>NC_088874.1:42056128-42366934 GCF_032884065.1 Artemia franciscana | reverse complement strand
AAGTTTTAGTTTTCGGGGGTAATAGCTACGTCTGTGGAAAAAAATGAAGATATTAGACTATTTTATGATTGCAAATGGTAAAGAATGTGATTAAAGGCTCTTTTCCTATTTCAAAAGTTTTAGTTTTCGGGGGTAATAGCTAGTCGTGGAAAAAATGAAGATATTAGACTATTTTATGATTGCAAATGGTAAAGAATGTGATTAAAGGCTGTTTTCATATTTCAAAAGTTTTAGTTTTCGGGGGTAATAGCTACTTTTGTGGAAAAAATGAAGATATTAGACTATTTTATGATTGCACATGGTAAAGAATGTGATTAAAGGCTCTTTACCTATTTCAAAAGTTTTAGTTTTCGGGGGTAATAGCTACGTCTGTGGAAAAAATGAAGATATTAGACTATTTTATGATTGCACATATAAGAATGTGATTAAAGGCTCTTTTCCTATTTCAAAAGTTTTATTTTCGGGGGTAATAGCTACGTCCGTGGAAAAAATAAGATATTAGACTATTTTATGATTGCACATTGGTAAAGAATATATTAAAGGCTCTTTTCCTATTTCAAAAGTTTTAGTTTTCGGGGTAATAGCTATGTCTGTGGAAAAAATGAAGATATTAGACTATTTTATGATTGCATATGGTAAAGAATGTGATTAAAGGCTCTTTTCCTATTTCAAAAGTTTTAGTTTTCGGGGGTAATAGCTACGTCTGTGGAAAAAATGAAGATATTAGACTATTTTATGATTGCACATGGTAAAGAATGTGATTAAAGGCTCTTTTCCTATTTCAAAAGTTTTAGTTTTCGGGGGTAATAGCTACGTCTGTGGAAAAAATGAAGATATTAGACTATTTTATGATTGCACATGGTAAAGAATGAGATTAAAGACTCTTTTCCTATTTCAAAAGTTTTAGTTTTCGGGGGTAATAGCTACGTCTGTGGAAAAATGAAGATATTAGACTATTTTATGATTGCACATGGTAAAGAATGTGATTAAAGGCTCTTTTCCTATTTCAAAAGTTTTAGTTTTCGGGGGTAATAGCTACGTCTGTGGAAAAATGAAGATATTAGACTATTTTATGATTGCACATGGTAAAGAATGTGATTAAAGGCTCTTTTCCTATTTCAAAAGTTTTAGTTTTCGGGGGTAATAGCTACGTCTGTGGAAAAAATGAAGATATTAGACTATTTTATGATTGCATATGGTAAAGAATGTGATTAAAGGCTCTTTTCCTATTTCAAAAGTTTTAGTTTTCGGGGGTAATAGCTACGTCCGTGGAAAAAATGAAGATATTAGACTATTTTATGATTGCACATGGTAAAGAATGTGATTAAAGGCTCTTTTCCTATTTCAAAAGTTTTAGTTTTCGGGGTAATAGCTACGTCTGTGGAAAAAATGAAGATATTAGACTATTTTATGATTGCATATGGTAAAGAATGTGATTAAAGGCTCTTTTCCTATTTCAAAAGTTTTAGTTTTCGGGGGTAATAGCTACGTCCGTGGAAAAAATGAAGATATTAGACTATTTTATGATTGCATATGGTAAAGAATGTGATTAAAGGCTCTTTTCCTATATCAAAAGTTTTAGTTTTCGGGGTAATAGCTACGTCTGTGGAAAAAATGAAGATATTAGACTATTTTATGATTGCAATGGTAAAGAATGTGATTAAAGGCTCTTTTCCTATTTCAAAAGTTTTAGTTTTCGGGGGTAATAGCTACGTCCGTGGAAAACATGAAGATATTAGACTATTTTATGATTGCAAATGGTAAAGAATGTGATTAAAGGCTCTTTTCCTATTTCAAAAGTTTTAGTTTTCGGGGGTAATAGCTATGTCTGTGGAAAAAAATGAAGATATTAGACTATTTTATGATTGCACATGGTAAAGAATGTGATTAAAGGCTCTGTTCCTATTTCAAAAGTTTTAGTTTTCGGGGGTAATAGCTACGTCTGTGGAAAAAATGAAGATATTAGACTATTTTATGATTGCACATAAAGAATGTGATTAAAGGCTCTTTTCCTATTTCAAAAGTTTTAGTTTTCGGGGGTAATAGCTACGTCGTGGAAAAAATGAAGATATTAGACTATTTTATGATTGCACATGTAAAGAATATGATTAAAGGCTCTTTTCCTATTTCAAAAGTTTTAGTTTTCGGGGTAATAGCTACGTCTGTGGAAAAAATGAAGATATTAGACTATTTTATGATTGCATATGGTAAAGAATGTGATTAAAGGCTCTTTTCCTATTTCAAAAGTTTTAGTTTTCGGGGGTAATAGCTACGTCTGTGGAAAAATGAAGATATTAGACTATTTTATGATTGCACATGGTAAAGAATGTGATTAAAGGCTCTTTTCCTATTTCAAAAGTTTTATTTTTCGTGGGTAATAGCTACGTCTGTGGAAGAAATGAAGATATTAGACTATTTTATGATTGCAAATGGTTAAGAATGAGATTAAAGACTCTTTTCCTATTTCAAAAGTTTTAGTTTTCGGGGGTAATAGCTACGTCTGTGGAAAAATGAAGATATTAGACTATTTTATCATTGCACATGGTAAAGAATGTGATGAAAGCCTCTTTTCCTATTTCAAAAGTTTTAGTTTTCGGGGGTAATAGCTACGTCTGTGGAACAAATGAAGATATTAGACTATTTTATGATTGCACATGGTAAAGAATGTGATTAAAGGCTCTTTTCCTATTTCAAAAGTTTGTGTTTTCGGGGGTAATAGCTACGTCCGTGGAAAAAATGAATATATTAGACTATTTTATGATTGCACATGGTAAAGAATGTGATTAAAGGCTCTTTTCCTATTTCAAAAGTTGTAGTTTTCGGGTTTAATAGCTAGGTCCGTGGAAAAAATGAAGATATTAGACTATTTTATGATTGCACATGGTAAAGAATATGATTAAAGGCTCTTTTCCTATTTCCAAAGTTCTAGATTTCGGGGGTAATAGCTACGTCTGTGGGAAAAATGAAGATATTAGACCATTTTATGATTGCATATGGTAAAGAATGTGATTAAAGGCTCTTTTCCTATTTCAAAAGTTTGTAGTTTTCGGGGGTAATAGCTACGTCCGCGGAAAAAATGAAGATATTAGACTATTTTATGATTGCACATGGTAAAGAATGTGATTAAAGGCTCTTTTCCAATTTCAAAAGTTTTAGTTTTCGAGGGTAATAGCTACGTCTGTGGAAAAAATGAAGATATTAGACTATTTTATGATTGCATATGGTAAAGAATGTGATTAAAGGCTCTTTTCCTATTTCAAAAGTTTTAGTTTTCGGGGGTAATTGCTACGTCCGTGGAAAAAATGAAGATATTAGACTATTCTATGATTGCACATGGTAAAGAATGTGATTAAAGGCTCTCTTCCTATTTCAAAAGTTTTAGTATTCGGGGGTAATAGGTACGTCCGTGGAAAAATGAAGATATTAGATTATTTTATGATTGCAAATGGTAAAGAATGTGATTAAAGGCTCTTATCCTATTTCAAAAGTTTTAGTTTCGAGGGTAATAGCTACGTCTGTGGAAAAAATGAAGATATTAGACTATTTTATCATTGCATATGGTAAAGAATGTGATTAAAGGCTCTTTTCCTATTTCAAAAGTTTTAGTTTTCGGGGGTAATAGCTACGTCCGTGGAAAAAATGAAGATATTAGACTATTTTATGATTGCATATGGTAAAGAATGTGATTAAAGGCTCTTTTTCTATTTCAAAAGTTTTAGTTTTCGAGGGTAATAGCTACGTCTGTGGAAAAAAAGAAGATATTAGACTATTTTATGATTGCAAATGGTAAAGAATGTGATTAAAGGCTCTTTTCCTATTTCAAAAGTTTTAGTTTTCGGGGGTAATAGCTAAGTCCGTGGAAAAAATGAAAATATTAGTCTATTTTATGATTGCAAATGGTAAAGAATGCGATTAAAGGCTGTTTTCATATTTCAAAAGTTTTAGTTTTCGGGGGTGATAGCTATGTCTGTGAAAAAAATGAAGATATTAGACTATTTTATGATTGCACATGGTAAAGAATGTGATTAAAGGCTCTTTACCTATTTCAAAAGCTTTAGTTTTCGGGGGTAATAGCTACGTCTGTGGAAAAAATGAAGATATTAGACTATTTTATGATTGCACATCATAAGGAATGTGATTAAAGGCTCTTTTCCTATTTCAAAAGTTTTAATTTTCGGGGGTAATAGCTACGTCCGTGGAAAAAATTAAGATATTAGACTATTTTATGATTGCACATTGTAAAGAATATATTTAAAGGCTCTTTTCCTATTTCAAAAGTTTTAGTTTTCGAGGGTAATAGCTATGTCTGTGGAAAAAATAAAGATATTAGACTATTTTATGATTGCATATGGTAAAGAATGTGATTAAAGGCTCTTTTCCTATTTCAAAAGTTTTAGTTTTCGGGGGTAATAGCTACGTCTGTGGAAAACTGAAGATATTAGACTATTTTATGATTGCACATGGTAAAGAATGTGATTAAAGGCTCTTTTCCTATTTCAAAAGTTTTAGTTTTCGTGGGTAATAGCTACGTCTGTGGAAAAAATGAAGATATTAGACTATTTTATGATTGCAAATGGTAAAGAATGAGATTAAAGACTCTTTTCCTATTTCAAAAGTTTTAGTTTTCGGGGGTAATAGCTACGTCTGTGGAAAAATGAAGATATTAGACTATTTTATCATTGCACATGGTAAAGAATGTGATGAAAGCCTCTTTTCCTATTTCAAAAGTTTTAGTTTTCGGGGGTAATAGCTACGTCTGTGGAACAAATGAAGATATTAGACTATTTTATGATTGCACATGGTAAAGAATGTGATTAAAGGCTCTTTTCCTATTTCAAAAGTTTGTGTTTTCGGGGGTAATGGCTACGTCCGCGGAAAAAATGAATATATTAGACTATTTTATGATTGCACATGGTAAAGAATGTGATTAAAGGCTCTTTTCCTATTTCAAAAGTTTTAGTTTTCGAGGGTAATAGCTACGTCTGTGGAAAAAATGAAGATATTAGACTATTTTATGATTGCACATGGTAAAGAATGTGATTAAAGGCTCTTTTCCTATTTCAAAAGTTTTAGTTTTCGGGGTTAATTGCTACGTCCGTGGAAAAAATGAAGATATTAGACTATTCTATGATTGCACATGGTAAAGAATGTGATTAAAGGCTCTCTTCCTATTTCAAAAGTTTTAGTTTTCGGGGGTAATAGCTACGTCCGTGGAAAAAATGAAGATATTAAATTATTTTATGATTGCAAATGGTAAAGAATGTGATTAAAGGCTCTTATCCTATTTCAAAAGTTTTAGTTTTCGAGGGTAATAGCTACGTCTATAGAAAAAACGATGATATTAGACCATTTTATGTTTGCATATAGTAAAGAATGTGATTAAAGGCTCTTTTCCCATTTCAAAAGTTTTAGTTTTCGGGGGTAATAGCCACATCTGTGGAAAAAATGAAGATATTAATAAAGAATGTGATTAAAGGCTCTTTTCCTATTTCAAAAGTTTTAGTTTTCGAGGGTAATAGATACGTCCGTGGAAAAAATGAAGATATTAGACTATTTTATGATTGCACATCTTAAAGAATCTGATTAAAGGCTCTTTTCCTATTTCAAAAGTTGTAGTTTTCGGGTGTAATAGCTTGATCTGTGAAAAAAATGAAGATATTAGACTATTTTATGATTGCACATGGTAAAGAATGTGATTAAAGGCTCTTTTCCTATTTCCAAAGTTTTAGTTTTCGGGGGTAATAGCTACGTCTGTGGAAAAAATGAAGATATTAGACTATTTTATGATTGCAAATGGTAAAGAATGTGATTAAAGGCTCTTTTCCTATTTCAAAAGTTTTAGTTTTCGGGGGTAATAGCTACGTCCGAGGAAAAAATGAAGATATTAGACTATTTTATGATTGCACATGGTAAAGACTGTGATTAAAGGCTCTTATCCTATTTCAAAAGTTTTAGTTTCCGAGGGTAATAGCTACATCTGTAGAAAAAATAAAGTTATTAGACTATTTTATGATTGCATAAGGTAAAGAATGTGATTAAAGGCTCTTTTCCTATTTCAAAAGTTTTAGTTTTCGAGGGTAATAGCTACGTCTGTGGAAAAAATGAAGATATTAGACTATTTTATCATTGCACATGGTAAAGAATGTGATTAAAGGCTCTTTTCCTATTTCAAAAGTTTTAGTTTTCGGGAGTAATAGCTACGTCCGTGAAAAAAAAGAAGATATTAGACTATTTTATGATTGCATATGGTAAACAATGTGATTAAAGGCTCTTTTCCTATTTCGAAAGTTTTAGTTTTAGAGGGTAATAGCTAGGTCTGTGGAAAAAATGAAGATATTAGACTATTTTATGATTGCAAATGGTAAAGAATGTGATTAAAGGCTCTTTTCCTATTTCAAAAGTTTTAGTTTTCGGGAGTAATAGCTACGTCCGTGAAAAAAAAGAAGATATTAGACTATTTTATGATTGCATATGGTAAACAATGTGATTAAAGGCTCTTTTCCTATTTCAAAAGTTTTAGTTTTAGAGGGTAATAGCTAGGTCTGTGGAAAAAATGAAGATAATAGACTATTTTATGATTGCAAATGGTAAAGAATGTGATTAAAGGCTCTTTTCCTATTTCAAAAGTTTTAGTTTTCGGGGGTAATTGCTACATCCGTGGAAAAAATGAAGATACTAGACTATTTTATGATTGCACATGGTAAAGAATGTGATTAAAGGCTCTTTTTCTATTTCAAAATTTTAGTTTTCGGGGGTAATAGCTACATCCGTGGAAAAAATGAAGATATTAGACTATTTTATGATTGCATATGGTAAAGAATGTGATTAAAGGCTCTTTTCCCATTTCAAAAGTTTTAGTTTTCGAGGGTAATAGCTATGTCTGTGGAAAAAATGAAGATATTAGACCATTTTATGATTGCATATGGTAAAGAATGTGATTAAAGGCTCTTTTCCTATTTCAAAAGTTTTAGTTTTCGGGGGTAATAGCTACGTCCTTGGAAAAAAAAATGAAGATATTAGACTATTTTATGATTGCACATGGTAACGAATGTGATTATAGGCTCTTTTCCTATTTCAAAAGTTTTAGTTTTCGGGGGTAATAGCTACGTCTGTGGAAAAAATGAAGATATTAGACTATTTTATGATTGCACATGGTAAAGAATGTGATTACAGGCTCTTTTCCTATTTCAAAAGTTTTAGTTTTCGGGGGTAATAGCTGCGTCCGTGGAAAAAAATGAAGATATTAGACTATTTTATGATTGTACATGGTAAAGAATGTGATTAAAGGCTCTTTTCCTATTTCAAAACTTTTAGTTTTCGGGGGTAATAGCTACGTCTGTGGAAAAAATGAAGATATTAGACTAGTTTATGATTGCACATGGTAAAGAATGTGATTAAAGGCTCTTTTCCTATTTCCAAAGTTTTAGTTTTCGGGGGTAATAGCTACGTCTGGGGAAAAAATGAAGATATTAGACTATTTTATGATTGCACATGGTAAAGAATGTGATTAAAGGCTCTTTTCCTATTTCAAAAGTTTTAGTTTTTGGGGGTAATAGCTACGTCTGTGGAAAAAATGAATGAACTTTATTACCCGTAAGTATTTTATAAATAAATAAACAAAAACAAATACGATAAACAGTGAAGAAAAACAAAATTCAAACTGACAAAAGACAATATGGACTAATCAACCAGTATCAATATGGAAAAAGGCTGCAGAGGGTCATAAACGTGAATAAAGTTGACAGTCTTTTTACATAAATCATCACTGGAAGACCGAATCCGAGAAGGCACATCTACTAAACCAAATCGAGCAATTATTTTTTTGTTTCGGTGCCATCTAGGAAGCCGGAGGAGGAATTTGCAATATCTGAAATAAGCCGTACGTAGAGTATGTCGATCATTCTTACGGAACAGATGAGCCATGCCTGATAAAAACAAAACCACAGGGGCGCAATAAGGGTTATAAATCATGCACAAACCATTGCGGTTGTAACGGCTTTTGTTTGGGGATATTTTTCCGTAAGCGACGCTTAGGTTTTTCACGGCTTGATTCACTAGGGATGAACAGGTAGCGGAAAGTGTTGGTCCGAAACACAGACCAAGCCAACTAACTAAAGAAGAACATGGTAGAACTGCAGTCCCAGTAACGAATGGAGCGACCGCATAAGGGCTATTAAAACAAATAAACTCGCATTTAGACGCATTAACTGACAGTCCAATCTTCGATAGTTCATTGTTTAATATAGTAAAATTAGAAAGCAATCCACGGCGAGTCTGGGCAACAAGAAGAACGTCATCTGCATATGCAATAGAAGACAAACCAGTATTACCGTAAAAAACAGAATTTCTAAGGGGACGCAGGCACGATGCAAGCACGCATTTAAATATACTAGGAGACAATACGGCACCTTGCCGAACTCCCTTATTTATATTTACCGGATCAGATATTTGGCCATTCCAGGTAACTTGAATTTTAGACTTTGAATACCAAGAAGACAATAAACTTAGTACGGAAGGATTAACACCTGAAGACGCAAGGGAAAATAGAGCCTGAGAGCGCACAATATTGTCGATAGCTCCAGAAATATCAACAGTAATACAGTATAAAGACATTTTAGCTTTTACGGCATCTTTCATGAGTCGGATTAAAACATGATGTGCATGGGAGCAACCGAAACTTTTCCGAAAACCAAACTGAAAAGGCGTAAAATCACAATTCGACTCAATTTCTGGTAGTAACAAATGTTCAAGCAACTTACTTAAGAAACACGATACTGTAATGGGACGATAATTCACACATGATGTGGGGTCCTTGCCTCGCTTTTGAATAGACGTTACACGGCCACAAAGAAAAACTATCAGGGTCAAGCGACTGTGCTAAGCAAGACTGGAAAAATATTTGTAGATGGTTAAGTAGAGCAGGACAATCATAAGCGAAAAATCGGTAAGAAAGGCCATCACCATCAAGGCTATTTGAACGCTTAATTTTTCTTAAAGCCCGGCGAATTTCAGATATTGCTATAGGCTGGATATGAGCCTGAAGGAGACGGTATGGTAAAAGCGGTTTAAGCAACTTATAATAAAAAGACTGAAGAAAACTATGAAATACACTGAACACACGCTTATAATGATCAACAAAATTAACTAGCTGGAGACAAGATAGGGTAGATGGGGAACATTTCTCACTATTAATAACCTTATTCCAGGAGGCCTTATCGGTGGGGCCTGGCCATGCATTCAAGCGTGCCCTCTTCAAACTGGCCTTATATTCAAGTTGTTTCACAGAGAAAACAGCTCCGGAAGATGGTCGGTCACATGATATCCACTTACGTAGCCAAAATTTGGCTTTTTGCTTAGCACGTTTTACTTCAGGATCAACGTTCCAATTAGGCTTTCTTGTACCAATCCTAACTTTATCAACAGGCACTGCAGCTTTGAAAGCTGATTTAAGGCAATGGACGATTTGACAATAATAGAAATTTAGGTCAACTGTACTTGAAGGCGAGGAAACTGACGTTTGCAGCAGGTGATAAGGCACTTTTATGGTAGAGAGTAAAGCAGTTAGCGTAGCAAGGTATAGTGGGACATTAGCACGATCCCAATTCAACTTCGTATGCCACTTCGGCTGAGCCCTAAAGTATTTTGCCATATAGCTCACAGGACAAAGCTAAGAGCTAAGAATAAGGTGATCGTCGTCAATCTTCTCTTCGTCCACCCTGACAATCGATGATATTAAGCTGGAACTAGAAGAGATCACGTGATCCAGGTTCGATTTTGAACAGCCTCTGTTATGAATATACGTGAATGGGAGGCTCTTAGCTGCGACGTGATATATGCTAGGAAGGGATTCTAGTAAGAGAATTGATCTATCGGAGGTACCAAGAATGTCACAGTTAAGGTCACCAGCTAAAGCCCAATTTAGGTCTTTCAAACGTAGACTTTCAAGTAGAGACTTTAAACTGGAGCAACATTTAGCGAAAGATGTGAACAATGCTATAGAACGTCGATCGCAAGGTAAGTAACCGTTTATAAAGGCGGTACTGTCACATTGAATCGCTAAGATGTTATCATCACAATGAATCACAGAGGGCTTTGATGGGGAACGGAAAAAAATTGCTAGGCCACCGGAAGGGCGGCCTCTAGTTTTCTTGGCCTCTTGCGAAAAGAAATGGTGGACAGAAGATCGCTTCAGGCTAGAAACGGTTTATTTGGTCAAAATATGTTCTTGCAAGAACACTATGTCATGGACTAATAATTCATTAATTAACAAGTCTTTGTCTTTTGTGCCGTTAATATTAGGAGAAGCAAAACTTAAAATAGTGGCATGGTTCATTTTGGAGCAGAGTTCAGAGCGCGTTTTATCACTGGGCAATTCATACTATAGGAAACATGAGCTTCGCCGCAGTTGGCACATTTCGGAGCCTCTAAGCAAGGATTGTCTTTCGTATTGGAATGGCATCCAGAACATTTAGAGCACTTCATCTCATTCGGGGCACATGGGCAGTGAGCTAACGAATGATCGATACTTTGGCATCTAAGACACCGTCTGGGCAATTCTTTGTATTCCGATATTTGAAAAGACTCGTAACCCAAGCGCAGACCTGTAGCGATGGCAGATTTTAGTGCAGTGAAATCAAGGAACTCTAAACGGAATGTATGAGAAGAGCCGATCTGGCTGGCCTCAACAAGACCAGCTATAAGTTAGAATATACGATACAAAAAGTTTAGACTCTAAGAATGACTGTTGTTGTTGGTATTGATTTCTTCTTTAACCATGCAACACATGAATCGCAATCTTTGCAAAAACAAAAAAGAAGAACCACAGATTACCTAGAAATGACTTGCTAGGCCCCTGAGCAGAAATTGTTCGCCCAGGTAGAACGGTTTCCTGATTATACGTTAGAATATACGATAAAAAATTTAGACTCTAAAAATGACTGTTCTTTTTGGTATTGTTTTCTTATTTAACCATACAACACATGAGTCGCAATCTTTGCAAAAACAAAAAAAAACCACAGATTACCTAGAAATGACTCGCTAGGCCTCTGAGCAGAAATTGTTCGCCCAGGTAAAGCGGTTTCCTGAATATACGTTAGAGTATACGATACAAAAAGTTTAGGCTCTAAAAATGACTGTTGTTGTTGGTATATTTTTCTTATTTAACAATACAACACATGAATCGCAATCTTTGCAAAAACAAAAAAGAAGAACCACAGATTACCTAGAAATGACTTGCTAGGCCTCTGAGCAGAAATTGTTCGCCCAGGTAGAGCGGTTTCCTGAATATACGTTAGAATATACGATATGAAAAGTTTAGACTCTAAAAATGACTGTTGTTTTTGGTATTGTTTTCTTATCTAACCATACAACACATGAATCACAATCTTTGCAAAAACAAAAAAGAATAACCACAGATTACCTAGAAATGACTCGCTAGGCAGGAAACCAGCGGTTTCCTGAATATACGTTAGAATATACGATACAAAAAGTTTAGACTCTAAAAATGACTGTTGTTGTTGGTATTGTTTTCATATTTAACAATACAACACATGATTCGCAATCTTTGCAAAAACAAAAAAGAAGAACCACAGAATACCTAGAAATGACTTGCTAGGTCTCTGAGCAGAAATTGTTCGCCCAGGTAGAGCAGTTTCCTAAATATACGTTAGAATATACGATACAAAAAGTTTAGACTCTAAAAATGACTGTTGTTGTTGGTATTGTTTTCTTATTTAAAAATACAACACATGAATCGCAATCTTTGCAAAAACAAAAAAGAAGAACCACAGATTACCTAGAAATGACTTGCTAAGCCTCTGAGCAGAAATTGTTCGCCCAGGTAGAGCGGTTTCCTGAATATACGTTAGAATATACGATAAAAAAAGTTTAGACTCTAAAAATGACTGTTGTTGTTGGTATTGTTTTCTTATTTAAACATACAACACATGAATCGCAATCTTTGCAAAAACAAAAAAGAAGAACCACAGATTACCTAGAAATGACTTGCTAGGCCTCTGAGCAGAAATTGTTCGCCCAGGTAGAGCGGTTTCCTGAATATACGTTAGAATATACGATAAAAAAAGTTTAGACTCTAAAAATGACTGTTGTTGTTGGTATTGTTTTCTTATTTAAACATACAACACATGAATCGAAATCTTTGCAAAAAAGAAGAACCACAGATTACCTAGAAATGACTCGCTAGGCCTCTGAGCAGAAAAGATTCGCCAAGGTACAGCGATTTCCTGAATATACGTTAGAACATACGATACAAAATGTTTAGAGTCTAAAAATGACTGTTGTTGTTGGTAGTTTTTTTCTTATTTAACAATACAACACATGAATCGCAATCTTTTCAAAAAAAAAGAAGAACCACAGATTACCTAGAAATGACTTGCTAGGCCTCTGAGCAGAAATTGTTCGCCCAGGTACAGCGATTTCCCGAATATACGTTAGAATATACGATACAAAAAGTTTAGAGTCTAAAAATGACTGTTGTTGTTGGTAGTTTTTTTTCTTATTTAACAATACAACACATGAATCGCAATCTTTGCAAAAAAAAAGAACCACAGATTACCTAGAAATGACTTGCTAGGTCTCTGAGCCGAAATTGTTGGTCCAGGTAGAGCGTTTTCCTAAATATACGTTAGAATATATGATACAAAAAGTTTAGACTCTATAAATGACTATTGTTGTTGGTATTTTTTTCTTATTTAACAATACAACACATGAATCGCAATCTTTGCAAAAACAAAAAAGAAGAAACAAAGATTACCTAGAAATGACTTGCTAGGCCTCTGAGCAGAAATTTTTCGCCCAGGTAGAGCGGTTAGAATATACGATACAAAAAGTTTAGACTCTAAGAATGACTGTTGTTGTTGGTATTGTTTTCTTATCTAACCATACAACACATGAATCGCAATCTTTGCAAAAACAAAAAAGAATAACCACAGATTACCTAGAAATGACTCGCTAGGCAGGAAACCAGCGGTTTCCTGAATATACGTTAGAATATACGATACAAAAAGTTTAGACTCTAAAAATGACTGTTGTTGTTGGTATTGTTTTCATATTTAACAATACAACACATGAATCGCAATCTTTGCAAAAACAAAAAAGAAGAACCACGGAATACCTAGAAATGACTTGCTAGGCCTCTGAGCAGAAATTGTTTGTCCAGGTAGGGCGGTTTTCTGAATATACGTTAGAATATACGATACAAAAAGTTTCACCTCTAAAAATGACTGTTGTTGTTGGTATTTTTTCTTATTTAACAATGCAACACATGAGTCGCAATCTTTGCAAAAACAAAAAAAAAAGAACCACAGATTACCTAGAAATAACTTGCTAGGCCTCTGAGCAGAAATTGTTCGCCCAGGTAGAGCGGTTTCCTGAATATACGTTAGAATATACGATACAAAAAGTTTAGACTCTAAGAATGACTGTTGTTGTTGGTATTGTTTTCTTATCTAACCATACAACACATGAATCGCAATCTTTGCAAAAACAAAAATAAAGAACCACAGATTACCTAGAAATGACTCGCTAGGCCTCTGAATAGAAATTGTTCGCCCAGTTACAGCGATCTCCTGAATATACGTTAGAATATACGACATAAAAAGTTTAGACTCTAAAAATGACTGTTGTTGTTGGTATTTGTTTTCTTATTTAACAATACAACACATGAATCGCAATCTTTGCAAAAACAAAAAAGAAGAACCACAGATTATTTAGAAATGACTCGCTAGGCCTCTGAGCAGAAATTGTTCGCCCATGTACAGCGATTTCCTGAATATACGTTAGAATATATGATACAAAAAGTTTAGAGTCTAAAAATGACTGTTGTTGTTGGTAGTTTTTTTCTTATTTAACAATACAACACATGAATCGCAATCTTTGCAAAAACAAAAAAGAAGAACCACAGATTACCTAGAAATGACTTGTTTGGCCTCTGAGCAGAAATTGTTCGCCCAGGTAGAGCGGTTTCCTGAATATACGTTAGAATATACGATACAAAAATTATTGACTCTAATAATGACTGTTGTTGTTGGTATTTTTTTCTTATTTAACAATACAACACAAGAATCGCAATCTTTGCAAAAACAAAAAAGAAGAACCATAGATTACCTAGAAATGACTCGCTAGGCAGGAAACCAGCGGTTTCCTGAATATACGTTAGAATATACGATATAAAAAGTTTAGACTCTAAAAATGACTGTTGTTGTTGGTATTTGTTTTCTTAATTAACAATACAACACATGAATCGCAATCTTTGCAAAAACAAAAAAGATGAGCCACAGATTACTTAGAAATGACTCGCTAGGCCTCTGAGCAGAAATTGTTCGCGCAGGTACAGCGATTTCCTGAATATACGTTAGAATATACTATACAAAAAGTTTAGAATCTAAAGATGACTGTTGTTGTTGGTATTTTTTTTCGTATTTAACAATACAACACATGAATCGCAATATTTGCAAAAACAAAAAAGAAGAACCACAGATTACCTAGAAATGACTCGCTAGGCCTCTGAGCAGAAATTGTTCGCCAGGTACAGCGGTTTCCTGAATATACGTTAGAATATACGATACAAAAAGTTTAGACTCTAAAAATGACTGTTGTTGTTGGTATTGTTTTCTTATTTAACAATACAACACATGAATCGCAATCTTTGCAAAAACAAAAAAGAAGAACCACAGATTACCTAGAAATGACTTGCTAGGCCTCTGAGCAGAAATTGTTCCCAGGTAGAGCGGTTTCCTGAATATACGTTAGAATATACGATACAAAAAGTTTAGACTCTAAAAATGACTGTTGTTGTTGGTATTGTTTTCTTATTTAACAATACAACACATGAATCGCAATCTTTGCAAAAACAAAAGAGAAGAACCACAGATTACCTAGAAATGACTTGCTAGGCCTCTGAGCAGAAATTGTTCGCCCAGGTAGAGCGGTTTCCTGAATATACGTTAGAATATACGATATGAAAAGTTTAGACTCTAAAAATGACTGTTGTTTTTGGTATTGTTTTCTTATTTAACAATACAACACATGAATCGCAATCTTTGCAAAAACAAAAAAGAAGAACCACAGATTACCTAGAAATGACTCGCTAGGCCTCTGAGCAGAAATTGTTCCCCAGGTAGAGCGGTTTCCTGAATATACGTTAGAATATACGATACAAAAAGTTTAGACTCTAAAAATGACTGTTGTTTGTTGGTATTGTTTTCTTATTTAACATACAACACATGAATCGCAATCTTTGCAAAAACAAAAAAGAAGAACCACGGATTACCTAAAAATGACTCGCTAGGCCTCTGAGCAGAAATTGTTCGCCCATGTACAGCGGTTTCCTGAATATACGTTAGAATATACGATACAAAAAGTTTAGACTCTAAAAATGACTGTTTTGTTGGTATTGTTTTCTTATTTAACATACAACACATGAATCGTAATCTTTGCAAAAAAAAAAAGAAGAACCACAGATTACCTAGAAATGACTTGCTAGGCCTCTGAGCAGAAATTGTTCCCAGGTAGAGCGTTTCCTGAATATACGTTAGAATATACGATACAAAAAGTTTAGACTCTAAAAATGACTGTTGTTGTTGGTATTTTTTTCTTATTTAACAATACAACACATGAATCGCAATCTTTGCAAAAACAAAAAAGAAGAACCACAGATTACCTAGAAATGACTTGCTAGGCCTCTGAGCAGAAATTGTTCGCCCAGGTAGAGCGGTTTCCTGAATATACGTTAGAATATACGATACAAAAAGTTTAGACTCTAAAAATGACTGTTGTTGTTGGTATTGTTTTCTTATTAACCATACAACACATGAATCGCAATCTTTGCAAAAACAAAAAAGAAGAACCACAGATTACCTAGAAATGACTCGCTAGGCCTCTGAGCAGAAATTGTTCGCCCAGGTAGAGCGGTTTCCTGAATATACGTTAGAATATACGATACAAAAAGTTTAGACTCTAAAAATGACTGTTGTTGTTGGTATTTGTTTTCTTATTTAACAATACAACACATGAATCGCAATCTTTGCAAAAACAAAAAAGAAGAACCACAGATTACCTAGAAATGACTTGCTAGGCCTCTGAGCAGAAATTGTTCGCCCAGGTAGAGCGGTTTCCTGAATATACGTTAGAATATACGATACAAAAAGTTTAGACTCTAAAAATGACTGTTGTTGTTGGTATTGTTTTCTTATTTAGCATAAAACACATGAATCGCAATATACGTTAGAAACCAGCGGTTTCCTGAATATACGTTAGAATATACGATACAAAAAGTTTAGACTCTAAAAATGACTGTTGTCGATGGTATTGTTTTCTTATTTAACAATACAACACATGAATCGCAATATTTGCAAAAACAAAAAAGAAGAACCACAGATTACCTAAAAGTGACTTGCTAGGCCTCTGAGCAGAAATTGTTCGCCCAGGTAGAGCGGTTTCCTGAATATACGTTAGAATATACGATACAAAAAGTTTAGACTCTAAAAATGACTGTTGTTGTTGGTATTGTTTTCTTATTTAACCATACAACACATGAATCGCAATCTTTGCAAAAACAAAAAAGAAGAACCACAGATTACCTAGAAATGACTTGCTAGGCCTCTGAGCAGAAATTGTTCGCCCAGGTAGAGCAGTTTCCTGAATATACGTTAGAATATACGATACAAAAAGTTTAGACTCTAAAAATGACTGTTGTTGTTGGTATTTGTTTTCTTATTTAACAATACAACACATGAATCGCAATCTTTGCAAAAACAAAAAAGAAGAACCACAGATTACCTAGAATGATTGCTAGGCCTCTGAGCAGAAATTGTTCGCCCAGGTAGAGCGGTTTCCTGAATATACGTTAGAATATACGATACAAAAAGTTTAGACTCTAAAAATGACTGTTTTTGTTGGTATTGTTTTCTTATTTAACCATACAACACATGAATCGTAATCTTTGCAAAAACAAAAAAGAAGAACAGCAGATTACCTAGAAATGACTTGCTAGGCCTCTGAGCAGAAATTGTTCGCCCAGGTAGAGCGGTTTCCTGAATATACGTTAGAATATACGATACAAAAAGTTTAGACTCTAAAAATGACTGTTGTTGTTGGTATTTTTTTCTTATTTAACAATACAACACATGAATCGCAATCTTTGCAAAAACAAAAAAGAAGAACCACAGATTACCTAGAAATGACTTGCTAGGCCTCTGAGCAGAAATTGTTCGCCCAGGTAGAGCGGTTTCCTGAATATACGTTAGAATATACGATACAAAAAGTTTAGACTCTAAAAATGACTGTTGTTGTTGGTATTAGTTTCTTATCTAACCATACAACACATGAATCGCAATCTTTGCAAAAACAAAAAAGAAGAACCACAGATTACCTAGAAATGACTCGCTAGGCCTCTGAGCAGAAATTGTTCGCCCAGGTAGAGCTGTTTCCTGAATATACGTTAGAATATACGATACAAAAAGTTTAGACTCAATTGTTTTCTTATTTAAACATACAACACATGAATCGCAATCTTTGCAAAAACAAAAAAGAAGAACCACAGATTACCTAGAAATGACTTGCTAGGCCTCTGAGCAGAAATTGTTCGCCCAGGTAAGCGGTTTCCTGAATATACGTTAGAATATACGATACATAAAGTTTAGACTCTAAAAATGACTGTTGTTGTTGGTATTGTTTTCTTATTTAACCATACAACACATGAATCGCAATCTTTGCAAAAACAAAAAAGAAGAACCACAGATTACCTAGAAATGACTCGCTAGGCCTCTGAGCAAAAATTGTTCGCCCAGGTAGAGCGGTTTCCTGAATATACGTTAGAATATACGACATAAAAAGTTTAGACTCTAAAAATGGCTGTTGTTGTTGGTATTGGTTTTCTTATTTAACAATACAACACATGAATCGCAATCTTTGCAAAAACAAAAAAGAAGAACCACAGATTACCTAGAAATGACTCGCTAGGCCTCTGAGCAGAAATTGTTCGCCAGGTACAGCGGTTTCCTGAATATACGTTAGAATATACGATACAAAAAGTTTAGACTCTAAAAATGACTGTTGTTGTTGGTATTGTTTTCTTATTTAACCATACAACACATGAATCGCAATCTTTGCAAAAACAAAAAAGAAGAACCACAGATTACCTAGAAATGACTTGCTAGGCCTCTGAGCAGAAATTGTTCGCCCAGGTAGAGCGGTTTCCTGAATATACGTTAGAATATACGATACAAAAAGTTTAGACTCTAAAAATGACTGTTGTTGTTGGTATTTGTTTTCTTATTTAACAATACAACACATGAATCGCAATCTTTGCAAAAACAAAAAAGAAGAACCACAGATTACTTAGAAATGACTCGCTAGGCCTCTGAGCAGAAATTGTTCGCGCAGGTACAGCGATTTCCTGAATATACGTTAGAATATACTATACAAAAAGTTTAGACTCTAAAAATGACTGTTGTTGTTGGTATTTTTTTTCGTATTTAACAATACAACACATGAATCGCAATCTTTGCAAAAACAAAAAAGAAGAACCACAGATTACCTAGAAATGACTTGCTAGGCCTCTGAGCAGAAATTGTTCGCCCAGGTAGAGCTGTTTCCTGATTATACGTTAGAATATACGATACAAAAAGTTTAGACTCTAAAAATGACTGTTTTTTTGGTATTGTTTTCTTATTTAACCATACAACACATGAATCGCAATCTTTGCAAAAACAAAAAAGAAGAACCACAGATTACCTAGAAATGACTCGCTAGGCCTCTGAGCAGAAATTGTTCGCCCAGGTACAGCGGTTTCCTGAATATACGTTAGAATATACGATACAAAAAGTTTAGACTCTAAAAATGACTGTTGTTGTTGGTATTGTTTTCTTATTTAATCATACAACACATGAATCGCAATCTTTGCAAAAACAAAAAAGAAGAACCACAGATTACCTAGAAATGACTCGCTAGGCCTCTGAGCAGAAATTGTTCGCCCAGGTAGAGCGGTTTCCTGAATATACGTTAGAATATACGACATAAAAGTTTAGACTCTAAAAATGACTGTTGTTGTTGGTATTTGTTTTCTTATTTAACAATACAACACATGAATCGCAATCTTTGCAAAAACAAAAAAGAAGAACCACAGATTACCTAGAAATGACTCGCTAGGCCTCTGAGCAGAAATTGTTCGCAGGTAGAGCGTTTCCTGAATATACGTTAGAATATACGATACAAAAAGTTTAGACTCTAAAAATGACTGTTGTTGTTGGTATTTTTTTTCTTATTTAACAATACAACACATGAATCGCAATCTTTGCAAAAACAAAAAAGAAGAACCACAGATTACCTAGAAATGACTTGCTAGGCCTCTGAGCAGAAATTGTTCGCCCAGGTAGAGCGGTTTCCTGAATATACGTTAGAATATACGATACAAAAAGTTTAGACTCTAAAAATGACTGTTTTGTTGGTATTGTTTTCTTATTTAACCATACAACACATGAATCGCAATCTTTGCAAAAACAAAAAAGAAGAACCACAGATTACCTAGAAATGACTTGCTAGGCCTCTGAGCAGAAATTGTTCGCCCAGGTACAGCGGTTTCCTGAATATACGTTAGAATATACGATACAAAAAGTTTAGACTCTAAAAATGACTGTTGTTGTTGGTATTTTTTCTTATTTAACAATACAACACATGAATCGCAATCTTTGCAAAAACAAAAAAGAAGAACCACAGATTACCTAGAAATGACTTGCTAGGCCTCTGAGCAGAAATTGTTCGCCCAGGTAGAGCGGTTTCCTGAATATACGTTAGAATATATGATATTAAAAGTTTAGATTCTAAAAATGACTGTTGTTTTTGGCATTCTTTTCTTATCTAACTATACAACACATGAATCGCAATCTTTGCAAAAACAAAAAAGAATAACCACAGATTACCTAGAAATGACTCGCTAGGCAGGAAACCAGCGGTTTCCTGAATATACGTTAGAATATACGATACAAAAAGTTTAGACTCTAAAAATGACTGTTGTTGTTGGTATTGTTTTCTTATTTAACAATACAACACATGAATCGCAATCTTTGCAAAAACAAAAAGAAGAACCACAGATTACCTAGAAATGACTTGCTAGGCCTCTGAGCAGAAATTGTTCGCCCAGGTAGAGCGGTTTCCTGAATATACGTTAGAATATACGATACAAAAAGTTTAGACTCTAAAAATGACTGTTGTTGTTGGTATTGTTTTCTTATTTAACATACAACACATGAATCGCAATCTTTGCAAAAACAAAAAAGAAGAACCACAGATTACCTAGAAATGACTCGCTAGGCCTCTGAGCAGAAATTGTTCGCCCAGGTAGAGCGGTTTCCTGAATATACGTTAGAATATACGATAAAAAGTTTAGACTCTAAAAATGACTGTTGTTGTTGGTATTGTTTTCTTATTTAACATACAACACATGAATCGCAATCTTTGCAAAAACAAAAAAGAAGAACCACAGATTACCTAGAAATGACTCGCTAGGCCTCTGAGCAGAAATTGTTCGCCCAGGTACAGCGGTTTCCTGAATATACGTTAGAATATACGATACAAAAAGTTTAGACTCTAAAAATGACTGTTGTTGTTGGTATTGTTTTCTTATTTAACAATACAACACATGAATCGCAATCTTTGCAAAAACAAAAAAGAAGAACCACAGATTACCTAGAAATGACTTGCTAGGCCTCTGAGCAGAAATTGTTCGCCCAGGTAGAGCGGTTTCCTGAATATACGTTAGAATATACGATACAAAAAGTTTAGACTCTAAAAATGACTGTTGTTGTTGGTATTTTTTTCTTATTTAACAATACAACACATGAATCGCAATCTTTGCAAAAACAAAAAAGAAGAACCACAGATTACCTAGAAATGACTTGCTAGGCCTCTGAGCAGAAATTGTTCGCCCAGGTAGAGCGGTTTCCTGAATATACGTTAGAATATACGATAAAAAGTTTAGACTCTAAAAATGACTGTTGTTGTTGGTATTGTTTTCTTATTTAACCATACAACACATGAATCGCAATCTTTGCAAAAACAAAAAAGAAGAACCACAGATTACCTAGAAATGACTCGCTAGGCAGGAAACCAGGTGGTTTCCTGAATATACGTTAGAATATACGATACAAAAAGTTTAGACTCTAAAAATGACTGTTGTTGTTGGTATTGTTTTCTTATTTAACATACAACACATGAATCGCAATCTTTGCAAAAACAAAAAAGAAGAACCACAGATTACCTAGAAATGACTTGCTAGGCCTCTGAGCAGAAATTGTTCGCCCAGGTAGAGTGGTTTCCTGAATATACGTTAGAATATACGATACAAAAAGTTTAGACTCTAAAAATGACTGTTGTTGTTGGTATTGTTTTCTTATTTAACAATACAACACATGAATCGCAATCTTTGCAAAAACAAAAAAGAAGAACCACAGATTACCTAGAAATGACTTGCTAGGCCTCTGAGCAGAAATTGTTCGCCCAGGTAGAGCGGTTTCCTGAATATACGTTAGAATATACGATACAAAAAGTTTAGACTCTAAAAATGACTGTTGTTGTTGGTATTGTTTTCTTATTTAAAAATACAACACATGAATCGCAATCTTTGCAAAAACAAAAAAGGAAGAACCACATATTACCTAGAAATGACTTGCTAAGCCTCTGAGCAGAAATTGTTCGCCCAGGTAGACGGTTTCCTGAATATACGTTAGAATATACGATACAAAAAGTTTAGACTCTAAAAATGACTGTTGTTGTTGGTATTGTTTTCTTATTTAACAATACAACACATGAATCGCAATCTTTGCAAAAACAAAAAAGAAGAACCACAGATTACCTAGAAATGACTTGCTAGGCCTCTGAGCAGAAATTGTTCGCCCAGGTAGAGCGGTTTCCTGAATATACGTTAGAATATACGATACAAAAGTTTAGACTCTAAAAATGACTGTTGTTGTTGGTATTGTTTTCTTATTTAACAATACAACACATGAATCGCAATCTTTGCAAAAACAAAAAAGAAGAACCACAGATTACCTAGAAATGACTTGCTAGGCCTCTGAGCAGAAATTGTTCGCCCAGGTAGAGCGGTTTCCTGAATATACGTTAGAATATACGATACAAAAAGTTTAGACTCTAAAAATGACTGTTGATGTTGGTATTGTTTTCTTATTTAAACATACAGCACATGAATCGCAATGTTTGCAAAAACAAAAAGAAGAACCACAGATTACCTAGAAGTGACTTGCTAGGCCTCTGAGCAGAAATTGTTCGCCCAGGTAAAGCGGTTTCCTGAATATACGTTAGAATATACGATACAAAAAGTTTAGACTCTAAAAATGACTGTTGTTGTTGGTAGTGTTTTCTTCTTTAACATACAACACATGAATCGCAATCTTTGCAAAAACAAAAAAGAAGAACCACAGATTACCTAGAAATGACTTGCTAGGCCTCTGAGCAGAAATTGTTCGCCAGGTAGAGCGGTTTCCTGAATATACGTTAGAATATACGATAAAAAGTTTAGACTCTAAAAATGACTGTTGTTGTTGGTATTGTTTTCTTATTTAACATACAACACATGAATCGCAATCTTTGCAAAAACAAAAAAGAAGAACCACAGATTACCTAGAAATGACTCGCTAGGCCTCTGAGCAGAAATTGTTCGCCAGGTAGAGCGGTTTCCTGAATATACGTTAGAATATACGATACAAAAAGTTTAGACTCTAAAAATGACTGTTGTTGTTGGTATTGTTTTCTTATTTAACCATACAACACATGAATCGCAATCTTTGCAAAAACAAAAAAGAAGAACCACAGATTACCTAGAAATGACTTGCTAGGCCTCTGAGCAGAAATTGTTCGCCCAGGTAGAGCGGTTTCCTGAATATACGTTAGAATATACGATACAAAAGTTTAGACTCTAAAAATGACTGTTGTTGTTGGTATTGTTTTCTTATTTAACATACAACACATGAATCGCAATCTTTGCAAAAACAAAAAAGAAGAACCACAGATTACCTAGAAATGACTTGCTAGGCCCCTGAGCAGAAATTGTTCGCCCAGGTAAAGCGGTTTCCTGAATATACGTTAGAATATACGAAAAAAAAGTATAGACTCTAAAAATGACTGTTGTTGTTGGTATTGTTTTCTTATTTAACAATACAACACATGAACCGCAATCTTTGCAAAAACAAAAAAGAAGAACCACAGATTACCTAGAAATGACTTGCTAGGCCTCTGAGCAGAAATTGTTCGCCCAGGTAGAGCGGTTTCCTGAATATACGTTAGAATATACGATAAAAAGTTTAGACTCTAAAAATGACTGTTGTTGTTGGTATTTTTTCCTTATTTAACCATACAACACATGAATCGCAATCTTTGCGAAAACAAAAAGAAGAACCACAGATTACCTAGAAATGAGTTGCTAGGCCCCTGAGCAGAAATTGTTCGCCCAGGTAGAGCGGTTTCCTGAATATACGTTAGAATATGATACGAAAAGTTTAGACTCTAAAAATGACTGTTGTTGTTGGTATTGTTTTCTTATTTAACATACAACACATGAATCGCAATCTTTGCAAAAACAAAAAAGAAGAACCACAGATTACCTAGAAATGACTTGTAGGCCTATGAGCAGAAATTGTTCGCCCAGGTAGCGGTTTCCTGAATATACGTTAGAATATACAATACAAAAAGTTTAGACTCTAAAAATGACTGTTGTTGTTGGTATTGTTTTCTTATTTAAAAATACAACACATGAATCGCAATCTTTGCAAAAACAAAAAAGAAGAACCACAGATTGCCTAGAAATGACTCGCTAGGCCTCTGAGCAGAAATTGTTCGCCCAGGTACAGCGGTTTCCTGAATATACGTTAAAATATAAGATACAAAAAGTTTAGACTCTAAAAATGACTGTTGTTGTTGGTATTTTTTTTTCTTATTTAACAATACAACACATGAATCGCAATCTTTGCAAAAACAAAAAAGAAGAACCACAGATTACCTAGAAATGACTTGCTAGGCCTCTGAGCAGAAATTGTTCGCCCAGGTACAGCGGTTTCCTGAATATACGTTAGAATATACGATACAAAAAGTTTAGACTCTAAAAATGACTGTTGTTGTTGGTATTTTTTCTTATTTAACCATACAACACATGAATCGCAATCTTTGCAAAAACAAAAAAGAAGAACCACAGATTACCTAGAAATGACTTGCTAGGCCTCTGAGCAGAAATTGTTCGCCCAGGTAGAGCGGTTTCCTGAATATACGTTAGAATATACGATACAAAAAGTTTAGACTCTAAAAATGACTGTTGTTGTTGGTATTGTTTCTTATTTAACAATACAACACATGAATCGCAATCTTTGCAAAAACAAAAAAGAAGAACCACAGATTACCTAGAAATGACTTGCTAGGCCTCTGAGCAGAAATTGTTCGCCCAGGTAGAGCGGTTTCCTGAATATACGTTAGAATATACGATACAAAAAGTTTAGACTCTAAAAATGACTGTTGTTGTTGGTATTGTTTTCTTATTTAACATACAACACATGAATCGCAATCTTTGCAAAAACAAAAAGAAGAACCACAGATTACCTAGAAATGACTTGCTAGGCCTCTGAGCAGAAATTGTTCGCCCAGGTAGAGCGGTTTCCTGATTATACGTTAGAATATACGATACAAAAAGTTTAGACTCTAAAAATGACTGTTGTTGTTGGTATTGTTTTCTTATTTAACCATAAAACACTTGAATCGCAATCTTTGCAAAAACAAAAAAGAAGAACCACAGATTACCTATAAATGACTTGCTAGGCCCTTGAGCAGAAATTGTTCGCCCAGGTAGAACGGTTTCCTAATTATACGTTAGAATATACGATAAAAAATTTAGACTCTAAAAATGACTGTTCTTTTTGGTATTGTTTTCTTATTTAACCATACAACACATGAATCGCAATCTTTGCAAAAACAAAAAAGAAGAACCACAGATTACCTAGAAATGACTTGCTAGGCCTCTGAGCAGAAATTGTTCGCCCAGGTAGAGCGGTTTCCTGAATATACGTTAGAATATACGATACAAAAAGTTTAGACTCTAAAAATGACTGTTGTTGTTGGTATTGTTTTCTTATTTAACCATACAACACATGAATCGCAATCTTTGAAAAACAAAAAAGAAGAACCACAGATTACCTAGAAATGACTAGCTAGGCTGAGCAGAAACCAGCGGTTTCCTGAATATACGTTAGAATATACGATACAAAAAGTTTAGACTCTAAAAATGACTGTTGTTGTTGGTATTGTTTTCTTATTTAACATACAACACATGAATCGCAATCTTTGCAAAAACAAAAAAGAAGAACCACAGATTACCTAGAAATGACTGCTAGGCCTCTGAGCAGAAATTGTTCGCCCAGGTAGAGTTTCCTGAATATACGTTAGAATATACGATACAAAAAGTTTAGACTCTAAAAATGACTGTTGTTGTTGGTAGTATTTAACAATAAAACACATGAATCGCAATCTTTGCAAAAACAAAAAAGAAGAACCACAGATTACCTAGAAATGACTTGCTAGGTCTCTGAGCAGAAATTGTTCGCCCAGGTAGAGCGGTTTCCTGAATATACGTTAGAATATACGATACAAAAGTTTAGACTCTAAAAATGACTGTTGTTGTTGGTATTGTTTTCTTATTTAACCATACAACACATGAATCGCAATCTTTGCAAAAACAAAAAAGAAGAACCACAGATTACCTAGAAATGACTCGCTAGGCCTCTGAGCAGAAATTGTTCGCCCAGGTAGAGCAGTTTCCTGAATATACGTTAGAATATACGATACAAAAAGTTTAGACTCTAAAAATGACTGTTGATGTTGGTATTGTTTTCTTATTTAAACATACAGCACATGAATCGCAATGTTTGCAAAAACAAAAAGAAGAACCACAGATTACCTAGAAGTGACTTGCTAGGCCTCTGAGCAGAAATTGTTCGCCCAGGTAAAGCGGTTTCCTGAATATACGTTAGAATATACGAAACAAAAAGTTTAGACTCTAAAAATGACTGTTGTTGTTGGTATTGTTTTCTTATTTAACCATACAACACATGAATCGCAATCTTTGCAAAAACAAAAAAGAAGAACCACAGATTACCTAGAAATGACTCGCTAGGCCTCTGAGCAGAAATTGTTCACCCAGGTACAGCGGTTTCCTGAATATACGTTAGAATATACGATACAAAAAGTTTAGACTCTAAAAATGACTGTTGTTGTTGGTATTGTTTTCTTATTTAACAATACAACACATGAATCGCAATCTTTGCAAAAACAAAAAAGAAGAACCACAGATTACCTAGAAATGACTTGCTAGGCCTCTGAGCAGAAATTGTTCGCCAGGTAGCGGTTTCCTGAATATACGTTAGAATATACGATACAAAAAGTTTAGACTCTAAAAATGACTGTTGTTGTTGGTATTTTTTCTTATTTAACCATACAACACATGAATCGCAATCTTTGCAAAACAAAAAAGAACAACCACATATTACCCAGAGATGACTTGCTAGGCCTCTGAGCAGAAATTGTTCGCCCAGGTAGAGCGGTTTCCTGAATATACGTTAGAATATACGATACAAAAGTTTAGACTCTAAAAATGACTGTTGTTGTTGGTATTGTTTTCTTATTTAACAATACAACACATGAATCGCAATCTTTGCAAAAACAAAAAAGAAGAACCACAGATTACCTAGAAATGACTTGCTAGGCCCCTGAGCAGAAATTGTTCGCCCAGGTAGAGCGGTTTCCTGATTATACGTTAGAATATACGATAAAAAAGTTTAGACTCTAAAAATGACTGTTTTTGTTGGTATTGTTTTCTTATTTAACATACAACACATGAATCGCAATCTTTGCAAAAAAAAAGAAGAACCACAGATTACCTAGAAATGACTCGCTAGGCCTCTGAGCAGAAATTGTTCGCGCAGGTACAGCGGTTTCCTGAATATACGTTAGAATATACGAAAAAAAAGTATAGACTCTAAAAATGACTGTTTTTGATGGTATTGTTTTCTTATTTAACCATACAACACATGAATCGCAATCTTTGCAAAAACAAAAAAGAAGAACCACAGATTACCTAGAAATGACTTGCTAGGCCTCTGAGCAGAAATTGTTCGCCCAGGTAGAGCGGTTTCCTGAAAGTTTAGACTCTAAAAATTACTGTTGTTGTTGGTATTGTTTTCTTATTTAACATACAACACATGAATCGCAATCTTTGCAAAAACAAAAAAGAAGAACCACAGATTACCTAGAAATGACTCTGTAGGCCTCTGAGCAGAAATTGTTCGCCCAGCGGTTTCCTGAATATACGTTAGAATATACGATACAAAAAGTTTAGACTCAAAAATGACTGTTGTTGTTGGTATTGTTTTCTTATTTAACAATACAACACATGAATCGCAATCTTTGCAAAAACAAAAAAGAAGAACCACAGATTACCTAGAAATGACTTGCTAGGCCTCTGAGCAGAAATTGTTCGCCCAGGTAGAGCGGTTTCCTGAATATACGTTAGAATATACGATACAAAAAGTTTAGACTCTAAAAATGACTGTTGTTGTTGGTATTTTTTTTTCTTATTTAAAATACAACACATGAATCGCAATCTTTGCAAAAACAAAAAAGAAGAACCACAGATTACCTAGAAATGACTTGCTAGGCCTCTGAGCAGAAATTGTTCGCCCAGGTAGAGCGGTTTCCTGAATATACGTTAGAATATACGATACAAAAAGTTTAGACTCTAAAAATGACTGTTGTTGTTGGTATTTTTTCTTATTTAACAATACAACACATGAATCGCAATCTTTGCAAAAACAAAAAAGAAGAACCACAGATTACCTAGAAATGACTTGCTAGGCCTCTGAGCAGAAATTGTTCGCCCAGGTAGAGCGGTTTCCTGAATATACGTTAGAATATACGATATTAAAAGTTTAGACTCTAAAAATGACTGTTGTTTTTGGTATTCTTTTCTTATCTAACTATAAAACACATGAATCGCAATCTTTGCAAAAACAAAAAAGAAGAACCACAGATTACCTAGAAATGACTTCTAGGCAGGAAACCAGGTAGAGCGGTTTCCTGAATATACGTTAGAATATACGATACAAAAAGTTTAGACTCTAAAAATGACTGTTGTTGTTGGTATTGTTTTCTTATTTAACATACAACACATGAATCGCAATCTTTGCAAAAACAAAAAGAAGAACCACAGATTACCTAGAAATGACTTGCTAGGCCTCTGAGCAGAAATTGTTCGCCCAGGTAGAGCGGTTTCCTGAATATACGTTAGAATATACGATACAAAAAGTTTAGACTCTAAAAATGACTGTTGTTGTTGGTATTGTTTTCTTATTTAACATACAACACATGAATCGCAATCTTTGCAAAAACAAAAAGAAGAACCACAGATTACCTAGAAATGACTTGCTAGGCCTCTGAGCAGAAATTGTTCGCCCAGGTAAAGAGTTTCCTGAATATACGTTAGAATATACGATACAAAAAGTTTAGACTCTAAAAATGACTGTTGTTGTTGGTATTGTTTTCTTATTTAACCATACAACACATGAATCGCAATCTTTGCAAAACAAAAAAGAAGAACCACAGATTACCTAGAAATGACTCGCTAGGCCTCCTGAGCAGAAATTGTTCGCCCAGGTAAGCGGTTTCCTGAATATACGTTAGAATATACGATACAAAAAGTTTAGACTCTAAAAATGACTGTTGTTGTTGGTATTTTTTCTTATTTAACATACAACACATGAATCGCAATCTTTGCAAAAACAAAAAAGAAGAACCACAGATTACCTAGAAATGACTTTCTAGGCCTCTGAGCAGAAATTGTTCGCCCAGGTAGCGGTTTCCTGAATATACGTTAGAATATACGATACAAAAAGTTTAGACTCTAAAAATGACTGTTGTTGTTGGTATTTTTTCTTATTTAACAATACAACACATGAATCGCAATCTTTGCAAAAACAAAAAAGAAGAACCACAGATTACCTAGAAATGACTTGCTAGGCCTCTGAGCAGAAATTGTTCACCCAGGTAGAGCGGTTTCCTGAATATACGTTAGAATATACGATACAAAAAGTTTAGACTCTAAAAATGACTGTTGTTGTTGGTATTGTTTCTTATTTAACAATACAACACATGAATCGCAATCTTTGCAAAAACAAAAAAGAAGAACCACAGATTACCTAGAAATGACTTGCTAGGCCTCTGAGCAGAAATTGTTCGACCAGGTAGAGCGGTTTCCTGAATATACGTTAGAATATACGATAAAAAAGTTTAGACTCTAAAAATGACTGTTGTTGTTGGTATTTTTTCTTATTTAACCATACAACACATGAATCGCAATCTTTGCAAAAACAAAAAAGAAGAACCACAGATTACCTATAAATGACTGCTAGGCCTCTGAGCAGAAATTGTTCGCCCAGGTAGATGGTTTCCTGAATATACGTTAGAATATACGATAAAAAATTTAGACTCTAAAAATGACTGTTCTTTTTGGTATTGTTTTCTTATTTAACCATACAACACATGAATCGCAATTTTGCAAAAACAAAAAAGAAGAACCACAGATTACCTAGAAATGACTTGCTAGGCCTCTGAGCAGAAATTGTTCGCCCAGGTAGAGCGGTTTCCTGAATATACGTTTGAATATACGATATGAAAAGTTTAGACTCTAAAAATGACTGTTGTTTTTGGTATTGTTTTCTTATCTAACCATACAACACATGAACCGCAATCTTTGAAAAACAAAAAAGAATAACCACAGATTACCTAGAAATGACTCGCTAGGCAGGAAACCAGCGGTTTCCTGAATATACGTTAGAATATACGATACAAAAAGTTTAGACTCTAAAAATGACTGTTGTTGTTGGTATTGTTTTCTTATTTAACAATACAACACATGAATCGCAATCTTTGCAAAAACAAAAAAGAAGAACCACAGATTACCTAGAAATGACTTGCTAGGCCTCTGAGCAGAAATTGTTCGCACAGGTAAAGCGGTTTCCTGAATATACGTTAGAATATACGATACAAAAAGTTTAGACTCTAAAAATGACTGTTGTTGTTGGTATTGTTTTCTTATTTAACCATACAACACATGAATCGCAATCTTTGCAAATACAAAAAAGAAGAACCACAGATTGCCTAGAAATGACTCGCTAGGCCTCCGAGCAGAAATTGTTCACCCAGGTACAGCGGTTTCCTGAATATACATTAGAATATAAGATACAAAAAGTTTAGACTCTAAAAATGACTGTTGTTGTTGGTATTTTTTTTCTTATTTAACAATACAACACATGAATCGCAATCTTTGCAAAAACAAAAAAGAAGAACCACAGATTACCTAGAAATGACTTGCTAGGCCTCTGAGCAGAAATTGTTCGCCCAGGTGGAGCGGTTTCCTGAATATACGTTAGAATATACGATACAAAAGTTTAGACTCTAAAAATGACTGTTGTTGTTGGTATTTTTTTCTTATTTAACCATACAACACATGAATCGCAATCTTTGCAAAAACAAAAAAGAAGAACCACAGATTACCTAGAAATGACCCGCTAGGCCTCTGAGCAGAAATTGTTCGCCCAGGTACAGCGATTTCCTGAATATACGTTAGAATATACGATACAAAAAGTTTAGACTCTAAAAATGACTGTTGTTGTTGGTATTGTTTTCTTATTTAACCATACACACATGAATCGCAATCTTTGCAAAAACAAAAAAGAAGAACCACAGATTACCTAGAAATGACTCGTTGGGCCTCTGAGCAGAAATTGTTCGCCCAGGTACAGCGGTTTCCTGAATATACGTTAGAATATACGATACAAAAAGTTTAGACTTTAAAAATGACTGTTGTTGTTGGAATTGTTTTCTTATTTAACAATACAACACATGAATCGCAATCTTTGCAAAAACAAAAAAGAAGAACCACAGATTACCTAGAAATGACTCGCTAGGCCTCTGAGCAGAAATTGTTCACCCAGGTACAGCGGTTTCCTGAATATACGTTAGAATATACGATACAAAAAGTTTAGACTCTAAAAATGACTGTTGGTTGTTGGTATTTTTTCTTATTTAACAATACAACACATGAATCGAAATCTTTGCAAAAACAAAAAAAGAACAACCACAGATTACCTAGAAATGACTTGCTAGGCCTCTGAGCAGAAATCTTTCGCCCAGCGGTTTCCTGAATATACGTTAGAATATACGATACAAAAAGTTTAGACTCTAAAAATGACTGTTGTTGTTGGTATTTTTTTCTTATTTAACCATGCAACACATGAATCGCAATCTTTGCAAAAACAAAAAAGAAGAACCACAGATTACCTAGAAATGACTTGCTAGGCCTCTGAGCAGAAATTGTTCGCCCAGGTAGAGCGGTTTCCTGAATATACGTTAGAATATACGATACAAAAAGTTTAGACTCTAAAAATGACTGTTGTTGTTGGTATTGTTTTCTTATTTAACAATACAACACATGAATCGCAATCTTAGCAAAAACAAAAAAGAAGAACCACAGATTACCTAGAATGGACTTGCTAGGCCTCTGAGCAGAAATTGTTCGCCCAGGTAGAGCGGTTTCCTGAATATACATTAGAATATACGAGACAAAAGTTTAGACTCTAAAATGACTGTTTTTGTTGGTATTGTTTTCTTATTTAATCATACAACACATGAATCGCAAACTTTGCAAAAACTAAAAAAAAGAACCACGGATTACCTAGAAATGACTTTCTAGGCCTCTGAGCAGAAATAACCATACAACACGTGAATCGCAATCTTTGCAAAAACAAAAAAGAAGAACCACAGATTACCTAGAAATGACTTGCTAGGCCTCTGAGCAGAAATTGTTCGCCCAGGTAGAGCGGTTTCCTGAATATACGTTAGAATATACGATACAAAAAGTTTAGACTCTAAAAATGACTGTTGTTGTTGGTATTTTTTTCTTATTTAACAATACAACACATGAATCGCAATCTTTGCAAAAACAAAAAAGAAGAACCACAGATTACCAAGAAATGACTTGCTAGGCCTCTGAGCAGAAATTTTTCGCCAAGGTAGAGCGGTTTCCTGAATATACGTTAGAATATACGATACAAAAAGTTTGGACTCTAAGAATGACTGTTGTTGTTGGTATTGTTTTCTTATCTAACCATACAAACCATGAATCGCAATCTTGGCAAAAAAAGAAGAACCACAAATTACCTAGAAATGACTTGCTAGGCCTCTGAGCAGAAATTTTTCGCCCAGGTAGAGCGGTTTCCTGAATATACGTTAGAATATACGATAAAAAAAGTTTAGACTCTAAAAATGACTGTTGTTGTTGGTATTGTTTTCTTATTTAACCATACAACACATGAATCGCAATCTTTGCAAAAACAAAAAAGAAGAGCCACAGATTACCTAGAAATGATTCGCTAGGCCTCTGAGCAGAAATTGTTCTCCCAGGTAGAGCGGTTCCCTGAATATACGTTAGAATATATGATACAAAAAAGTATAGACTCTAAAAATGACTATTGATGTTGGTATTGTTTTCTTATTTAAACATACAACACATGAATCGCAATCTTTTCAAAAACAAAAAGAAGAAACACAGATTACATAGAAGTGACTTGCTAGGCCTCTGAGCAGAAATTGTTCGCCAAGGTAGAGCGGTTTCCTGAATATACGTTAGAATATACGATACAAAAAGTTTAGACTCTAAGATTGACTGTTGTAGTTGGTATTGTTTTCTTATCTAACCATACAAACCATGAATCGCAATCTTTGCAAAAACAAAAAAGAAGAACCACAAATTATCTAGAAATGACTCGCTAGGCAGGAAACCAGCGGTTTCCTGAACATACGTTAGAATATACGATACAAAAGTTTAGACTTTAAAAATGATTGTTGTTGTTGGCATTGTTTTCTTATTTAACCATACAACACATGAATCGCAATCTTTGCAAAAACAATAAGAAGAACCACAGATTACCTAGAAATGACTTGCTAGGCCTCTGAGCAGAAATTGTTCGCCCAGGTAGAGAGGTTTCCTGAATATACGTTAGAATATAGGACACAAAAAGTTTAGACTCTAAAAATGACTGTAGTTGTTGGTACTGTTTTCTTATTTAACCATACAAAACATGAATCGCAATCTTTGCAAAAACAATAATAAGAACCACAGATTACCCAGAAATGACTTTGTAGGCCCCTGAGCAGAAATTGTTCGCGCAGGTAGAGCGGTTTCCTGATTATACGTTAGAATATACGATACAAAAAGTTTAGACTCTAAAAATGACTGTTGTTGTTGGTATTGTTTTCTTATTTAACCATACAACACATGAATCGCAATTTTTGCAAAAACAAAAGAGAAGAACCACAGATTAACTAGAAATGACTCGCTAGGCCTCTGAGAAGAAATTGGTCGCCCAGGTACAGCGATTTCCTGAATATACGTTAAAATATACGATACAAAAAGTTTAGAGTCTAAAAATGACTGTTGTTGTTGTTATTGTTTTCTTATTTAACAATACAACACATGAATCGCAATCTTTGCAAAAACAAAAAAGATGAACCACAGATTACCTAGAACTGACTTGCTAGGCCTCTGAGCAGAAATTGTTCGCCCAGGTAGAGCGGTTTCCTGAATATACGTTAGAATATACGATACAAAAAGTTTAGACTCTAAAGATGACTGTTGTTGTTGTTATTGTTTTCTTATTTAACCATACAACACATGAATCGCAATCTTTACAAAAACAAAACAGAAGAACCACAGATTATCTAGAAATGACTCGCTAGGCTTCTGAGCAGAAATTGTTCGCCCAGGTACAGCGGTTTCCTGAATATACGTTAGGACATACGATATAAAAAGTTTAGACTCTAAAAATGACTGTTGTTGTTGGTATTGTTTTCTTATTTAACAATACAACACATGAATCGCAATCTTTGTAAAAACAAATTTTTTTTTTTTGCAAAAAAAAAAGATTGCCTAGAATTGAATTGCTAGGCCTCGGAGCAGAAATTGTTCGCCCAGGTAGAGCGGTTTCCTGAATATACATTAGAATATACGATACAAAAAGTTTAGACTCTAAAAATGACTGTTTTTGCTGGTACTGTTTTCTTATTTAATCATACAACACATGAATCGCAATCTTTGCAAAAACTAAAAAGAAGAACCACGGATTACCTAGAAATGACTTGCTAGGCCTCTGAGTAGAAATTGTTCACCCAGGTAGAGCGGTTCCCTGAATATACGTTAGAATGTACGACACAAAAAGTTTAGACTCTAAAAGTGACAGTTGTTGTGGGTATTTTATTCTTATTTAAGCATACAACACATGAATCGCAATCTTTGCAAAACCAAAAAAGAAGAACCACAGATTACCTAGAAATAACTCGCTACGCTTCTGAGCAGTAATTGTTCGCCCAGGTACAGCGGCTTCCTGAATATACGTTAGGATATACGATATAAAAAGTTTAGACTCTAAAAATGACTGTTGTTGTTGGTATTGTTTTCTTATTTAACCATACAACACATGAGTCGCAATCTTTGCAAAAACAAAAAAGAAGAACTATAGATTACCTAGAAATGACTTGCTAGGCCTCTGAGCAGAAATTGTTCGCCCAGGTAGGGCGGTTTCCTGAATATACGTTATAATATACGATGCAAAAAGTTTAGCCTCTAAAAATGACTGTTGTTGTTGGTATTGTTTTCTTATTTAACCATAAGACACTTGAATCACAATCTTTGCAAAAACAAAAAAGAAGAACCACAGATTACCTAGAAATGACTCGCTAGGTCTCTGAGCAGAAATTGTTCGCCCAGGTAGAGCGGTTTCCTGAATATACGTTAGAATATACGATACAAAAAGTTTAGAGTCTAAAAATGACTGTTGTTGTTGGTAGTTTTTTTCTTATTTAACAATACAACACATGAATCGCAATTTTTGCAAAAACAAAAAAGAAGAACCACAGATTACCTAGAAATGACTTTCTAGGCCTCTGAGCAGAAATTAATCGCCCAGGTAGAATGGTTTCCTGAATATACGTTAGAATATACGATACAAATAGTTTAGACTCTAAGAATGACTGTTGTAGTTGGTATTGTTTTCTTATCTAACCATACAAACCATGAATCGCAATCTTTGCAAAAACAAAAAAGAAGAACCACAAATTACCTAGAAATGACTCGCTAGGCAGGAAACCAGCGGTTTCCTGAATGTACGTTAGAATATACGATACAAAAGTTTAGACTTTAAAAATGATTGTTGTTGTTGGCATTGTTTTCTTATTTAGCCATAAAACACATGAATCGCAATCTTTGCAAAAACAAAAAAGAAGAACCACAGGTTACCTAGAAATGACTTGCTAGGCCTCTGAGCAGAAATTGTTCGCCCAGGTACAGCGATTTCCTGAATATACGCTAGAATATACGATGCAAAAAGTTTAGAGTCTAAAAATGACTGTTGTTGTTGGTAGTTTTTTTCTTATTTAACAATACAACACATGAATCGCAATCTTTGCAAAAACAAAAAAGAAGAACCGAAGATTACCTAGAAATAACTTGCTAGGCCTCTAAGCAGAAATTGTTCGTCCAGGTAGAGTGGTTTCCTGAATATACGTTAGAATATACGATACAAAAGTTTAGACTCTAAAAATGACTGTTGTTGTTGGTATTTTTTTCTTATTTAACAATACAACACATGAATCGCAATCTTTGCAAAAACAAAAAAGAAGAACCACAGATTACCTAGAAATGACTTGCTAGGCCTCTGAGCAGAAATTTTTCGCCCAGTTAGAGCGGTTTCCTGAATATACGTTAGAATATACGATACAAAAAGTTTAGACTCTAAGAATGACTGTTGTTGTTGGTATTGTTTTCTCATCTAGCCATACAACACATGAATCGCAATCTTTGCAAAAACAAAAAAGAAGAACCACAGATTACCTAGAAATGACTCACTAGGCAGGAAACCAGCGGTTTCCTGAATATACGTTAGAATATACGATACAAAAAGCTTAGACTCCAAAAATGACTGTTGTCGTTGGTATTGTTTTCATATTTAACAATACAACACATGAATCACAATCTTTGCAAAATCAAAAAAGAAGAACCACAGATTACCTAGAAATGACTTGCTAGGTCTCTGAGCAGAAATTGTTTGCCCAGGTAGAGCGGTTTCCTGAATATACGTTAGAATATACGATACATAAAGTTTAGACTTTAAAAACGACTGTTGTTGTTGGTAATGTTTTCTTATTTAACCATACAACACATGAATCGCAATCTTTGCAAAAACAAAAAATAAGAGCCACAGATTACCTAGAAATGACTCGCTAGGCCTCGGAGCAGAAATTGTTCGCCCTGGTGGAGCGGTTTCCTGAATATACGTTAGAATATACGATACAAAAAGTTTAGACTCTAAAAATGACTGTTGGTGTTGGTATTGTTTTCTTATTTAAACATACAACACATGAATCGCAATCTTTGCAAAAACAATAAGAAGAACCACAGATTACCTAGAAATGACTTGCTAGGCCTCTGAGCAGAAATTGTTCGCCCAGGTAGAGAGGTTTCCTGAATATACGTTAGAATATAGGACACAAAAAGTTTAGACTCTAAAAATGACTGTAGTTGTTGGTACTGTTTTCTTATTTAACCATACAAAACATGAATCGCAATCTTTGCAAAAACAAAAGGAAGAACCACAGATTACCTAGAAATGACTTTGTAGGCCCCTGAGCAGAAATTGTTCGCGCAGGTAGAGCGGTTAGAATATACGATACAAAAAGTTTAGACTCTAAAAATGACTGTTGCTGTTGGTATTGTTTTCTTATTTAACCATACAACACATGAATCGGAATTTTTGCAAAAACAAAAGAGAAGAACCACAGATACCTAGAAATGACTCGCTAGGCCTCTGAGCAGAAATTGGTCGCCCAGGTACAGCGATTTCCTGAATATACGTTAAAATATACGATGCAAAAAGTTTAGAGTCTTAAAATGACTGTTGTTGTTGGTAGTTTTTTTTTTTTATTTAACAACACAACACATGAATCGCAATCTTTGCAAAAACAAAAAAGAACAACCACAGATTACCTAGAAATGACTTTCTAGGCCTCTGAGCAGAAATTGTTCGCCCAGGTAGAGCGGTCTCCTGAATATACGTTAGAATATACGATACAAAAAGTTTAGACTCTAAAAATGACTGTGTTGTTGTTATTGTTTTCTTATTTAACCATACAGCACATGAATCGCAATCTTTACAAACACAAAACAGAAGAACCACAGATTACCTAGAAATGACTCGCTAGGCTTCTGATCAGAAATTTTTCGCCCAGGTACAGCGGTTTCCTGAATATACGTTAGGATATACGATATAGAAAGTTTAGACTCTAAAAATGACTGTTGTTGTTGGTATTGTTTTCTTATTTAACAATACAACACATGAATCGCAATCTTTGTAAAAACAAAAAATTTTTTTTGCAAAAAAAAAAGATTACCTAGAATTGAATTGCTAGGCCTCGGAGCAGAAATTGTTCGCCCAGGTAGAGCGGTTTCCTGAATATACATTAGAATATACGATACAAAAAGTTTAGACTCTAAAAATGACTGTTTTTGCTAGTATTGTTTTCTTATTTAATCATACAACACATGAATCGCAATCTTTGCAAAAACTAAAAAGAAGAACCACGGATTACCTAGAAATGACTTACTAGGCCTCTGAGTAGAAATTGTTCACCCAGGTAGAGCGGTTCCCTGAATATACGTTAGAATATAGGACACAAAAAGTTTAGACTCTAAAAATGACTTAAAAGTGACTGTTGTTGTGGGTATTTTTTTCGTATTTAACCATACAACACATGAATCGCAATCTTTGCAAAACCAAAAAAGAAGAACCACAGATTACCTAGAAATGAGTTGCTAGGCCCCTGAGCAGAAATTGTTCGCCCAGGTAGAGCGGTTTCCTGATTATACGTTAGAATATACGATACAAAAAGTTTAGACTCTAAAAATGACTGTTGTTGTTGGTATTGTTTTCTTATTTAACCATACAACACATGAGTCGCAATCTTTGCAAAAAAAAAAAGAAGAACTATAGATTACCTAGAAATGACTTGCTAGGCCTCTGATCAGAAATTGTTCGCCCAGGTAGGACGGTTTCCTGAATATACGTTATAATATACGATGCAAAAAGTTTAGACTCTAAAAATGACTGTTGTTGTTGGTAGTGTTATCTTATTTAACCATAAGACACTTGAATCACAATCTTTGCAAAAACAAAAAAGAAGAACCACAGATTACCTAGAAATGACTCTCTAGGTCTCTGAGCAGAAATATACGTTAGAATATACGATACAAAAAGTTTAGAGTCTAAAAATGACTGTTGTTGTTGGTAGGTTTTTTCTTATTTAACAATACAACACATGAATCGCAATTTTTGCAAAAACAAAAAAGAAGAACCACAGATTACCTAGAAATGACTTTCTAGGCCTCTGAGCAGAAATTGTTCGCCCAGGTAGAACGGTTTCCTGAATATACGTTAGAATATACGATACAAAAAGTTTAGACTCTAAAAATGACTTTTGTTGTTGGTATTGTTTTCTTATTTAACAGAACAACACATGAATCGCAATCTTTGCAAAAACAAGAAAGAAGAGCCACAGATTACCTAGAAATGACTCGCTAGGCCTCTGAGAAGAAATTGTTCATCCAGGTACAGCGGTTTCCTGAATATACGTTAGAATATACGATACAAAAAGTTTAGACTCTAAAAATTACTGCTGTTGTTGGTATTGTTTTCTTATTTAACAATACAACACTTGAATCGCAATCTTTGCAAAAACAAAAAAAGAAGAGCCACAGATTACCTAGAAATGACTCGCTAGGCTTCTGAGCAGAAATTGTTCACCCAGGTACAGTGGTTTCCTGAATATACAGTATTTTTTTCTTTTTAACAATACAACACATGAATCGCAATCTTTGCAAAAACAAAAAAGAAGAACCACAGATTACCTAGATATGACTTGCTAGGCCTCTGAGCAGAAATTGTTTCGCCCAGGTAGAGCGGTTTCCTGAATATACGTTAGAATATACCATACAAAAAGTTTAGACTCTAGAAATGACTGTTGTTGTTGGTATTGTTTTCTTATTTAACCATACAAGACATAAGTCGCAATCTTTGCAAAAACAAAAAAGAAGAACCAGAGATTACCTAGAAATGACTCGCTAGGGCTTTGAGCAAAAAATTTCGCCCAGGAAGAGCGGTTCCTTGATTATACAATACAAAAAAATTAGACTCTAAAATGACTGTTGTTGTTGGTATTTTTTTTCTTATTTAACAATACAACACATGAATTGCAATCTTTGCAAAAACAAAAAGAAGAACTACAGATTATCTAGAAATGACTTGCTAGGCCTCTGAGCAGAAATTATTCGCCCAGGTAGAGCGGTTTCCTGAATATACGTTAGAATATACGATACAAAAAGTTTAGAGTCTAAAAATGACTGTTGTTGTTGGTATTGTTTTCTAATTTAACCATACAACACATGAGTCGCAATCTTTGCAAAAACAAAAAAGAAGAACCACAGATTACCTAGAAATGACTCGCTAGGCCTCTGAGCAGAAATTGTTCGCCCAGGTAGAGCGGTTTCCTGAATATACGTTATAATATACGATACAAAAAGTTTAGACTCTAAAAATGAATGTTGTTGTTGGTAATGTTTTCTATTTTAACAATACAACACATGAATCGCAATCTTTGCAAAAACAGAAAAGAAGAGCCAGAGATTACCTAGAAATGGCTCGCTAGGCCTCTGACCGGAAATTGTTCGCCCAGGTACAGCGGTTTCCTGAATATACGTTAGAATATACGATACAAAAAGTTTAGACTCTAAAAATGACTGTTGTTGTTGTTATTTTTTCTCTTATTTAGTAATACAACAAATGAATCGCAATCTTTGCAAAAACAAAAAACAAGAACCACATTTTACCTAGAAATGACTTGCTAGGCCTCTGAGTAGAAATTGTTCGCCCAGGTAGAGCGGTTTTCTGAATATACGTTATAATATACGATAAAACAAGTTTAGACTCTAAAAATGACTGTTGTTGTTGGTATTTTTTCTCTTATTTAGTAATAAAACAAATGAATCGCAATCTTTGAAAAAACAAAAAATAAGAACCATATTTTACCTAGAAATGACTTGCTAGGCCTCTGAGTAGAAATTGTTCGCCCAGGTAGAGCGGTTTTCTGAATATACGTTATAATATACGATACAAAAAGTTTAGACTCTAAAAATGACTGTTAATGTTGGTATTGTTTTCTTATTTAACCATACAACACATGAATCGCAATCTTTGCAAAAACAAAAAAGAAGAACTACAGATTACCTAGAAATGACTTTCTAGGCCTCTGAGCAGAAATTGTTCGCCAAGGTAGAGCGGTTTTCTGAATATACGTTATAATATACGATGCAAAAAGTTTAGACTCTAAAAATGACTATTGTTGTTGGTAGTTTTTTTCTTATTTAACAATACAACACATGAATTGCAATCTTTGCAAAAACAAAACAGAAGAACCACAGATTACCTAGAAATGACTTTCTAGGCCTCTGAGCAGAAATTGTTCACCCAGGTAGAGCGGTTTCCTGAATATACGTTAGTATATACGATACAAAAAGTTTAGACTCTAAAAATGACTGTTGTTGTTGGTATTGTTTTCTTATTTGACCATACAACACATGACTCGCAATCTTTGTAACAACGAAAAAGAAGAACCACAGATTACATAGAAATGACTCGTTGGGCCTCTGAGAAGAAATTGTTCGCCCAGGTGCAGCGGTTTCCTGAATATACGTTAGAATATACGATACAAAAAGTTTAGACTCTAAAAATGACTTTTGTTGTTGGTATTGTTTTCTTATTTAACAATACAACACATGAATCGCAATCTTTGCAAAAACAAAAAAAAAGAGCCACAGATTACCTAGAAATGACTCGCTAGGCCTCTGAGCAGAAATTGTTCACCCAGGTACAGCGGTTTCCTGAATATACATTCGAATATAAGATACAAAAAGTTTAGATTCTAAAAATTACTGTTGTTGTTGGTATTTTTTTTCTTTTTAACAATACCACACATGAATCGCAATCTTTGCAAAAACAAAAAAGAAGAACCACAGATTACCTAGAAATGACTTGCTAGGCCTCTGAGCAGAAATTGTTCGCCCAGGTAGAGCAGTTTCCTGAATATACTTTAGAATATACCATACAAAAAGTTTAGACTCTAAAAATGACTGTTGTTGTTGGTATTTTTTCTTATTTAACCATACAAGACATGAATCGCAATCTTTGCAAAAACAAAAAAGAAGAACCAGAGATTACCTAGAAATAACTCGCTAGGCCTCGAAGCAGAAAATGTTCGCCCAGGAAGAGCGGTTTCCTGATTATACAATACAAAAAAATTAGACTCTAAAATGACTGTTGTTGTTGGTATTTTTTTCTTATTTAACAATAAAACACATGAGTCCCAATCTTTGCAAAAACAAAAAGAAGAACCAAAAATTACCTAGAAATGACTTGCTAGGCCTCTGAGCAGAAATTGTTTTCCCAGGTAGAGCGGTATCCTGAATATACGTTAGAATATACGATACAAAAAGTTTACACTCTAAAAATGACTGTTGTTGTTGGTATTATTTTCTAATTTAACCATACAACACATGAATCGCAATCTTTGCAAATTACCTAGAAATGACTCGCTAGGCCTCTGAGCAGAAATTGTTCGCCCAAGTACAGCGGTTTCCTGAATATACGTTAGAATATACGATACAAAAAGTTTAGACTCTAAAAATGACTGTTGTTGTTGGTATTGATTTCTTATTTAACAATACAACACATGAATCGCAATCTTTGCAAAAATAAAAAAGAAGAACCACAGATTACCTAGAAATGACTTGCTAGGCCTCTGAGCAGTAATTGTTCGCCTAGGTAGAGCGGTTTCCTGAATATACGTTAAAATATACGATACAAAAAGTTTAGACTCTAGAAATGACTGTTGTTGTTGGTATTGTTTTCTTATTTAACCATACAACGCATGAATCGCAATCTTTGCAAGAACAAAAATGAAGAACCACAGATTACCTAGAAATGACTCGCTAGGCCTCTGAGCAGAAATTGTTCGCCCAGGTACAGCAGTTTCCTGAATATACTTTAGAATATACGATACAGAAAGTTTAGACTCTGAAAATGACTGTTGTTGTTGGTATTGTTTTCTTATTTAACAATACAACACATGAATCGCAATCTTTGCAAAAACAAAAAAGAAGAACCACAGATTACCTAGAAATAACTTGCTAGGCCTCTGAGCAGAAATTGTTCGCCCGGGTAGAGCGGTTCCCTGCATATACCTTAGAATATACGATACAAAAAGTTTAGACTCTAAAAATGACTGTTGTTGTTTTTGTATTTTTTCCTTATTTAACAATACAACACATGAATCGCAATCTTTGCAAAAACAAAATAGAAGAACCAAGGATTACCTAGAAATGACTTGCTAGGCCTCTGAGCAGAAATTGTTCGCCCAGGTAAAACGGTTTCCTGAATATACGTTAGAATATACTATACAAAAAGTTTAGACTAAAAATGACTGTTGTTGTTGCTATTTTTTTCTTATTTAACCACACAACACATGAATCGCAATCTTTGCAAAAACAAAAAAAAAGAACCAGAGATTACCTAGAAATGACTCGCTAGGCCTCTGACCAGAAATTGTTCGCCCAGGAAGAGCGGTTCCCTGATTATGCAATACAAAAAAATTAGACTCTAAAAATACTGTTGTTGTTGGCATTTTTTTCTTATTTAACAATATAACACATGAATCGCAATCTTTGCAAAAACAAAAAAGAAGAACCACAGATTACCTAGAAATGACTCGCTAGGCGTCTGAGCAGAAATTGTTCGCCCAGGAAGAGCGGTTTCCTGATTATACAATACAAAAAAAAATAGACTCTAAAAATGACTGTTGTTGTTGGTATTGTTTTCTTCTTTAACCATACAACACATGAATCGCAATCTTTGAAAAAACAAAAAAAAGAACCACAGATTACCTAGAAATGACTTGCTAGGCCTCTGAGCAGACATTGTTCGGCCAGGTACAGCGGTTTCCTGAAAACATGTTACAATATACGATACAAAAAGTTTAGACTCTAAAAATGACTGTTGTTGTTGGTATTTTTTTTCTTATTTAACAATACAACACATGAATTGCAATCTTTGCAAAAACAAAAAAGAAGAACCAGAGATTACCTAGAAATGACTCGCTATGCCTCTGAGCAGAAAATGATCGCCCAGGTAGAGCGGTTTCCTGAATATACGTTAGAATATACAATACAAAAAGTTTAGACTCTAAAAATGACTGTTGTTGTTGGTATTGTTTTCTTATTTAACCATAGAACACATGAATCACAATCTTTGCAAAAACAAAAAAGAAGAACCACAGATTACCTAGAAATGACTTGCTAGGCCTCTGAGCAGAAATTGTTCGCCCAGGTAGAGCGGTTTCCTGTATATACGTTAGAATATACGATACAAAAAGTTTAGACTCTAAAAATGACTGTTGTTGTTTGTATTATTTTCTTATTTAACCAAACAACACAAGAATCGCAATCTTTGCAAAAACAAAAAAGAAGAACCAAAGATTACCTACAAATGACTCGCTAGGCCTCTGAGCAGAAATTGTTCGCCCAGGTAGAGCGGTTTCCTGAATATACGTTGCAATATACGATACAAAAAGTTTTGACTCTAAAAATGACTGTTGTTGTTGGTATTGTTTTCTTATTTAACAATACAACACATGAATCGCAATCTTTGCAAAAACAAAAAAGAAGAACCAAAGATTACCTAGAAATGACTCGCTAGGCATCTGAGCAGAAATTGTTCGCCCAGGTAGAGCAGTTTCCTGAATATACGTGAGAATATACGATACAAAAAGTTTAGACTCTAAAAATGACTGATGTTGTGTGTATTGTCTTCTTATTTAACAATACAACACATGAATCGTAATCTTTGCAAAAACAAAAAAGAAGAACCACAGATTATCTAAAAATGACTTTCTAGGCCTCTGAGCAGAAATTGTTCGCCCAGGTAGAGCGATTTCCTGAATATACGTTAGAATATACGGTACAAAAAGTTTAGACTCTAAAAATGACTGTTGTTGTTGGTATTGTTTTCTTATTTAAAAATACAACACATGAATCGCAATCTTTGCAAAAACAAAAAAGGAAGAACCAAAGATTACCTAGAAATGACTTGCTAGGCCTTTGAGCAGAAATTGTTCGCCCAGGTGCAGCGGTTTCTTGAATATACGTTAGAATATACGATATAAAAAGTTTAGACTCTAAATATGACGGTTGTTGTTGGTATTTTTTTCTTATTTAACAATACAACACATGAATCGCAATCTTTGGAAAAAAAAAGAAGAACCACAGATTACCTAGAAATGACTTGCTAGGCCTCTGAGCAGAAATCGTTCTCCCAGGTAGAGCGGTTTCCTGAATATACGTTAGAATATACGATACAAAAAGTTTATACTCTAAAAATGACTGTTGTTGTTGGTATTGTTTTCTTATTTAACCATACAACACATGAATCGCAATCTTTGCAAAAATAAAAAGAAGAGTCACAGATTACCTAGAAATGATTCGCTAGGCCTCTGAGCAGAAATTATTCACCCAGGTACAGCGGTTTCTTGAATATACGTTAGAATATACGATAAAAAAGTTTAGACTCTAAATATGATTGTTGTTGTTGGTATTTTTTTTCTTATTTAACAATACAACACATGAATCGCAATCTTTGCAAAAATAAAAAAGAAGAACCACAGATTACCTAGAAATGACTTGCTAGGCCTCAGAGCAGAAATTGTTCGCCCAGGTAGAGCGGTTTCCTGTATATACGTTACAATATACGATACAAAAAGTTTAGACTCTAAAAATGACTGTTGTTGTTGGTATTGTTTTCTTATTTAACCATACAACACATGAATCGCAATCTTTGCAAAAAACAAAAAAGAAGAACCAAAGATTACCTACAAATGACTTGCTAGGCCCCTGAGCAGAAATTGTTCGCCCAGGTAGAGCGGTTTCCTGAATATACGTTAGAATATACGATAGAAAAAGTTTAGACTCTAAAAATGACTGTTGTTGTTGGTATTTTTTTCTTATTTAACCATACAAAACATTTATCGCAATCAAAACTAAAGAACCAGAGATTACCTAGAAATGACTTCCAGAAGAACAAGAGGCCTCTAAGCAGAAATTGTTCGCACAGGTTGAGCAGTTTCCTGAATATACGTTAGAATATACGATACAAAAAGTTTAGACCCTAAACATTGAAAAAATTAAAAATTGGAGCTTCAGGCTCTGATTTTGTAACCGTTAAAACTTTAAAGTATATTTACCCCGTTATTTCCGGTCATTTTGTGTATTTATTTAATGAATTTTTAAGGACTGGAGTGTTTTCCAGTTGTTTTAAAATTGCAAAAGTTATTCCTGTTTATAAAGGTGGAGATAAAAATGTACTAGGAAACTATAGGTCCATTTCTTTATTACCAGTAGTATCTAGATTGTATGAAAAATTGATAGTTAAGAGAATGGTTGAATTTTTGGAGAGTAAATCATTTTTTAATCCAAATCAATTTGGTTTTTGGAAGGGTTTATCTACTGAGCATGCTGTTTTATTTTTGACAACTTTTGTGAATGATGCGTTGGATAATGGTATGAAAGTCGTTTCTGTTTTTCTTGATATTGTAAAGGATTTTGACTGCGTTGACCATTTTATACTCATTGCCAAATTAGAAAATTACGGTTTTAGAGGACCATTTCTTGAATTACTGTCCTCATTTTTAAAAGAAAGAACTCAATATATACAACTAGGAGGTAATGTTTCTTCAGTCAGTAGTGTTAAATTTGGAGTACCTCAAGGATCTGTTCTTGGTCCCCTGTTATTTTCTAATTTTTATAAATGATTTATGTAGAGCTTTTAATATGATTTCGTATGATCTTGACATAGGATGTGACGGGGAAAAAGTAATTGTTCCCAGCTTTGCGGATGACACTCATATAACGGTGGCTGCACGAACAGGAATTCAGCTGTTGAGTCGTATTAGTTCTTGTCTGGAGTTTATACAAAATTGGATGAAGCTTAATAAGTTAAATTTGAATTATAGTAAATCTTGCTTTTTATTGTATGGTAGGAGCTCAAATTATTACCCTTGGATAGACAGACATAATATTGCTGATATGAGTATTTTAAGAATAAATTAAACAAAATATCTAGCAGTTTTAATTGATGAATGTCTCAGCTTTAGAGAACATATAGATTATATTAGTCTTAAACTCGCTAGGTATGTTGGCATTTTAAGAAAGTTGCAGTATATTTTCCCAAGAGATATTTTGAGAACAATATATTATTCCTTAATTCATCCTTATCGGCTATATTGTTGCAGTGTTTGGGGTAGTACATTTTTTTCTCATCTCCATGGTGTTCGAGTTTTGCAGAATAAAGCGCTTCGAGTGTTATGTGGTGTAGGTTTTAAAGAATCGGTACAAAAGAGGTATATAGAATGCAAAATCTTGCCTTTAGCAGCACTTATTATTTTTCATCGAAGCCTGTTTATATATAAATATTTTCAAAATTGTTTACCAACATGTTTTAAAAGTATGTTTGAATTAGGAACTGATGTTCATACACATTCTACGAGACAGTCCGATATAATTCGTCGTCCGCTTGCTATTACTCGTAGATCTCAATTTTCTATTCGGCATCTAGGACCCCATGCATGGAATTGTTTACCTACGACTTTGAGGAACATGGATAGTTTTTTTGATTTTCGGCGGGAATTAAAGCTATTTTGCCTTAATATTTATGGTTTTGACAGTTGAGTGGACGTCAAGTGGAGCCAAGATGTTGGTTTTGATTTTGGCGATACTGGTAAAGTGGTTTTAGTTTCTTTTTGTTTTGTCTCTTTTGAAGTGAAAATCCGTGTCGATTGAAATGCAGGGTAATTGATTGTTTCTTCTTCTTTCTTTCTTTTTTCTTTTCCTTTTTTTTTCTTTTTATTTTTTCTTCTTTTTCGTAATGTCTTATGTGTATGTGTATTGGGGTTGTAAGCCCAAACAAGCTTTGCTTCGGGCCATTTGCTTGTTTTGTTTTGTTATTTATATTAATAAACCCATCTTTCTCTCTCTCTCTAAAAATGATTGTTGTTGTTGGTATTTTTTTTCTTTTTAACAATACAACACATGAATCGCAATCTTTGCAAAAAAAAGAAGAACCACAGATTGCCTAGCAATGACTGGCTAGGCCTCTGAGCAGAAATTGTTCGCCCAGGTAGAGCGGTTTCCTGAATATACGATACAAAAAGTTTTGACTCTAAAAATGACTGTTGTTGTTGGTATTGTTTTCTTATTTAACAATACAACACATGAACCGCAATCTTTGCAAAAACAAAATATAAGAACCACAGATCACCTAGAAATGACTTGCTAGGCCTCTGAGCAGTAATTGTTCGCCCAGGTAAAGCGGTTTCCTGAATATACGTTAGAATATACGATACAATAAGTTTAGACTCTAAAAAGGACTGTTGTTGTTGGTATTTTTTCTTATTTAACCATACAACACATGAATCGCAATCTTTGCAGAAACAAAAAAGAAGAACCACAGATTACCTAGAAATGACTCGCTAGGACTCTGAGCAGAAATTGTTCACCCAGGAAGAGCGGCTCCCTGATTATACAATACAAAAACATTAGACCCTAAAAATGACTCTTGTTGTTGGTATTCTTTTTTTATTTAACCATACAGCTCATGAATCGCAATCTTTGCAAAAACAAAAAAGAAGAACCACAGACTACCTAGAAATGACTTGCTAAACCTCTGAGCAGAAATTGTTCGCCCAGGTAGAGCGGTTTCCTGAATATACGTTAGAATATATGAGACAAAAAGTTTAGACTCTAAAAATGACTGTTGCTGTTGGTATTTTTTTCTTATTTAACCAAACAACACATGAATCGTAATTTTTGCAAAATAAAAAAAGAAGAACCAGAGATTACCTAAAAATGACTCGCTAGTGTTCTGAGAAGAAATTGTTCGCCCAGGAAGAGCGGTTCCCTGATTATACAATACAAAAATAAGACTCTAAAAATGACTGTTGTTGTTGGTATTTTTTTCTTATTTAACCATACAACACATGAATCGCAATCTTTGCTAAAACAAAAAAAAGAACCACAGATTACCTAGAAATGACTTGCTAGGCCTCTGAGCAGAAACTGTTCGCCCAGGTAGAGCGATTTCCTGAATATACGTTAAAATATACGATACAAAAAGTTTCGACTCTAAAAATGACTGTTGTTGTTGGTATTTTTTTCTTATTTAACCATACAACACATGAATCGCAATCTTTGCAGAAACAAAAAAGAAGAACCACAGATTACCTAGAAATGACTCGCTAGGACTCTGAGCAGAAATTGTTCACCCAGGAAGAGCGGCTCCCTGATTATACAATACAAAAACATTAGACCCTAAAAATTACTCTTGTTGTTGGTATTGTTTTTTTATTTAACCATACAGCTCATGAATCGCAATCTTTGCAAAAACAAAAAAGAAGAACCACAGATTACCTAGAAATGACTTGCTAGGCCTCTGAGCAGAAATTGTTCGCCCAGGTAGAGCGGTTTCCTGAATATACGTTAAAATATATGAGACAAAAAGTTTAGACTCTAAAAATGACGGTTGTTGTTGGTATTTTTTTCTTATTTAACCATACAACACATGAATCGTAATTTTTTCAAAATAAAAAAAGAAGAACCAGAGATTACCTAGAAATGACTCGCTAGTTCTCTGAGCAGAAATTGTTCGCCCAGGAAGAGCGGTTCCCTGATTATACAATACAAAAAAAGACTCTAATAATGACTGTTGTTGTTGGTATTATTTTCTTATTTAACAATACAACACATGAATCGCAATCTTTTCAAAAACCAAAAAGAAGAACCAAAGATTACCTAGAAAAGACTTGCTAGGCCTTTGAGCAGAAATTGTTCACCCAGGTAGAGCGGTTTCCTGAAAATACGTTAGAATATACGATACAAAAAGTTTAGACTCTAAAAATGACTGTTTTTGTTGTTATTTTTTTCTTATTTAACATTACAACACATGAATTGCAATCTTTGCAAAAACAAAAAAGAAGAACCAGAAATTACCTAGAAATGACTCGCTAGGCCTCTGAGCAGAAAATGTTCGCCCAGGTAGAGCGGTTTTCTGAATATACGTTAGAATATACGATACAAAAAGTTTAGACTCTATAAATGACTGTTGTTGTTGGTATTGTTTTCTTATTTAACCATACAACACATGAATCGCAATATTTGCAAAAACAAAAAGGAAAACCAAAGATTACCTACAAATGACTCGCTAGCCCTCTGAGCAGAAATTGTTCACCCAGGTAGAGCGGTTTCCTAAATGTACGTTAGAATATACGATACAAAAAGTTTTGACTCTAAAAATGACTGTTGTTGTTGGTATTGTTTTCTTATTTAACAATACAACACATGAATCACAATCTTTGCAAAAACAAAAAAGAAGAACCAAAGATTACCTAGAAATGACTCGCTAGGCCTCTGAGTAGAAATTGCTCGCCAAGTTAGAGCGGTTTCCTGAATATACGTGAGAATATACGATACAAAAAGTTTAGACTCTAAAAATAACTGATGTTGTGTGTATTGTTTTCTGATTTAACAATACAACACATGAATCGCAATCTTTACAAAAACAAAAAAGAAGAACCACAGATTACCTAAAAATGACTTGCTAGGCCTCTGAGCAGAAATTGTTCGCCCAGGTAGAGCGGTTTTCTGAATATGCGTTAGAATACACGATACAAAAAGTTTAGACTCTAAAAATGATTGTTGTTGTTGGTATTGTTGTCTTATTCAAAAATACAACAAATGAGTCGCAATCTTTGCAAAAACAAAAAAGAAGAACCACAGATTACCTAGAAATGATTCGCTAGGCCTCTGAGCAGAAATTTTTCGCACAGATACAGCGGTTTCTTGAATATACCTTAGAATATACGATACAAAAAATTTAGACTCTAAATATGACTGTTGTTGTTGGTATTGTTTCCTTATTTAACCATACAACACATAAATCACAATATTTGCAAAAACAAAAAAGAAGAACCACAGATCACCTAGAAATGACTTGCTAGGCCTCTGAGCAGAAATTGTTCGCCAAGGTAGATTGGTTTCCTGAATATACGTTAGAATATACGATACAATAAGTTTCGACTCTAAAAAGGACTGTTGTTGTTGGTATTTTTTTCTTATTTAACCATACAACACATGAATCGCAATCTTTGAAGAACAAAAAAGAAGAACCACAGATTACCTAGAAATGACTCGCTAGGCCTCTGAGTAGAAATTGCTCGCCAAGTTAGAGCGGTTTCCTGAATATACGTGAGAATATACGATACAAAAAGTTTAGACTCTAAAAATAACTGATGTTGTGTGTATTGTTTTCTTATTTAACAATACAACACATGAATCGCAATCTTTGCAAAAACAAAAAAGAAGAACCACAGATTACCTAAAAATGACTTGCTAGGCCTCTGAGCAGAAATTGTTCGCCCAGGTAGAGCGGTTTCCTGAATATGCGTTAGAATATACGATACAAAAAGTTTAGACTCTAAAAATGACTGTTGTTGTTGGTATTGTTGTCTTATTCAAAAATACAACAAATGAATCGCAATCTTTGCAAAAACAAAAAAGAAGAACCACAGATTACCTAGAAATGATTCGCTAGGCCTCAGAGTAGAAATTTTTTGCACAGATACAGCGGTTTCTTGAATATACCTTAGAATATACGATACAAAAAATTTAGACTCTAAATATGACTGTTGTTGTTGGTATTGTTTCCTTATTTAACCATACAACACATAAATCACAATATTTGCAAAAACAAAAAAGAAGAACCACAGATCACCTAAAAATGACTTGCTAGGCCTCTGAGCAGAAATTGTTCGCCCAGGTAGATTGGTTTCCTGAATATACGTTAGAATATACGATACAATAAGTTTCGACTCTAAAAAGGACTGTTGTTGTTGGTATTTTTTTCTTATTTAACCATACAACACATGAATCGCAATCTTTGAAGAACAAAAAAGAACAACCACAGATTACCTAGAAATGACTCGCTAGGACTCTGAGCAGAAATTTTTCACCCAGGAAGAGCGGCTCCCTGATTATACAATACAAAAACATTAGACTCTAAAAATGACTCTTGTTGTTGGTATTGTTTTTTTATTTAACCATACAGCTCATGAATCGCAATCTTTGCAAAAACAAAAAAGAAGAACCACAGATTACCTAGAAATGACTTGCTAGGCCTCTGAGCAGAAATTGTTCGCCCAGGTAGAGCGGTTTCCTGAATATACGTTAGAATATATGATACAAAAAGTTTAGACTCTAAAAATGACTGTTGTTGTTGGTATTTTTTTCTTATTTAACCATACAACACATGAATCGTAATCTTTGCAAAATAAAAAAAGAAGAACCAGAGATTACCTAGAAATGACTCGCTAGTTCTCTGAGCAGAAATTATTCGCCCAAGAAGAGCGGTTCCCTGATTATACAATACAAAAAAGACTCTAAAAATGACTGTTGTTGTTGCTATTGTTTTCTTATATAACCATACAACGCATGAATCGCAATCTTTGCAAAAAAAAAAAAAAGAACGACAGATTACCTAGAAATGACTTGCTAGGCCTCTGAGCAGAAATTGTTCGCCCAGGTAGAGCGGTTTCCTGAATATACGTTAGAATATACGATACAAAAAGTTTAGACTCTAAAAATGACTGTTGTTGTTGGTATTTTTTTTCTTATTTAACAATACAACACATGAATCGCAATCTTTTCAAAAACCAAAAAAGAAGAACCAGAGATTACCTAGAAATGACTCGCTAGGCCTCTGAGCAGAAAATGTTCGCCCAGGTAGAGCGGTTTCCTGAATATACGTTAGAATATACGATACAAAAAGTTTAGACTCTATAAATGACTGTTGTTGTTGGTATTGTTTTCTTATTTAACCATACAACACATAAATCACAATATTTGCAAAAACAAAAAAGAAGAACCACAGATCACCTAGAAATGACTTGCTAGGCCTCTGAGCAGAAATTGTTCGCCCAGGTAGAGCGGTTTCCTGAATATACTTTAGAATATACGATACAATAAGTTTCGACTATAAAAAGGACTGTTGTTGTTAGTATTTTTTTCTTATTTAACCATACAACATATGAATCGCAATCTTTGCAAAAACAAAAAAGAAGAACCACAGATTACCTAAAAATGACTTGCTAGGCCTCTGAGCAGAAATTGTTCGCCCAGGTAGAGCGGTTTCCTGAATATACGTTAGAATATACGATACAAAAAGTTTAGACTCTATAAATGACTGTTGTTGTTGGTATTGTTTTCTTATTTAACCATAGAACACATGAATCGCATTCTTTGCAAAAACAAAAAAGAAGAACCACAGATTACCTAGAAATGACTTGCTAGGCCTCTGAGCAGAAATTGTTCACCCAGGTAGAGCGGTTTCCTGAATATACGTTAGAATATACGATACAAAAAGTTTTGACTCTAAAAATGACTGTTGTTGTTGGTATTGTTTTCTTATTTAACAATACAACACATGAATCGCAATCTTTGCAAAAACAAAAAATAAGAAACAAAGATTACCTAGAAATGACTCGCTAGGCCTCTGAGTAGAAATTGTTCACCCAGTTAGAGCGGTTTCCTGAATATACGTGAGAATATACGATACAAAAACTTTAGACTCTAAAAATGACTGATGTTGTGTGTATTGTTTTCTTATTTAACAATACAACACATGAATCGCAATCTTTGCAAAAAAAAAAGAAGAATCACAGATCACTTAAAAATGACTTGCTAGGCCTCTGAGCAGAAATTGTTCTCCCAGGTAGAGCGGGTTCCTAAATATACGTTAGAATATACGATACAAGAAATTTAGACTCTAAAAATGACTGTTGTTGTTGGTAGTTTTTTTCTTATTTAACAATACAACAGATGAATCACAATCTTTTCAAAAAAAAAGAAGAACCACAGATTACTTAGAAATGACTTGCTAGGCCTCGGAACAGAAATTGTTTGCCCAGGTAGAGCGTTTCCTGAATATATGTTAGAATATACGATACTGAAAGTTTAGACTCTAAAAATGACTGTTGTTGTTGTTATTTTTTATTATTTAACAATACAAAACATGAGTCGCAATCTTTGCAAAAACAAAAAAGAAGAACCACAGATTACCTAGAAATGACTTGCTAGGCCTCTGAGCAGAAATTGTTCGCCCAGGTAGAGCGGTTTCCTTAATATACGTTAGAATATACGATACAAAAAGTTTAGACTCTAAAAATGACTGTTGTTGTTTGTATTGTTTTCTTATTTAACCATACAACACATGAATCGCAATCTTTGCAAAAACAAAAAAGAAGAACCACAGATTACCTAGAAATGACTTGCTAGGCCTCTGAGCAGAAATTGTTCGCCCAGGTAGAGCGGTTTTCTGAATATACGTTAGAATATACGATACAAAAAGTTTAGACTCTAATAATGACTGTTGTTGTTGGTATTATTTTCTTATTTAACAATACAACACATGAATCGCAATCTTTGCAAAAACAAAAAAGAAGAACCACAGATTACCTAGAAATGACTTGCTAGACCTCTGAGCAGAAATTGTTCGCCCAGATAGAGATGTTTCCTGAATATACGTTAGAATATACGTTACAAAAAGTTTAGACTCTAAAAATGACTGTTATTGTTGGTATTATTTTCTTATTTAACAATACAACACATGAATCGCAATCTTTGCAAAAACAAAAAAGAAGAACCACTGATGACCTAGAAATGACTTGCTAGGCTTCTGAGCAGAAATTGTTCGCCCAGGTAGAGCGGTTTCCTGAATATACGTTAGAATATACCATACAAAAAGTTTAGACTCTAAAAATGACTCTTTCTGTTGGTTTTTTTTTTTTATTTGACAATACAACACATGAATCGCAATCTTTGCAAAAACAAAAAAGAAGAACCAAAGATTACCTAGAAATGACTTGCTAGGCCTCTGAGCAGAAATTGTTCACCAAGGTAGAGCGGTTTCCTGAATATACAATAGAAGATACTATACAAAAAGTTTAGACTCTGAAAATGAATGTTGTTGTTGTTATTGTTTTCTTATTTAACCATGCAACACATGAATTGCAATCTTTGTAAAAACAAACAAGAAGAACCACAGATAACCTAGAAAAGACTCGCTAGGCCTCTGAGCAGAAATTGTTCGCCCAGGTACAGCGGTTTCCTGAATATACGTTAGAATATACAATACAAAATGTTTAGACTCTAAAAATGACTGTTGTCGTGGGTCTTGTTTTCTTATTTAGCAATACAACACATGAATCGCAATCTTTGCAAAAACAAAAAAGAAGAACCACAGATTACCTAGAAATGACTTGCTAGGCCTTTGAGCAGAAATTGTTCGCCCAGGTAGAGCGGTTTCCTGAATATACGTTAGAATATACGATACAAAAAGTTTAGACTTTAAAAATGACTGTTGTTGTTGGTATTGTTTTTCTTATTTAACAATACAACACATGAATTGCAATTTTTGCAAAAACAAAAAAGAAGAACCACAGATTACCTAGAAATGACTTGCTGGGCCTCAGAGTAGAAATTGTTCACCCAGGTACAGGGGTTTCCTGAATATATGTTAAAATATACGATAAAAAAGTTTAGACTTTAAAAATTACTGTTGTTGTTGGTATTGTTTTCTTATTTAACAATACAACACATGAATCGCAATCTTTGCAAAAACAAAAAAGAAGAACCACAGATTACCTAGAAATGACTTGCTAGGCCTCTGAGCAGAAATTGTTCTCCCAGGTAGAGCGGTTTCCTTAATATACATTAGAATATACGATACAAAAAGTTTAGACTCTAAAAATGACTGTTGTTGTTGGTTGTTTTTTTCTTATTTAACAATACAGCACATGAATCGCAATCTTTTCAAAAAAAAAGAACCACAGATTAGTACGCAAGATCTACGCCCCCAATTGATTTGTTGTAGTCACGGACGATTCGGGGGCGATCAACTTTGACGTATTTCCGTGTTGTGCCATCCCATCTCTGACACTTATCAATTGGGGTGACTGCACAGTATGAAGAAGCCAAATGGACTGGTTTGTTGTCATACCATTTTACTACCGATACTTCTGAATGTCTTTCAAAACGGAAGTCCACTGACCCTCGTCCTTTCTTCTTCATGTTGGCGTCGGTATCTAGAACAGCGCCCCTCATTCTGTTGCTGCGTATCGTACCACATGACTCGATGCCATATTCAACCCGGAGCTTGTGAATGAGATCGATGCCAGTATAGAAGTTATCAAAGAACAACTTGAAGTTCATGAATCTTGGCATATTTTCTACAAGCCGAAGGACAACGTCAGTACCTTGGCCAAGTTCAGAAATTTCAACAGCTCCTTTTCCTGTATATATCTCTATGTCATACACTATTCCGCTGATGCCGGCTCTCGTGAAAACCTTTACACCCCACGAGTGGGGCTTGTCCTTCAAGTACTGTCGAAATCCAATTGTTCCTTTGAATGGGATCATCTGTTCTTCAATACTTTGGATCTCTTCAGGGTCTATTTTTTTCAGATTCTCCCTGAATGCGTCGTATAGTCTTCTGATCTTGAACAGTTTATCACGACCAACCTCCCTTTCGGTATCATTAAGGTGTCATCGCAAATATGGAAAAAAGACCTCAAGCTGATGAACCTATCTCTGCTCATGGTATCAGCCACCGGGGAATATCGTATTCCATTCTCCCAGTACATTTTAATAGCCGGAAGTTTGAGAATGCTCATAAGCATTTGAACTCCAAGAAATCTGCGCAGCTCTTCAAGGGAAAGTTTCAGAGCAAGATTCTTCTTTCTCATGGCATTCAGATTCGTTTGGTCCACAATGTTTGAAAGAATGTCTTCTGTGATAAACATTCGGAAGAGATCAAGGGGCGTTTGTACCTCGTCATAGTGTGGCATAGAACCCTTTCATGTAATATTTCGAGGTTCGGGCTCCGTTTTTATCCACTTGTATTGCTTTGCCTCCTTCGCTACCTTCTTTTTTGCTACTGGTTTTGCCGTGACCTGAGGAGCATCAGTTGGAGTTACTAGACCGGCCACTGCTTGGGAAGGAGCATTTTTTTTAGCTCTTGTAAGGACAAAGGGTTCAGCAGGTGCAGTAACTGTTGCTGACTGTATTGCAGAAGAAGCTGACACTGGTGCTGATGATGTGCTTGAAGAACTGTTTGACGCTGTTGTATCATTCAAGCCCGGGAGAGGAAAATCGAATTGATCCGTGTCATCGCCATTGTCTAACTCGAACCTGCCAAGCATTGCTAAAGGGATGTCGTCTGTGTGGTGGATATCCTCTTCATCTCTTCCGTCTTCATTGCCATAACAGTTGAGAGAACGTAAAGGCTGAAATTCTTGATCTGGATTGTCTGGTGCCCAGTTTGGGTCGTCGGTCGGAAGAGATATCGAGATCTGAATCACAATCAGGTATGAATAAAAGCCTTGCTGCTTCTTCTGCAGTCATTTTCGTGGTAACTCTTCTACTTCTTTCCTTGATCGGTCTCTCTTCCAAGGGCTTGGGACCATGACCTCTCATGGAGTCAGAGCTCGTGCTTGGATCAGCTGAAAAGAAATTCAAGGTAAGTGCATCACTTAATAATAACAATAATAATAGTATATTGCAATAAAATAGGCCATTGGCCTCAACACTTGCCTGAGGCATCCCACAAAATAGCTTTTTTACCCGTGTTTCAGTAAAAAGGAGGAACAGAAAGAAAATGTGCCTATTCCCGATCATAAAAAGGACTTGCTGCCTCGTTTGCTGTACAAATCTGCCTAGGTATGGTTTGGCACTGAATGCCTGACGTGACCATTTGGTAACCGATCGTTAGCAACCTTGTTTGCGGCTAAACTACAGATCGGAATTAGACTAGTGATATCTCATTCGAAAGAACGCATTCTTAGCTACAAAATAAGATCATAATCAGGCTCTGAACTTACCAGAAACGTCCAGGTCATCGAGGTCGAAATCTGCACCTTTCCTCTTTTTTGACATTTTATGTTTTGTCTAAACTTGGACGCTCGCTCGACCGCTCGGGTAAAGCCTTGAGGGACAATAAATTCAAACACGACAGAGTCAAGCAAGCGCTATCTAGTGGAAAAGAAATCACGGTTGTGACTTTGTCGAGACGAGAGAAAAAAAATAGGAGGCGAGCGGTATCCGTATGGTGACCACAGGCATGAAAGGGTTAATATACGTTAGAATATACGATACAAAAAGTTTAGACTCTAAAAATGACTGTTGTTGTTTGTATTGTTTTCTTATTTAACCATACAACACATGAATCGTAATCTTTGCAAAAACAAAAAAGAAGAACCACAGATTACCTAGAAATGACTTGCTAGGCCTCTGAGCAGAAATTGTTCGCCCAGGTAGAGCGGTTTTCTGAATATACGATACAAAAAGTTTAGACTCTAATAATGACTGTTGTTGTTGGTATTTTTTCTTATCTAACAATACAACACATGAATCGCAATCTTTGCTAAAACAAAAAAGAAGAACCACAGATTACCTAGAAATGACTTGCTAGGCCTCTGAGCAGAAATTGTTCGCCCAGGTAGAGCGGTTTCCTGAATATACGTTAGAATATACGATACAAAAAGTTTAGACTCTAAAAATGACTGTTGTTGTTGGTATTCTTTTCTTATTTAACAATACAACACATGAATCGCAATCTTTGCAAAAACAAAAAAGAAGAACCACTGATTACCTAAAAATGACTTGCTAGGCCTCTGAGCAGAAATTGTTCGCCCAGGTAGAGCGGTTTCCTGAATATACGTTAGAATATACCATACAAAAAGTTTAGACTCTAAAAATGACTCTTTCTGTTGGTATTTTTTTTTTCTTATTTGACAATACAACACATGAATAGCAATCTTTGCAGAAACAAAAAAGAAGAACCACAGATTACCTAGAAATGACTTGCTAGGCCTCTGAGCAGAAATTGTTCACCCAAGTAGAGCGGTTTCCTGAATATACAATAGAAGATACTAAACAAAAAGTTTAGACTCTAAAAATGACTGTTGTTGTTGGTATTGTTTTCTTATTTAACCATGCAACACATGAATCGCAATCTTTGTAAAAACAAACAAGAAGAACCACAGATAACCTAGAAATGACTCGCTAGGCCTCTGAGCAGAAATTGTTCGCCCAGGTACAGCGGTTTCCTGAATATACGTTAGAATATACAATACAAAAAGTTTAGACTCTAAAAATGACTGTTGTTGTGGGTCTTGTTTTCTTATTTAGCAATACAACACATGAATCGCAATCTTTGCAAAAACAAAAAAGAAGAACCACAGATCACCTAGAAATGACCTGCCGGGCCTCAGAGCAGAAATTGTTCACCCAGGTGCAGCGGTTTCCTGAATATATGTTGAAATATACGATAAAAAAAGTTTAGACTCTAAAAATGACTGATGTTGTTAGTATTGTTTTCTTATTTAACCTTACAACACATGAATCGCAATCTTTGCAAAAACAAAAAAGAAGAACCAAAGATTACCTAGAAATGACTTGCTAGGCCTCTGAGCAGAAATTGTTCGCCCAGGTACAGCGGTTTCCTGAATATATGTTAGAATATACGATAAAAAAAGTTTAGACTCTAAAAATGACTGTTGTTATTGGTATTGTTTTCTTTTTTAACCATACAACACAAGAATCGCAATCTTTGCAAAAACAAAAAAGAAGAACCAGAGATTACCTAGAAATGACTCGCTAGGCCTCTGAGCAGAAATTGTTCGCCCAGGTACAGCGGTTTCCTGAAAATACGTTAGAATATACGATACAAAAAGTTTAGACTTTAAAAATGACTGTTGTTGTTGGTATTGTTTTCTTATTTAACAATACAACACATGAATTGCAATCTTTGCAAAAACAAAAAAGAAGAACCACAGATTACCTAGAAATGACTTGCTGGGCCTCAGAGCAGAAATTGTTCACCCAGGTACAGCGGTTTCCTGAATATATGTTAAAATATACGATAAAAAAAGTTTAGACTCTAAAAATGACTGTTGTTGTTAGTATTGTTTTCTTATTTAACAATACAACACATGAATCGCAATCTTTGCAAAAACAAAAAAGAAGAACCAAAGATTACCTAGAAATGACTTGCTAGGCCTCTGAGCAGAAATTGTTCTCCCAGGTAGAGTGGTTTCCTGAATATACGTTAGAATATACGATACAAAAAGTTTAGACTCTAAAAACGACTGTTGTTGTTGGTATTTTTTTCTTATTTAACAATACAAAACATGAGTCGCAATCTTTGCAAAAACAAAAAAAAAGAACCACAGATTACCTAGAAATGACTTTTTAGGCCTCTGAGCAGAAATTGTTCGCCCAGGTAGAGCGGTTTCCTTAATATACGTTAGAATATACGATACAAAAAGTTTAGACTCTAAAAATGACTGTTGTTGTTGGTATTTTTTTTCTTATTTAACAATACAACACATGAATCGCAATCTTTGCAAAAACAAAAAAGAAGAACCACAGATTACTTAGAAATGACTTGCTAGGCCTCTGAGCAGAAATTGTTTGTGCAGGTAGAGCAGTCTCCTGAACATACGTTAGAATAACCGATACAAAAAGTTTAGACTCTAAAAATGACAGTTGTTATTGGTATTGTTTTCTTATTTAACAATAGAACACATGAATCGCAATCTTTGCAAAAACAAAAAAGAAGAACCATTGATTACCTGGAAATGACTTGCTACAGATTAATAGAAATGACACGCTAGGCCTCTGAGCAGAAATTGTTCGCCCAGGCAAAGCGGTTTCCTGAATATACGTTAGAATATACGATACAAAAAGTATAGACTCTAAACATGACTGTTGTTGTTGGTATTGTTTACTTATTTAACAATACAACACATGAATCGCAATCTTTGCAAAAACAAAAAAGAAGAACCACAGATTACCTAAAAGTGACGTGCTAGGCCTCTGAGCAGAAATTGTTTGCCCAGGTAGTGCGGTTTTCTGAATATACGTTAGAATATACTATACAAAAAAAGTGACCCTAAAAATGACTGTTGTTGTTGGTATTTTTTTTCTTATTTAACAATACAACACATTAATCGCAATCTTTGTAAAAACAAAAAAGAACAACCAACAACAACAGTCATTTAGAGTCTAAACTGTTTGTATCGTATATTCTAACGTATATTCATGAAACCGCTCTACCTGGGTGAACAATTTCTGCTCAGGGGCCTAGCAAGTCATTTCTAAGTAATCTGTGGTATTTCTTTTTTGTTTTTGCAAAGATTGGGATTCTTGTCTTGTATGGTTAAATAAGAAAACAATACCAACAACAACAGTCATTTTTAGAGTCTAAACTTTTTGTATCGTATATTCTAACATATATTCAGGGAAACACTCTACCTGGGCAAACAATTTCTGCTCAGAGGCCTAGCAGGTCATTTCTAGGTAATCTGTGGCTCTTCTTCACCCAGGTAGAGCGGTTTCCTGAATATACGTTAGAATATACGATACAAGCAGTTTCGACTCTAAAAATGACTGTTGTTGTTGGTATTCTTTTCTTATTTAACCATACAACACATGAATCGCAATATTTGCAAAAACAAAAAAGAACAACCACCTATTACCTAGAAATGACTTGCTAGGCCTCTGACCAGAAATTGTTCGCCCAGGTATAGTGTTTTCCTGAATATACGTTAGAATATACGATACAAAAAGTTTAGACTCTAAAAATGACTGTTCTTGTTGGTATTGTTTTCTTATTTAACCATATAACACATGAATCGAAATCTTTGCAAAAACAAAAAAGAAGAACCATAGATTACCTAGAAACGACTTGCTAGGCCCCTGAGCAGAAAATTTTTCACCCAGGTAGAGCGGTTTCCTGAAAATACTTTAGAATATACGATACAAACAGTTTAGACTCTAAAAATAACTGTTGTTGTTGGTATTGTTTTCTTATTTAACCATACAACACATGGATCGACATCTTTGCAAAAAAAAAGAAGAACCAACGATTACCTAGAAATGACTTGCTAGGCCTCTGAGCAGAAATTCTTTGCCCAGGTATAGTGTTTTCCTGAATATACGTTAGAATATACGATACAAAAATTTAGACTCTAAAAATGACTGTTGTTGTTGGTCTTGTTTTCTTATTTAACCATACAACACATGAATCGCAATCTTTGCAAAAACAAAAAAGAAGAACCACAGATTACCTAGAAATGACTTGCTAGGCCTCTGAGCAGAAATTGTTCGCCCAGGTACAGCGGTTTCCTGAATATACGTTAGAATATACAATACAAAAAGTTTAGACTATAAAAATGACTGTTGTTGTTGGTATTGTTTTCTTACTTAACAATACAACACATGAATCGCAATCTTTGCAAAACAAATAAGAACAACCACATATTTCTTGGAAATGACTTGCTAGGCCTCTGAGTAGAAATTATTCGCCCAGATAGAGTGGTTTCCTGAATATACGTTAGAATATACGATACAAAAAGTTTCGACTCTAAAAATGACTGTTGTTGTTGGTATTGTTCTCTTATTTAACAATACAACACATGAATCGCAATCTTTACAAAAACAAAAAAGAAGAACCACAGATTACCTAGAAATGACTTGCTAGGCCTCTGAGCAGAAATTGTTCGCCCAGGTAGAGTGGTTTCCTGAATAGACGTTAGAATATACGATACAAAAAGTTTAGACTCTAAAAATGACTGTTGTTGTTGGTATTGTTCTCTTATTTAACAATACAACACATGAATCGCAATCTTTGCAAAAACAAAAAAGAAGAACCACAGATTACCTAGAAATGACTTGCTAGGCCTCTAAGCAGAAATTGTTCGCCCAGGTAGAGCGGTTTCCTGAATATACGTTAGAATATACGATACAAAAAGTTTAGACTCTAAAAATGACTGTTGTTGTATGTATTGTTTTCTTATTTAACCATACAAAACATGAATCGCAATCTTTGCAAAAACAAAAAAGAAATACCACAGATTACTTAGAAATGACTTGCTAGGCCCCTGAGCAGAAATTGTTCACCCAGTTAGAGCGGTTTCATGAATATACGTTAGAATATACAATACAAACAGTTTAGACTCTAAAACTGACTGTTGTTGTTGGTTGTTCTTTTTTGTTTTTACAAAGATTGCGATTAATGTGTTGTATTGTTAAATAAGAAAAAAAATACCAACAACAACAGTCATTTTTAGGGTCACTTTTTTTTGTTGTTTTCTTTTCTTTTCTTATTTAACCATACAACACATGAATCGCAATCTTTGTAAAAACAAAAAAGAAGAACCACAGTTTACCTAGAAATGACTTGCTAGGCTTCTGAGCAGAAATTGTTCGCCCAGGTACAGCGGTTTCCTGAATATACGTTAGAATATACCATACAAAATGTTTAGACTCTTAAAATGACTGTTGTTGTTGGTATTGTTTTCTTATTTAACAATACAACACATGAATCGCAATCTTTGCAAAAACAAAAAAGAAGAACCACAGATTACCTAGAAATGACTTGCTAGGCCTCTGAGCAGAAATTGTTCGTCCAGTTTGAGCGGTTTCCTGAATATACGTTAGAATATACGATTCAAAAAGTTTAGACTCTAAAAATGACTGTTGTTGTATGTATTGTTTTCTTATTTAACCATACAACACATGAATCGCAATCTTTGCAAAAACAAAAATGAAGAACCACAGATTACCTAGAAATGACTTGCTAGGCCTCTGAGCAGAAATTGTTCGCCCAGGTAGAGTGTTTTCCTGAATATACGTTAGAATATACGATAAAAAAAGTTTAGACTCTAAAAATGACTGTTGTTGTTGGTCTTGTTTTCTTATTTAACCATACAACACATGAATCGCAATCTTTGCAAAAACAAAAAAGAAGAACCACAGATTACCTAGAAATTACTTGCTAGGCCTCTGAGCAGAAATTGTTCGCCCAGGTACAGCGGTTTCCTGAATATACGTTAGAATATACAATACAAAAAGTTTAGACTATAAAAATGACTGTTGTTGTTGGTATTGTTTTCTTACTTAACAATACAACACATGAATCGCAATCTTTGCAAAACAAAAAAGAACAACCACATATTACCTAGAAATGACTTGCTAGGCCTCTGAGTAGAAATTATTCGCCCAGGTAGAGCAGTTTCCTGAATAAACGTTAGAATATACGATAAAAAAAGTTTAGACTCTAAAAATGACTGTTGTTGTTGGTATTCTTTTCTTATTTAACCATACAACACATGAATCGCAATATTTGCAAAAACAAAAAAGAACAACCACATATTACCTAGAAATGACTTGCTAGGCCTCTGAGCAGAAATTGTTCGCCCAGGTAGAGTGGTTTCCTGAATATACTTTAGAATATACGATACAAAAAGTTTAGACTCTAAAAATGACTGTTGTTGTTGGTATTGTTATCTTATTTAACAATACAACACAAGAATCGCAATCTTTGCAAAAACAAAAAAGAAGAACCACAGATTAACTAGAAATGACTTGCTAGGCCTTGAGCAGAAATTGTTCGCCCAGGTAGAGCGGTTTCCTGAATATACGTTAGAATATACGATACAAAAAGTTTAGACTCTAAAAATGACTGTTGTTGTATGTATTGTTTTCTTATTTAACCATACAACACATGAATCGCAATCTTTGCAAAAACAAAAACGAAGAACCACAGATTACCTAGAAATGACCTGCTAGGCCTCTGAGCAGAAATTGTTCGCCCAGGTAGAGTGTTTCCCTGAATATACGTTAGAATATACGATACAAAAAGTTTAGACTCTAAAAATGACTGTTGTTGTTGGTATTGTTTTCTTATTTAACCATACAAGACATGAATCGCAATCTTTGCAAAAACAAAAAAGAAAAACCACAGATTACCTAGAAATGACTTGCTAGGCCCCTGAGCAGAAATTGTTCACCCAGGTAGAGCGGTTTCCTGAATATACGTTTGAATATACGATACAAACAGTTTAGACTCTAAAAATGACTGTTGTTGTTGGTATTGTTTTCTTATTTAACCATACAACACATGAATCACAATCTTTGCAAAAACAATAAAGAAGAACCACAGATTACCTAGAAATGACTTGCTAGGCCTCTGAGCAGAGATTATTCGCCCAGGTAGAGCGGTTTCCTGAATATACGTTAGAATATACGATACAAAAAGTTTAGACTCTAAAAATGACTTTTGTTGTTGGTATTCTTTTCTTATTTAACCATACAACACATGCATCTCAATCTTTGCAAAAACAAAAAAGAAGAACCACAGATTACCTAGAAATGACTTGCTAGGCCTCTGAGCAGAAATTGTTCGCCCAGGTACAGCGGTTTCCTGAATATACGTTAGAATATACAATACAAAAAGTTTAGACTCTAAAAATGACTGTTGTTGTTGGTATTGTTTTTTTATTTAACAATGCAACACATGAATCGCAATCTTTGCAAAACAAAAAAGAACAACCACATATTTCTTGGAAATGACTTGCTAGGCCTCTGAGTAGAAATTATTCGCCCAGATAGAGTGGTTTCCTGAATATACGTTAGAATATACGATACAAAAAGTTTAGACTCTAAAAATGACTGTTGTTGTTGGTATTGTTCTCTTATTTAACAATACAACACATGAATCGCAATCTTTGCAAAAACAAAAAAGAAGAACCAGAGATTACCTAGAAATGACTTGCTAGGCCTCTGAGCAGAAATTGTTCGCCCAGGTAGAGTGGTTTCCTGAATAGACGTTAGAATATACGATACAAAAAGTTTAGACTCTAAAAATGACTGTTGTTGTTGGTATTGTTCTCTTATTTAACAATACAACACATGAATCGCAATCTTTGCAAAAACAAAAAAGAAGAACCAGAGATTACCTAGAAATGACTTGCTAGGCCTCTGAGCAGAAATTGTTCGCCCAGGTAGAGTGGTTTCCTGAATAGACGTTAGAATATACGATACAAAAAGTTTAGACTCTAAAAATGACTGTTGTTGTTGGTATTGTTCTCTTATTTAACAATACAACACATGAATCGCAATCTTTGCAAAAACAAAAAAGAAGAACCACAGATTACCTAGAAATGACTCGCTAGGCTTCTTAGCAGAAATTGTTCGCCCATGTACAGCGGTTTCCTGAATATACGTTAGAATATACGATACAAAAAGTTTAGACTCTAAAAATGACTGTTGTTGTTGGTATTGTTTTCTTATTTAACCATACAACACATGAATCGCAATCTTTGCAAAAACAAAAAAGAAGAGCCACAGATTACCTACAAATGACCTGCTAGGCCTCTGAGCAGAAATTGTTCGCCCAGGTAGAGCGGTTTCCTGAATATACGTTAGAATATACGATACAAACAGTTTAGACTCTAAAAATGACTGTTGTTGTTGGTTTTCTTTTCTTATTTAACCATACAACACATGAATCGCAATCTTTGCAAAAACAAAAAAGAAGAACCACAGATTACCTAGAAATGACTTGCTAGGCCTCTGAGCAGAAATTGTTCGCCCAGGTACAGCGGTTTCCTGAATATACGTTAGAATATACAATACAAAAAGTTTAGACTCTAAAAATGACTGTTGTTGTTGGTATTGTTTTCTTATTTAACAATACAACACATGAATCGCAATCTTTGCAAAACAAAAAAGAACAACCACATATTACCTAGAAATGACTTGCTAGGCCTCTGAGTAAAAATTATTCGCCCAGGTAGAGCGGTTTCCTGAATATACGTTAGAATATACGATACAAAAAGTTTAGAATCTAAAAATGACTGTTGTTGTTGGTATTGTTTTCTTATTTAACCATACAACACATGAATCGCAATCTTTGTAAAAACAAAAAATAAGAACCACAGATTACCTAGAAATGACTTGCCTGGCCTCTGAGCAGAAATTGTTCGCCCAGGTAGAGTGGTTTCCTGAATATACGTTAGAATATACGATGCAAAAAGTTTAGACTCTAAAAATGACTGTTGTTGTTGGTATTGTTTTCTTATTTAACAATACAACACATGAATCGCAATCTTTGCAAAAACAAAAAAGAAGAACCACGGATTACCTAGAAATGACTTGCTAGGCCTCTGAGTAGAAATTATTCGCCAAAGTAGAGCAGTTTCCTGAATAAACGTTAGAATATACGATAAAAAAAAGTTTAGACTCTAAAAATGACTGTTGTTGTTGGTATTCTTTTCTTATTTAACCATACAACACATGAATCGCAATATTTGCAAAAACAAAAAAGAACAACCACATATTACCTAGAAATGACTTGCTAGGCCTCTGAGCAGAAATTGTTCGCCCAGGTAGAGTGGTTTCCTGAATATACTTTAGAATATACGATACAAAAAGTTTAGACTCTAAAAATGACTGTTGTTGTTGGTATTGTTATCTTATTTAACAATACAACACAAGAATCGCAATCTTTGCAAAAACAAAAAAGAAGAACCACAGATTACCTAGAAAGGACTTGCTAGGCCTTGAGCAGAAATTGTTCTCCCAGGTAGAGCGGTTTCCTGAATATACGTTAGAATATACGATACAAAAAGTTTAGACTCTAAAAATGACTGTTGTTGTATGTATTGTTTTCTTATTTAACCATACAACACATGAATCGCAATCTTTGCAAAAACAAAAACGAAGAACCACAGATTACCTAGAAATTACCTGCTAGGCCTCCGAGCAGAAATTGTTCGCCCAGGTAGAGTGTTTCCCTGAATATACGTTAGAATATACGATAAAAAAAGTTTAGACTCTAAAAATAACTGTTGTTGTTGGTATTGTTTTCTTACTTAACAATACAACACATGAATCGCAATCTTTGCAAAACAAAAAAGAACAACCACATATTACCTAGAAATGACTTGCTAGGCCTCTGAGTAGAAATTATTCGCCCAGGTAGAGCAGTTTCCTGAATAAACGTTAGAATATACGATAAAAAAAGTTTAGACTCTAAAAATGACTGTTGTTGTTGGTATTCTTTTCTTATTTAACCATACAACACGTAAATCGCAATCTTTGCAAAAACAAAAAAAAAGAACCACAGATTAACTAGAAATGACTTGCTAGGCCTCTGAGCAGAAATTGTTCGCCCAGGTACAGCGGTTTCCTGATTATACGTTAGAATATACAATACAAAAGTTTAGACTCTAAAAATGACTGTTGTTGTTGGTATTGTTTTCTTATTTAACCATACAACACATGAATCGCAATCTTTGCAAAAACAATAAAGAAGAACCACAGATTACCTAGAAATGACTTGCTAGGCCTCTGAGCAGAGATTATTCGCCCAGGTAGAGCGGTTTCCTGAATATACGTTAGAATATACGATACAAAAAGTTTAGAATCTAAAAATGGCTTTTGTTGTTGGTATTGTTTTCTTATTTAACCATACAACACATGAATCGCAATCTTTGCAAAAACAAAAAAGAAGAACCACAGATTACCTAGAAATGACTCGCTAGGCCTCTGAGCAGAAATTGTTCGCCCAGGTAGAGTGGTTTCCTGAATATACGTTAGAATATACGATACAAAAAGTTTAGACTCTAAAAATGACTGGTGTTGTTGGTATTGTTTTCTTATTTAACAATACAACACATGAATCGCAATCTTTGCAAAAACAAAAAAGAAGAACCACAGATTACCTAGAAATGACTTGCTAGGCCTCTGAGCAGAAATTGTTCGCCCAGGTAGAGTGGTTTCCTGAATATACGTTAGAATATACGATACAAAAAGCTTAGACTCTAAAAATGACTGTTGTTGTATGTATTGTTTTCTTATTTAACCATACAACACATGAATCGCAATCTTTGCAAAAATAAAAAAGAAGAACCACAGATTACCTAGAAATGACTCGCTAGGCTTCTGAGCAGAGATTGTTCGCCCAGGTACAGCGGTTTCCTGAATATACGTTAGAATATAGGATACAAAAAGTTTAGACTCTAAAAATGACTGTTGTTGTTGGTATTGTTTTCTTATTTTACCGTACAACACATGAATCGCAATCTATGCAAAAACAAAAAAGAAGAACCATAAATTACCTAGAAATGACTTGCTAGGCCTCTGAGCAGAAATTGCTCACCCAGGTAGAGCGGTTTCCTGAATATACGTTAGAATATACGATACAAAAGTTTAGACTCTAAAAATGACTGTTGTTGTTGTATTGTTTTCTTATTTAACAATACAACACATGAATCGCAATCTTTGCAAAAACAAAAAAGAAGAACCACAGATTACCTAGAAATGACTTGCTAGGCCTCTGAGCAGAAATTGTTAGCTCATGTACAGCGGTTTCCTGAATATACGTTAGAATATACAACACAAAAAGTTTAGACTCTAAAAATGACTGTTGTTGTTGGTATTGTTTTCTTATTTAACCATACAACACATGAATCGCAATCTTTGCAAAAACAAAAAAGAAGAACCACAGATTACCTAGAAATGACTTGCTAGGACTCTGAGCAGAAATTGTTCGCCCATGTACAGCGGTTTCCTGAATATACGTTAGAATATACAACACAAAAAGTTTAGACTCTAAAAATGACTGTTGTTGTATGCATTGTTTTCTTATTTAACCATACAACACATGAATCGCAATCTTTGCAAAAACAAAAAAGAAGAGCCATAAATTACCTAGAAATGACTTGCTAGGCCTCTGAGCAGAAATTGTTCGTCCAGGTAGAGCGGTTTCCTGAATATACGTTAGAATATACGATACAAAAAGTTTAGACTCTAAAAATGACTGTTGTTGTATGTATTGTTTTCTTATTTAACCATACAACACATGAATCGCAATCTTTGCAAAAACAAAAAAGAAGAACCATAAATTACCTAGAAATGACTTGCTAGGCCCCTGAGCAGAAATTGCTCACCCAGGTAGAGCGGTTTCCTGAATATACGTTAGAATATACGATACAAACAGTTAAGACTCTAAAAATGACTGTTGTTGTTTGTATTGTTTTCTTATTTAACCATACAACACATGAATCGCAATCTTTGCAAAAACAAAAAAGAAGAACCACAGATTACCTAGAAATGACTCGCTAGGCCTCTGAGCAGAAATTGTTTGCCCAGGTACAGCGGTTTCCTGAATATACGTTAAAATATACGATACAAAAGTTTAGACTCTAAAAATGACTGTTGTTGTTGGTATTGTTTTTTTATTTAACAATACAACACATGAATCGCAATCTTTGCAAAAACAAAAAAGAAGAACCACAGATTACCTAGAAATGACTTGCTAGGCCTCTGAGCAGAATTTTTCGTCCAGGTAGAGCGGTTTCCTGAATATACGTTAGAATATACGACACAAAAAGTTTAGACTCTAAAAATGACTGTTGTTGTATGTATTGTTTTCTTATTTAACCATACAACACATGAATTGCAATCTTTGCAAAAACAAAAAAGAAGAACCACAGATTACCTAGAAATGACTTGCTAGGCCCCTGAGCAGAAATGTTTCACCCAGGTAGAGCGGTTTCCTGAATATATGTTAGAATATACGATACAAACAGTTTAGACTCTAAAAATGACTGTTGTTGTTGGTCTTGTTTTCTTATTTAACCATACAACACATGAATTGCAATCTTTGCAAAACAAAAAAGAACAACCACATATTACCTAGAAATGACTTGCTAGGCCTCTGAGTAGAAATTATTCGCCCAGGTAGAGCGGTTTCCTGAATATACGTTAGAATATACGATACAAAAAGTTTAGAATCTAAAAATGACTGTTGTTGTTGGTATTGTTTTCTTATTTAACCATACAACACATGAATCGCAATCTTTGCAAAAACAAAAAATCAGAACCACAGACTACCTAGGGAATGGCTTGCTAGGCCTCTGAGCATAAATTGTTCGCCCAGGTAGAGTGGTTTCCTGAATATACGTTAGAATATACGATACAAAAAGTTTAGACTCTAAAAATGACTGTTGTTGTTGGTATTGTTTTCTTATTTAACCATACAACACATGAATCGCAATCTTTGCAAAAACAAAAAAGAAGAACCATAAATTACCTAGAAATGACTTGCTAGGCCCCTGAGCAGAAATTGCTCACCCAGGTAGAGCGGTTTCCTGAATATACGTTAGAATATACGATACAAACAGTTAAGACTCTAAAAATGACTGTTGTTGTTTGTATTGTTTTCTTATTTAACCATACAACACATGAATCGCAATCTTTGCAAAAACAAAAAAGAAGAACCACAGATTACCTAGAAATGACTCGCTTAGCCTCTGAGCAGAAATTGTTTGCCCAGGTACAGCGGTTTCCTGAATATACGTTAAAATATACGATACAAAAGTTTAGACTCTAAAAATGACTGTTGTTGTTGGTATTGTTTTCTTTTTTAACAATACAACACATGAATCGCAATCTTTGCAAAAACAAAAAAGAAGAACCACAGATTTCCTAGAAATGACTTGCTAGGCCTCTGAGCAGAAATTGTTCGTCCAGGTAGAGCGGTTTCCTGAATATACGTTAGAATATACGACACAAAAAGTTTAGACTCTAAAAATGACTGTTGTTGTATGTATTGTTTTCTTATTTAACCATACAACACATGAATCGCAATCTTTACAAAAACAAAAAAGAAGAACCACAGATTACCTAGAAATGACTTGCTAGGCCTCTGAGCAGAAATTGTTCGCCCAGGTAGAGTGTTTTCCTGAATATACGTTAGAATATACGATACAAAAAGTTTAGACTCTAAAAATGACTGTTGTTGTTGGTATTGTTTTCTTATTTAACCATACAACACATGATTCGCAATCTTTGCAAAAACAAAAAAAAGAACCACAGATTACCTAGACATGACTTGCTAGGCTTCTGAGCAGAAATTGTTCGCCCAGGTACAGCGGTTTCCTGAATATACGTTAAAATATACGATACAAAGTTTTAGAGTCTAAAAATGAATGTTGTTGTTGGTATTGTTTTCTTATTTAACAATACAACACATGAATCGCAATCTTTGCAAAAACAAAAAAGAAGAACCACAGATTACCTATAAATGACTTGCTAGGCCTCTGAGCAGAAATTGTTCGTCCAGGTAGAGCGGTTTCCTGAATATACGTTAGAATATACGACACAAAAATTTTAGACTCTAAAAATAAATGTTGTTGTATGTATTGTTTTCTTTTTAACCATACAAAACATGAATCGCAATCTTTACAAAAACAAAAAAGAAGAACCACAGATTACCTAGAAATGACTTGCTAGGCCTCTGAGCAGAAATTGTTCGCCCAGGTAGAGTGTTTTCCTGAATATACGTTAGAATATACGATACAAAAAGTTTAGACTCTAAAAATGACTGTTGTTGTTGGTATTGTTTTCTTATTTAACCATACAACACATGATTCGCAATCTTTGCAAAAACAAAAAAAAAAGAACCACAGATTACCTAGAAATGACTTGCTAGGCCTCTGAGCAGAAATTGTTCGTCCAGGAAGAGCGGTTCCCTGATTATACAATACAAAAATGCAATACAAAAATTGTATTTAACAATACAACACATGAATCACAATCTTTGCAAAAACAAAAGAGAAGAACCAGAGATTACCTAGAAATGACTTGCTAGGCCTCTGAGCAGAAATTGTTCACCCAGGTAGAGCGGTTTCCTGAATATACGTTAGAATATACTATACAAAAAGTTTAGACTCTAAAAATGACTGTTGTTGTTGGTATTGTTTTCTTATTTAACCATACAACACATGAATCGCAATCTTTGTAAAAACAAAAAAGAAGAACCACATATTACCTAGAAATGACTTGCTAGGCCTTTGAGCATAAATTGTTCGCCCAGGTAGAGCGGTTTCCTGAATATACGTTAGAATATAAGATACAAAAAGTTTAGACTCTAAAAATGACTGTTGTTGTTGGTATTGTTTTCTTATTTAACCATACAACACATGAATCGCAATCTTTGTAAAAACAAAAAAGAAGAACCACATATTACCTAGAAATGACTTGCTAGGCCTCTGAGCATAAATTGTTCGCCCAGGTAGGGCGGTTTCCTGAATATACGTTAGAATATACGATACAAAAAGTTTAGACTCTAAAAATGACTGTTGTTGTTGGTATTGTTTTCTTATTTAACCATACAACACATGAATCGCAATCTTTGTAAAAACAAAAAAGAAGAACCACATATTACCTAGAAATGACTTGCTAGGCCTCTGAGCATAAATTTTTCACCCAGGTAGAGCGGTTTTTTGAATATACGTTAGAATATAAGATACAAAAAGTTTAGACTCTAAAAATGACTGCTGTTGTTGGTATTGTTTTCTTATTTGACAATACAACACATGAATCGCAATCTTTGCAAAAACAAAAAAGAAGAACCACAGATTACCTAGAAATGACTTGCTAGGCCTTTGAGCAGAAATTGTTCGTCCAGGTAGAGCGGTTACCTGAATATACGTTAGAATATACGATACAAAAATTTTAGACTCTAAAAATGACTGTTGTTGTTGGTATTTTTTTCTTATTTAACAATACAACACATTAATCGCAATATTTGCAAAAACAAAAAAGAAGAACCAGAGATTACCTAGAAATGACTTGCTAGGCCTCTGAGCAGAAATTGTTCGCCCAGGTAGAACGGTTTCCTGAATATACGTTAGAATATACGACACAAAAAGTTTAGACTCTAAAAATGACTGTTGTTGTTGGTATTGTTTTCTTATTTAACAATACAACACATGAGTCGCAATCTTTGCAAAAACAAAAAAGAAGAACCACAGATTATCTAGAAATGACTTGCTAGGCCTCTGAGCAGAAATTGTTCGCCCAGGTAGAGCGGTTTCCTGAATATACGTTAGAATATACGATACAAAAAGTTTAGACTCTAAAAATGACTGTTGTTGTTGGTATTGTTTTCTTATTTAACCATACAACACATGAATCGCAATCTTTGCAAAAACAAAAAAGAAGAACCAGAGATTACCTAGAAATGACTCGCTAGGCCTCTGAGCAGAAATTGTTCGTCCAGGAAGAGCGGTTCCCTGATTATACAATACAAAAATACAACACAAAAATTGTATTTAAAAATACAACACATGAATCGCAATCTTTGCAAAAACAAAAAAAGAAGAAGCAGAGATTACCTAGAAATGACTTGCTAGGCCCCTGAGCAGAAATTGTTCGCCCAGGTAGAGCGGTTTCCTGAATATACATTAGAATATACGATTTAAAAAGTTTAGACTCTAAAAATGACTGTTGTTGTTGGTATTGTTTTCTTATTTAACGATACAACAGATGAATCGCAATCTTTGCAAAAACAAAAAAGAAGAACCACAGATTACCTAGAAATGACTTGCTAGGCCTCTGAGCAGAAATTGTTCGTACAGGTAGAGCGGTTTCCTTAATATACGTTAGAATATACGACACAAAAAGTTTAGATTCTAAAAATGACTGTTGTTGTATGTATTGTTTTCTTATTTAACCATACAACACATGAATCGCAATCTTTGCAAAAACAAAAAAGAAGAACCATAAATTACCTAAAAATGACTTGCTAGGCCCCTGAGCAGAAATTGTTCACCCAGGTAGAGCGGTTTCCTGAATATACGTTAGAATATACGACACAAAAAGTTTAGACTCTAAAAATGACTGTTGTTGTATGTATTGTTTTCTTATTTAACCATACAACACATGAATTGCAATCTTTGCAAAAACAAAAAAGAAGAACCACAGATTACCTAGAAATGACTTGCTAGGCCCCTGAGCAGAAATGTATCACCCAGGTAGAGCGGTTTCCTGAATATATGTTAGAATATACGATACAAACAGTTTAGACTCTAAAAATGACTGTTGTTGTTGGTCTTGTTTTCTTATTTAACCATACAACACATGAATAGCAATCTTTGCAAAACAAAAAAGAACAACCACATATTACCTAGAAATGACTTGCTAGGCCTCTGAGTAGAAATTATTCGCCCAGATAGAGCGGTTTCCTGAATATACGTTAGAATATACGATACAAAAAGTTTAGAATCTAAAAATGACTGTTGTTGTTGGTATTGTTTTCTTATTTAACCATACAACACATGAATCGCAATCTTTGTAAAAACAAAAAAGAAGAACCACATATTACCTAGAAATGACTTGCTAGGCCTCTGAGCATAAATTGTTCGCCCAGGTAGGGCGGTTTCCTGAATATACGTTAGAATATACGATACAAAAAGTTTAGACTCTAAAAATGACTGTTGTTGTTGGTATTGTTTTCTTATTTAACAATACAACACATGAATCGCAATCTTTGTAAAAACAAAAAAGAAGAACCACTTATTACCTAGAAATGACTTGCTAGGCCTCTGAGCATAAATTGTTCGCCCAGGTAGAGCGGTTTCCTGAATATACGTTAGAATATAAGATACAAAAAGTTTAGACTCTAAAAATGACTGTTGTTGTTGGTATTGTTTTCTTATTTAACCATACAACACATGAATCGCAATATCTTCAAAAACAAAAAAGAAGAACCAGAGATTACCTAGAAATGACTCGCTAGGCCTCTGAGCAGAAATTGTTCGCCCAGGAAGAGCGGTTCCCTGATTATACAGTACAAACAAATTAGACTCTAAAAAGACTGTTGTTGTTGGTAATTTTTTCTTATTTAACAATACAACACATGAATCGTAATCTTTGCAAAAACAAAAAAGAAGAACCACAGATTACCTAGAAATGACTTGCTAGGCCTCTGAGCAGAAATTGTTAGCTCATGTACAGCGGTTTCCTGAATATACGTTAGAATATACGATACAAAAAATTTAGACTCTAAAAATGACTGTTGTTGTTGGTATTTTTTTCTTATTTAAAAATACAACACATGAATCGGAATCCTTGCAAAAACAAAAAAGAAGAACCACAGATTACCTAGAAATGCCTCGCTAGGCCTCTGAGCAGATATTGTTCGTCCAGGTAGAGCGGTTTCCTGAATATACGTTAGAATATACGATACAAAAAGTTTAGACTCTAAAAATGACTGTTGTTGTTGGTATTGTTTTCTTATTTAACCATACAACACATGAATCGCAATCTTTGCAAGAACAAAAAATAAGAACCACAGATTACCCAGAAATGACTCACTAGGCCTCTGAGCAGAAATTGTTCGCCCAGGTAGAGCGGTTCCCTGAATATACGTTAGAATATACGATACAAAAAGTTTAAACTCTAAAAAGACTGTTGTTGTTGGTATTTTTTTCTTATTTAACCATACAACACATGAATCGCAATCTTTGCAAGAACAAAAAAGAAGAACCACAGATTACCCAGAAATGACTCACTAGGCCTCTGAGCAGAAATTGTTCGCCCAGGTAAAGCGGTTCCTTGAATATACGTTAGAAGATAGAATACAATAGAAGTCTTTGATTAAAGTCAGTTGTTTCCGCGGCGCTCTTGAAGAAGCAAGCACATTGGTGTTATTGATGCTACTGAAAGACAAAAGTAGATGAACTGTACAAAGAAGTTGAGGCCGAAAACATTTGAAGGGACTTTGAACATAGACCAATCAAAGACTAACTTTAAAGTTAGTTTTTGATCTAAGACAATTACTTAGGCGGTGCTATTGAAGGAACAAGTAGACTTTTGCTACAGATGCCATTGAAAGACCAAGGCAATTTGAACTGTACAATGGAGTTTAGCCTGACAACATATGAAGAGGATTTGGACATGGATAAATCAAAGACTAATTTTAAAGTAAGTCTTTGATTAAAGTCAGCTATCTATGTGGCGGTATTGAAGGAACAAGCAGAATTGTGGTGAAGATGCTATTGAAACACACAGATATTTGAACTGTCCAATGGAGTTGAGCCTTAAAATATAAAAGGGCGATTTTGACATAAACACACTGTTCAATCAGCTTTAATCATAAATTGCTGGTAAAGTGCCCCCAATGGAATATATTGAAAGACACGCCATCTTTTTGGAAATCAGAAATGAGTGTGAGTCCACTGTTGTTTTGGCTTCGGTGATGAGCCAATAAATAAAGTCAAAAATTGTGACTTGTGACAAAAGTGAAAAGTGACATTATAAGCCCCCAGTATATTTGACCGATCAAGGCGATGCCCCCTGGACTGAAAAATCAATTCCGGCGTAGGTGAATTAATCATTTACAACTGTATGTGTCTTGGTGGCTTTCAACTTGATTTAATTGCCGGAATGGTCAACTTGAGGGCTTATAATGTCACTTTGGTTAAAATTTTTGACTTTATTTATTGGCTTAGATAAATGTGAGTCAATTGTTGGCATTTATTTATTACCGATAGATGGAAATGAAGAAGATGTCCAACTTAGTCTCTTCTGTTTTTCTTTTTTCTTATAAAAGATGTAATCAGCTTGGGGCTAATAGAATAAGGAAACGAGTTTGTTACCAAGAATATTATTTTACTTAGAAAAAATTCATTAAAATGTATATATATATATATATATATATATATATATATATATATATATATATATATTTATATATATATATATATATATATATATATATATATATATATATATATATATATATATATATATATATATATATATATATATATATATATATATATATATATATATATATATATATATATATATATATATATATATATATATATATATATATATATATATATATAAAGATGCCAACAGCACCCTGTGTCCCCAGGCGGTCACCCATCCAAGTACTGACCGGGCCTGACGTTGTATAATTTCCAGGATCTGACGAGACTGGGTACTTTCAACGTGGTATGGCCGCTGGCTGAGAAATTTTGTAACAAAATGATTGTTGGTCTTCAAACTGAAAAGAAATAACATGCCTATTTTTGGAGTCATGAACCAAGGTTTTTAGTAGACAAATATTTAAAAAGAATCAAAATATGTTTATTAATTCTTTTTCTTAAAACAAACCTTTATTCCTTCTGAAAAAATGACAAGCCCCCCAAAACGTTTCTACCTTTGAGATGACTACCCTATGGCTTCCTATGCTAGTTTAGATCAGTCGAATTAGAGCGTCTTTGAAACTTTATTACTTGTAACAAAATAGTATAGCCTCAAAAGTATATTTTGATTGTGTTGGGGTATATAATAAGGATTATAAGGAAAATATCTCCCCAGCCTCCGGTAAAATCGTGTCCTTTGCTACTAGATAAATGTGAAAGTTTTCCTTTTCACATTCAGCATCCTTAATTTCATAGTTAGATGCTATAGAGTGATTCAATGAATTTGTAGCCCTGAAAAGGGCTGTTGGTTAATTTAGGGTAGGTCTTGGAGCTAAAATTAGATTCATTTAGACCTTTGCCGGTTTTTCAGTCTTCATTGGTACAAGGACTGCTTGAATATTAGGCAAAACGCCTCCTTGGGCAATGGTAACCCCCGACAGTAGCTTGTTCTGTTCTTCATCGTTTCTAATGGCTAACTGAAGGTGACGATGAACGATACGAGTTTTTTTGTTATCTCGTGCAGTATTACCAGCAAGCTCATCAATACTCCATCACCGCTGCAAGGTAAACGGGTGCCCCTGCACCAACTCGCTCTGCATATTTGCCCTGTCTCACAAGACGGTGGATCCTTTCTACTGGGAATTGGAGACCTGCCCTGTTTGAACGGGACTTTGCGTTTCCCTTCACTTTTACACCTTTCCCTCTTCCTGGCATGGTTTCTAAGTTACAGAATTCACTTGGACTCTTCTTGATCACGAACAAATTGAAAATGATGCCTATTCTTGAAAACGCAAATAATTTATACTCCGGCCAGCGAACTGAACTCCTCTGACAAAAGAATTGTGCGCGGACTGTAGTTGGTATATAAACAGGTCAAATTTTGAAAACGCAATTCATTTGACAATTGGATTTCGTTAAGGCATCTTTTAGCCATGACTCCAAAAACTTCAGGAAAAGCAGCAAAGAAAGCTGGTAAGGTGCAGAAAAATATCAGTAAAACTGATAAGAAAAGGAAACGAAAGAGGAAGGAAAGCTACACCATTTACATTTACAACTTTCTCCCAATACTGGTGTATCCCGACATGTGCATCCCGACACTGGTGTTTCTAGCAAGGCAATGAGCATCATGAATAGCTTTGTCATTGACATCTTTGAAAGGATTGGTGCGGAAGCCTCTCGTCTAGCTCACTACAACAAGAGGTCCACCATCACTAGCAGGGAGGTTCAAACTGCTGTGAGGCTGCTACTACCCGGAGAACTTGCCAAGCACGCTGTTAGTGAAGGCACTAAAGCTGTAACAAAATACACGAGCTCCAAATAAGGGGGTTTCCCAAACAGCCCTTTTAAAGGCTAACACCTTATTTCAAATGCTCTACTCTCAAATTGCTTTCATTAATCCTGGCTTTGATTTGTGAAATCTTGGGTAAATAAGAACCCATACTAAACCACAATTCAAAACAATGAAAAGGGTCCCTGTTTAGAAGGCAGGTCTCAATTTGCTTGTTGTATAGAAAATAATATCTATCGCTGAATAGTTAAAGAGAATAGAAAAGGGGGCCTCGACTTTTTCATGACATTCCATTGAAAGCATTTCTTAAGGTCTGTGGACCCCATTGGGAGCTGTTCATTTTTTTGAGTGTTTTTGGATTTATTAGGATTACCTAAATTGGCTTTTTGCGTGTTTCCTTTTCATTACGTGTTTTGGATCTTGTTGAATGCCACGCTGAATTTATGACTCATTTTTACAATAATTTGGCATATACCTGAAATAATTTCGACCTTTCTTTTTTTGGTTCTTTTGCCCGTAGTGTTCTTTTTTTTTGTTTTGTTTTTTTATGTCCATTGATTTTGAATTAAAATTGAATAGTTGTGGGCATCAAGCCATGAACAATTGTTGAAAAAGCCCAGAGAGATGGTCCGATTGAGTCAGAGGCAAATCTGGCATTAACCCCCTTATTAGGATTGCATAAAAATGAGTCTGTTAATTTTTTGGGGGGTATTTTCGATTTATTAGACTGGCCTAAATTGGCTTTTGGTGTCTTTCACTTTTGATTAGATTATTTGGATCTTGTTTAATGCCGCGCCGAATAATTTAATTTTGAAATAATTATGCCTCCTTGAGTCATACCTTTGGTTTCACCGAACACTACCCTGTTTAACGTAATTTTGCCTGTTTGTTTAATCCATCTAGTGGCCCTTAAAAGGGCCGTTGGTTAAGATGCAATTGCGGTGAACTAGGGTACTTAAGCTCTCTCGCCATGGATACGACGGGCAAGAAGAATATCTTTCGGCATGATGGTCACCCTTTTGGCTTGAATGGCACACAAGTTCGTATCCTCAAAAAGTCCAACTAAATACGACTCGCTGGGTTCTTGTAAGGCCATCACAGCCGAACTCTGGAGCCTCAAGTCAGTTTTGAAATCCTGGGCAATCTCTCGCACAAGTCTCTGAAAGGGCAATTTCCTTATTAACAGTTTGGTACTCTTTTGACAGCCTTGATAGTGACGAATTTCTCTTAGGGCTACGGTTCCGGGCCTGTATCTGTGTGGTTTTTTCACCCCTCTGGTAGCAGGAGCCGACTTACGTGCTGCCTTGGTCGCAAGTTGCTTTCTAGGTGCCTTTCCGCCCGTTGATTTTCTTGCAGTTTGTTTTGTCATAGCCATGTTCATAGATAGCCTCTTTTTAAAAGAATCAGTGTTGCCAGAATAGATGGAGAGGATTATCCTTTCTTGAGCCCAAAATTATGCTTTTTTGGACAGATTTGTGCTACGCTTCTATATTTTCCCGGGTTTTACGAAAAGGTTGATCAGTTAAGACAAGTCGAATTCTGTCTTATCTTAATAAAGGCTCTATAAAGTAAAGTAAAGAATACGGCATTAGACTTTACAGTCCACACCAGCGTTGCTGATCTCCATTTATTGGCCCAATTTGGTTCACGTTTTTCGTCTTTTTTCTCTGGTCGTCTTTCTTCTCGAAGCGGTTGACGACATTTGTAAACCATAGTGTCTTACATCATCATCAGAATTTTACTTCATATACATTAAAAATAGAAGGAAAAAACGCGGTTCATTTTCAATGATCTTCTTCATCTTCGCTTTCAGATTTTATTGACCAGAGGGTGGGATGGCTACGTGGAGATTCTTGGTATTATGGAGCTTGATCAGATTGTCTGTAGGGACATATTTGTTGCAAACTGTATCTTTTGTTCTTAGTCGCGATTTCATGACCAACACGGCTTCAATATTCTTTCTTTCTTTCTTATTTTTTCAATCATTGTTTCTTCAACCTATTCCGCTTTTTTTGTCTTGACATCACTGACCCAAGAAAAAATTCTTTCTGAGCCTGCGTTCGAATGTGGTAGGGAGAGCACCCTCTCGGCAAGTTCTGCCAGATCTGGAAAACTCTTTCGTCGGTAATGTTTCTCATTTCGAGCATTTTTCTCCACATCAAGTCTGTAGTAATTTTTCTCACATCTATCTTTTCAGAGTTACTAAAAGCATGTGGCAGCTTGCGCCACTGGGAGTCAATATCTTAGCTTTTTGCATGATACTTGGAAATCGGATCACTACGACACCTAGTGACGGAATACTGGTTCTTTCAGTTCCCAGGGCCATCTTGGGATTAACAAAGTGAAGGGACTTCAAAAAAGGATCACCGTGCGGAAAGCACTTTAGCGTCTGTAATGTAGAAACCTAAACACCTAAACGCTGTGCAGAAAATTTTACTTTAGTTTGGTCGATAAATTTTTACCATCTTGATTGATAACCATAACCATCTTAAATGGATAAAATATCTTTGGTGTTCGTTTGATTGATGTGACTTTATGAGTTGTTCTACATTGTCTGTAATTATGCTACGATTATGCTATCTTAAGGAGTATTATGCTTGGATGCTTTTGGTTCCTAATTATGCTACGTTCCGCATAATTATGCTACATCTGACAACACTGAAAAGAATGAACTAACGAACCAATACCTAGTGGCTACATCTATACGCCGTGCCAGCCAAGCGAAAGAGTCACATTTTGACAGGATAGACTTTAATAATATAAATTGAGCGGGCTTTGAAGGAAATTTCTTAGTTTGACAAAAACTTTACAGCTGTTGACAACTTCACTGAATTTAATATGACAGGAAGAGGGAAAGGAGGAAAGGGGCTTTGAAAAGGAGGCACAAAACCTCATCGCAAAGTTCTTCGTGACAATATACAGGGTATCATTTACCTAATTTACGAGGAAACCAGAGGTGTTCTTAAAATTTTTCTCGAAAATGTTATTCGTGATGCTCTCACCTACACAGAACCTGCCAAAAGAGAGACAGTTACTGCAATGGATGTAGTCTACGCTCTGAAGCGTCAAGGTCGTACATTGTATGGCTTTGGTGGTTAATGGTCCCCCTGAACTATCCCCCTACCCAATGGCCTTTTTAAAGGCGTCCAAATCTTTTAGACACTTTCTAGCTCAGGTTTTTGAGCCTTTTCTTTGTTGTGCCTTTAAAATGTCGGCAAATACTTTTCTTTTTTCGTCTCAGGTATAATATCTGATTAGAAATATGCAGACAAATTTTCCATTACTATTTTACTGTATTTAGATTTTCCTTGTATGCGTATTCACACCATGGAATTATTCAAAGAAATAATTGTTGCTATTTAACTGCACAAGCTCATTCTTTCATGTTTGAATGAAGGTAGTAGAAACAGAGGAAAATGGGTTCCTACTCTTTGCTAAATTGCCGCTAGACCTTACAATTTGGACAAAAGTATTGCATTAGTTATTTGCAGTTAATAAACAAGTATGAAAAGCTGGCAAAATTTTAGCTAACAATTGAATTTCCTTGTAAATTGACTCTGAGAATGAAGTCCAAAATCATGAGTTTCAAACTACAACAAAAGGCATCTGACTGTCTTTAATTTAGAGGTCGGAAAATAACAGCAAATCGACTTTTATCTGGTATTCATTTCAATGCTTTTCTTTTTTGCATTTCAATGCTAAGCATTGAGCAACTCTGCTTTTGGTCTTTCAAAATACAAGACGCCTTAAACCTATAAAATTGAGTTTATTTGTGATTATATAGTAACAATTTGCTGCCGTTTTTATTTTTAAATTTATTTATTTATGATTTATAATGTTGTTTTTTAGGACAAACTTGAAAATATACTGTAAAAAGGGACATTTTTACCGTTTAAAATATTCCCTTTATCAGTGGAACGTATATTACAACTTTCAGATAGCCTGAGATCGAAACAAATAAAAGTGGGTTTATTTGTGATTATATTGCAACAATTCGTTATGCGTTTTTAACTTAGGCAAAAATTTATTGTCATTTGTGTTTTAACCTTTTGCGTTTTTTTTTTTATTTTATTTATGATTTCTAATGTTTGCTTTCAAGCAAAACTCGAAAATATACTGTAGAAAGGAACATTTTTCTAGTTTAAAGCAATTTCTTTTTTGTGTAGAACAAATAATAAACTTTCAGATATCCTGGGATCGAAAAAAATAAAATGCAGTTTGCTTCAACTTTGAGTCCAACCCCCCCCCCCCCTGCATCTCAAAAATATTATAGCACCATTTTTAACTTTTCAAATATAATGCTAAAATAAAATAAAATTTATTTTTATTATAATGCAAATTTGACATACAAGCCTCAAAGTTTCAATATTTTGGGCCCTTTGAAATACAAGACTATAAGTAATAAAAGCCTTTGTTTCTAAAAAAAATGCATCCCAGTTTTTTGACTCATCTTTGGTTGAAAACTGTCTTGCTAAAGGGATTCTGATAAAAAAAGGAAAAAAAGAAAAAAATTTCAGAGATGCTTGTTTTTAAAAGCCTCCTTATCCTCCTCATATCCTCCCTTTACTACCACTAATAGAGACTTCAATACCAAAATCTAAAAGGCAGACATTCCTTACTTACGTAATCATGTAAATATAATGATTGTAAATGTGTTAAATACTTTTTTTATGATTAGGCTAATTTGTGATTTCTCTTGTTTCATATTAAACAAACTCAAAAATATACTCAAGCAAGGGACACTCCTCAGGTTACAAATAGTTTAGTTTAAATTGTATGTATATTGAACTTTTATGTAGGCTGTGATCAAAAATATACTCAAGCAAGGGACACTCCTCAGGTTACAAATAGTTTAGTTTAAATTGTATGTATATTGAACTTTTATATAGGCTGTGATTAAAATAAACAAAAACAATTCATTTCCACTCCCCCCCTCCCTCGGCATGTCGAAACCATACAACGTTATTTTTGTCGTTTTAAATATAATACTAGAATAAAATGAAATTCATTTTCATTGGAATACAAGTTTGACACTTTCAGCCTCAAATTTAGGTGTCGTTTCTTATTGCTTTATCTTCTGTGTTTTTAGTTGGAGTCTAGGAATTAATTTCAGTGTGATTTTTCAAACACACATGCATGTATGTTACATTGTCCGAACGTACTTGTACTGGATTTCACTAATAAAAAATAAAAAGTGGACATCGTAGATCTAAATTCCTAGCAAAAAGGTGTTTATTGACATTGAACACTAGTTTTGACAGATATCCACTATTCTCTGTCCCTTTGCTGGCAAATTATCATGGATGAAGCAATGAAAAAAGCGTCTAACTATTGAAAAATGACCTGTTTATCCTTTAGTTTCGGTTTCGTTCCTCAAAAACTTACCTCCTAATCAAAAAATTCAAATAAAGCCTTTTCAAACAAACACAAGCACGGCCGAAATTCCTTAGCTCGCGCACACAGAGAAATGTTAGCCCGGGAATGTTGGTTTCCAACTTTGAAAATAAGCATTTTTTCAGTATTTAGTCGTACTAGTGATAGAAAAAAGTGGAGAAGAATTGAAAATGTCTGGAATTGAAGCTGAAGTGGCAGCAGCATCTGTAGAATCCCAGAGCATGGCTTCACCATCCAAGAAGGAAAAGAAAGCAAAGGCTCCAAAACGAGCTGATGCTGCAAAACCTAAAGGGGATGAAAAGGTCAAGGCACCAGGAAACCACCCAAAATACACGGAAATGATCACAAAATCCTTTGCTGACCTGAAAGAACGTGGGGGACCTAGCCATCAGGCCATTCTCAAATATATAAAGGGCAATCTCCAGGTTGGCAATGATGCCAAAGTTGTGAATATGCATCTTAAGCAAGCTTTGAAGCGTTGCCTTGCAAATAGAATTGTTATAATCCCAAAGGTACTGGCGTAACTGGTTCCTCCAAGCTTGCAAAGCCTGTCAAGGCCGAAAATTCCAAGGCTGTAAAGCCTGCCGAGCCCACAGCTAAGAAAACCTTAGACAAGAAAACAGCCAAACCTACTGCAGTTAAAAAGTCAACTTCAGCCAAAAACGATACCAAGCCTATGGCTGGTAGCAAAAAACCTGTAAGGGTTTTCAAGAAACCCACTGTGGCCAAAAAAGCAGTAGCAGCAAAGAAATCAACACCAAAGAAGGGGCTGTCAGTCAAGAAAGCTCCCGCCAAGACAGTGGCATCTAAAAAGTCAGTAGCCAAGAGACCAGCAAAAAAGTAATGTGTGCAATAAGTTATCCTGCAGTATCAAACAGCCCTTTCCAGGAAACTTTCTGTTCAAAAAGTTATAATGCTATAAATTTCCAATTTTGACTCTCTACTTTTCCCTTTCAAGTATAATTCAGCTGTTGTTTGAGCCCAAAAATACGTTGCATAATATTTACTTTTGTATTCTAGCGCTATTGCTGTCTAAAAAAAAAAACATATTGAAGACTAGATTTGACGGCTGGCTCGTAAGGTTCAAGCTTGATATTAACGTGCTCAAATTGATAAATATACAAATATATCGCCATAGCCGAATGGGCAGAGTGGCGCCTTCAAATTGCGGGAGCGGAGGTACCATTCCCAACTAGTCTGAGCGAGGCTGATGAATCCTAACTAATAAGATTGTATCAATCAAAAATAATAAGAGATTAAAAATAACAAAGTGTAAATCGTGAGAGTTGAGGTGTCATTCCAACTAGAATTATAAATACTAGTACTATTTTACAGTAAAACAACAAAAATATAAACAGTTTGGCTTAATTTTCTTTTTTGAAATCTTCGACAAAAAAGAAATGGTTTGATTCAAAAAGTTTAGACTCTAAAAATGACTGTTGTTGTCGGTTTTGTTTTCTTATTTAACCATACAACACATGAATCGCAATATTTACATAAACAAAAAAGAAGAGCCACAGATTACCTAGAAATGACTCACTAGGCCTCTGAGCAGAAATTTTTCGCCCAGGTACAGAGGTTCCCTGAATATACGTTAGAATATACGATACAAAAAGTTAAGACTATAAAAATAAGTGTTGTTGTTGGTATTGTTTTCTTATTTAACAATACAACACATGAATCGTAAACTTTGCAAAAACAAAAAGAAGAACCACAGATTACCTAGAAATGACTCACTAGGCCTCTGAGCAGAAATTGTTCGCCCAGGTAGAGCGGTTACCTGAATATAAGTTAGAATATAGGATACAAAAAGTTTAGACTCCAAAAATGACTGTTATTGGTATTTTTTCTTATTCAACAATACAACACATGAATCGCAATCTTTGCGAAACAAAACAGAAGAACCACAGATTAACTAGAGATGACTCGCTAGGCCTCTGAGCAGAAATTGTTTGCCCAGGTAGAGTGGCTCCGTGAATATACGTTAGAATATACGATACAAAAAGTTTAGACTCTAAACATGACTGTTGTTGTTGGTATTGTTTTCTGAATTAACAATACAACACATGAACCGCAATCTTTACAAAAACAAAAAAAAAGAACCACAGATTAGCTAGAAATGACTCGATAGGTCTCTGAGCAGAAATTTTTCGCCCAGGTAGAGCGGTTACCTAAATATACGTTAGAATATACGATACAAAAAGTTTCGACTCTAAAAATGACTGTTGTTGTTGGTATTTTTTTCTTATTTAACAATACAATATATGAATCGCAATCTTTGCAAAAACAAAAAAGAAGAGCCACAGTTTACCTAGAAATGACTCGCTAGGCCTCTGAGCCGAAATTGTTCACCCAGGTAGAGCAGTTCCGTGAATATACGATAGAATATACGATACAAAAAGTTTAGACTCTAAAAATGACTGTTGTTTTTGGTATTGTTTTCATATTTAACAATACAACACATGAATCGCAATCTTTGCAAAAACAAAAAAGAAGAACCACAGATTACCTAGAAATGACTCGCTAGGCCTCTGAGCAGAAATTGTTCGCCCAGGTAGAGCGGTTTCCTGAATATAGGTTATAAGATAGAAGATAGAATACGTTAGAAGTCTTTGATTAAAGTCAGTTGTTTTCGTGGCGCTCTTGAAGGAGCAAGTACATTGGTGTTATTCATGCTACTGAAAGACAAAAGTAGTTGAACTGTACAATGAAGTTGAGGCACGAAAACATTTGAAGGGACTTTGAGCATGGACCAATCAAAGACTAACTTTAAAGTTAGTTTTTGATCTAAGACAATTGCTTAGGCGGCGCTATTGAAGGAACAATTAGACTTTTGCTATAGATGCGATTGAAAGACCGAGGCAATTTGAACTTTACAATGGAATTAGGCCTGTAAAGCCTGTAAAGGCCAAAAATTCCAAGGCTTTGGAACTTTGTTAATTGTAACAAAATAGTTTAGCCTCAAATATATATTTATATTTTGTCGGGGTATAATTTAAGCTTTTTTAAGGAAAATATCCCCCCAGCCTCCGGTAAATTCGTGTACTTTGTTTCTAGATAAATGTGAAAGTTTTCCTTTTCACATTCAGTATCCTTAATTTCATAGGTTTTTCCATTCTGGCAGTGGTTAGAGGCTATAGAGTGATTCAATGAATTTGTAGCCCTGAAAAGGGCTGTTGGTTAATTTAGGGTAGGTTTTCGAGCTAAAATCAGATTCATTTAGGCCTTTGCCAGTTGTTAAGTCTTCTTTGGTAGAAGGACTGCTTGAATATTGGGCAAAACTCCTCCTTGGGCAATGGCAACCCCCGACAATAGCTTGTTCTGTTCTTCATCGTTTCTAATGGCTAGCTGAAGGTGACGAGGAATGATACGAGTTTTTTTGTTATCTCGTGCAGCATTACCAGGAAGCTTATCAGTACTCCATCACCGCTGCAAGGTAAACGGGTGCCCCTGCATCATTGCCTATAGAACTTTATCATTTAACATCTCTTTCCATTTATAGATATCTTTGGAATCAGAAGATGAAAGATCTGGTCCTTATAGCACTGGCAACATTGACTCAGATAGTCAGCTAGTACATACGACAGTCCCTAGAGATGCAAAGAAAGCAAAGCAGTCTTATAAACACTCATATCGAAAAGAGTGGCCAAGTTTACCTGAATTGAAAGCCTGGTTGTCCCAAAACGAAGCGAAAACAGAAGCCTAATGTCTGTACTGTGACACTGATATCAAAGTTGACTTTGGAAAGACAGCTCTTGTTAATCATGAAAAAACCCAGAAGCACAAAGATAATGAAGTTCGCTGGCTGGCCAGTATGAAAGGCCAGCTAAAAATCTCGTCAAGTTTGTCGGGGAGCTCATTTGTTCATCAGGTTGAAGAAGTTGAAACGAAACTTGTCAGCTTTATTATTCAAAACAACCTTCCCTTCAGCATCTCAGAAAATTTGGTGTCCCTTGTAAAATCCTTACCTGGGGCAGGACAAGCAGTGCTGTTTATACAGTTGGGGAAACAGAAAGCTACGAACTGTATCAGGCAAGGTTTTGGTCCTTTCTTTAAGGACCTTATTATAGAGAAACTCAAAACGTCACAACTCTCCATCATCACTGACGAGACAATCGATCAGAGCACAAAAAAACATTTGGCAGTGTGTGTATCCTTTTGCAACGAAAACCTTGAAACACAGATAGACGTCTTAAATGTCACTGAGTGTGCCAATGGTACTGCAATTGCTCTGTTTCAGAAAATGGAAGAGAGTATTTCCAAATTGACTATTGCGGGTCTCCCCAACTGGACTGGGTACTGCAGTGACACCACCAATCTGATGTTTGGTGCCAATCGATCAGCGGTATCCATCATCCAGGACAAGTATCCTTAGGTGATCCCAGTAAAATGCACCGGTCATCTCTGCCATTTATCTGCGAGTAATGCCTGTAAAAAGTTGTCGAAGAAACTGGAAGATGTTTGCAGGACCATCTACAATCATTTCAACCAGAGTGCAATAAGAACCGAAGGTTTTAAGGAATTCCAGGAGTTCTGCAATACAAAGATTCACAAGCTCTTGACACCTAGTCAGACAACGTGGAACAGATCGTGGTACAGTGGAATGCGCTTTGGCTGTACTTTACAAGTCTAGCAGCATATGACCCGACACTTGCTAACGAAGTTGTTCTGGAAACAGTGTCCAATCCACTGATGAAAGTTCTTTTCGTGTTTGCCGAATACGCACTTGGGCTGATCACTGACTATAATAAGACCTTCCAGACCGAAGAGCCTCTTATATTCAAACTCAAAATGGAAACGGAAGGGTTGCTTCGTACTTTCGCTTCTTCTTTCATATTATCCAATCATATAAAGGGATCTGATATAATATGTTTGGATGTAAACGCTGCAATTGGATACTTGCCAATTAAGGATATCTCTATTTGCTTTGATGCAACTACAATTCTTCGGGAGTATGTCGAAGAAAGGAACCTTACATACGAGGACTCTAATGTCCAAATTATTCTCAGAACAGCAAAGGAGTTGTACCAGGAGCTTATTAATCAAATGCAGATTAGATTCGATTTTTCAGCACCTATATTTAAGCACCTTGTCATGCTTGAACCATGTAAGGCTGCAAACATGGAACCACCTACGCTACTACCGTTCTTCCACTTTTACAGCAGTCCAGACTGGAACAAGAAGAAAATAGAGAGTGAGCGGAGGAACATCAGTACACTATAAATTCCGTTTAATCTACTAGAAAGTCCTTTGCTTTTTTGGCAGAAAATTTTGTCAATGAAAACGCCTTGTGGGTCACTGAGATTTAAGAACCTTCAGAAGGTAGTGATGTATCTTCTTTCTTTTCCGTTTTCTAATGTTGTGGTGGAAAGGTTGTTCAGCTCTCTAAAAAACATCAAGACAGACAATAGAAACTCTGTCAGCTGAATCTTTAGGTGCATGTCTGCAATCTCAGAGTGGCTTCAAGAGGGTTGGACCATCAGTGGTGGATAATTCTCATTTGCGGAAGAGACTTAAAATGGTAAAAGCCAGTGCAACTTCTGAAGAGTATAGGGGAATGCCTATTATGAAACATTAGTCTGATAATTTATTTTTATTATCTTAGTTGGAAGTTTATAGTAGCTGTGTTCCTTAGTAATGAACGAACTAGCTGATGATGCTCTGTTTTTTCCTATATATGTTTTTTTATTCGCTTGTGACTTCTTTAAACCATTTTCGGGCTCCGTGGCTAGTTTTTCCTCATCATTGTAGACTCCTCAAAACTTGTTCGGGAGTCAGGCTCTAGTAAAAAGTAAGTGGGATTCGGTAAATAGATGGGACCAAGAATCTCCCTTGTAGGTGCAACACCAAGCCAGCACCAAATCCCAGTGAGTAAAAACCAGACACTACTAGGAGCGCAGAATACGTACCAATTAGTTGAAAGCTGAGTTTAAATAGAAATGAGTGATATAGTGATCTGCTGCTAAATTTGGATTTAATTTGAACACTGAATTCAAAATATAAACAAAAGAAAATTCTCATGCGAAATCTCATGTTTTCCAAGTTTCAGCGTTCTCATGTTTTCTCATGTTTTTTGGCTATGATAATATGTTTTTGACAATTTCGAAGTGGAAGCCCTGAAGAAGAGTCCAAGTGAATTTCGTAACCTAGAAACCATGTCAGGAAGAAGAAAAGATGGAAAAGTGAAGGGAAAGGCAAAGTCCCGTTCAAACAGGGCAGGTCTCCAATTCCAAGTGGGAAGGATCCACCGTCTTAAATTACCTTGCTCCTACCTACAATATTTAGAATGTATCCTACCCAAGAACCTACTTGGTTATCTTCTCTTCTTTTATTCTGGTTGCAGGAGTACTTTATGAGTGAAAGGAGGGTGCCCTCAGATGAATTAAATAATTGTAGCTTTATTGGAGGTTAGTTTTTTTAGGACAATAGTTTAATCGGAACTTTGGGTTTGCATCCTAAAGGAGGGGATAAAAGGAGGGGATATCCCATCTCTAAGAGTAAAGATTGATGTTATAAAATCAAGTTTCGACATATATTTAGTCCTCTTGGCCCCCACTCTTTAACAAAAGCTAATTAATAGCACTTCATTGTTAATGAAGAGGAAGGGGTAGCCCCTTTTAAGAAGCAAAAAAAAAGATGAGCTGCTAACTCTTCAGCCGGGTAGTTAAAATCTACTCACTGCCTATTTACGTAGTATATTTAATGGAATGCATTTTCATTACAGAGATAGACAGATGTCTCTTGGATATTTCCAGGAATAATCCACCCCAACATCTTCAGTGTTGTGCTCTTATTAAGCTATAGAAATATATAAATATTGCGAACAATAAAGAAGAGAGAATGAGCACCTTTTATGGGGAGGAAGTTAAAAACGAAAATAGAGATGAGCCCAACGAACTAATTTGGTAGATTAGTGAATGTCCTGCTTCCTCTACCCAGTCGCAGCGACCCTCGTAGTAGAGAAGTTCACCCATAGCTAAGGGTATGAAGCTTGTCCGCCCTGTAATAGATGGTAAAATAATATTCTAATTAGATAATGTCTTCGACCTAAGCTGAGTGATTTGATAAAGTAGGGTAAGACGACCCCTATTCTGATAAGAGAAAGGAGGAAAATCTTCTCGGATGCACCTAAGATGATTCTTGCATCCCCCAGAAAGCACCAATAAAAAATGTATCCACCTATAACGGCTCCCCAGTAAAGGACAAAAAAGGGGGTTAGATAATCGCCTTCTTCCTCCTTGTACTGAAAGCTTAGATTATAGTTATGGGAGAATAAGCATATTATTGCGATTCGGGAAGAATAAGTTCTTGTTAAAAGACATGAGACTAATATAAATACGCTGGGAATCAATAGGCCAAGGTCCTCTGAAGATTCAATAATTAGATCTTTCGAAAAGAAACCCGATAAAAATCTTCTCTTTCTGGGTTTTGGTTAAAAATAATATATTTATAAGCTCTTCTTCGGGGAATCTCTATCCTGCTGATCTCATGGTCATTAACATGGTTGTCACTCGGTGCAGCAGCCTAGAAATGTAGTCTGTTCGACTATTAAACCCCTACGTGATCTGAGTTCAGACTGGCGTAAGCCAGGTTAGTTTCTACACCCAGGGTAAATTCACTCATGATATTACGAAGGAACCTCTTGATATTTTATGTTGACTTGGCAGAAAAATGCATTAAATTTAGGATCTATTTATAAGGAGTCTTGAGTTGATAGCACTAGCTAAAATGATCGATTTAATTTTTCTAAAGGTAGTTATGGTTTTAATCTCAGCTGCTTTTTTAAAACTATTAGAAGGAAAGATTTTGGGGTACATTCAACTACGTAAGCGCCTAAACAAAGTCGGTTTCCTAAGGATCCTTTAAGCCTTTCTCTGACCGTATCAAACTATTTGGTAAGGAAGTTTCACTTCCCCTTGTTTCCAACTTCATACCCTATCTCGTTGCCTCTGTGTTTAGCCTATTCCTCTCTTTCTTCCCAATGACCTTAGTCCTATTCTTGTCTTGCGGCGCAAAATTCAATTTATCATTCCTCCTAGTCATTTGCGCAATGAGAGTGGGAGTATACAGAATCATAGTGGCAGGCTCATCTTCTAACTCTAAGTATTCCTTGCTAGGAAGAATTCGCACGGGCGCAGAGATTATTTCTTATGAATTATCTCTAATTATCATTATTCTCTCTCCTTTAATGTTAGTAAAAAACTCGATCTAGTGGGGTATATAATTAAGTCCTCGTATTTAGGGTGACCCCTATATTTATGTCTCCCTCTTGCTGGTTCATTACAATTCTGGCAGACACCAACTGCACCCCATTCGATTTAGCTGAGGGGGAGTCTGAATTAGTGTCAGAGTTTAAAACAGAGTAACTAGGGGTCAGCTTTGCTTTAGTTATATTATTTGAATATGCTAGCATTCTTTTCATATCTCTTCTATTTAGTGTAGTATTCGGGGGAATAATCTTTTTGATATTTTGCTCAATGGTGTACTTCTACCTTTGAAGACGCGGATCTTACCCTCGCTACCGCTACGATAACCTAATATACTTATGTTGAAAAAGCCTTCTGTCGGTATCTCTTATATTTCTCTATCTCTATTGAAGTCTCTCTCAAGGGGGAAAAAATTAAAAACCCCTGGTTGTATAATCAACCTTATCCTGCTTTCAAAACAGATGCTTTAATCGGCCAAGGGGTCTCACTACACAATCTTCACGTTCATATTAATAATAATTGGAGTAAACACAAAATAAGAAAAGTGCACACACGTAAGAGCTTTGCCTAGAAAAATATAAGGATATTCTATGGGTCGTGCCCCAATCCATGTGAGAAGTAAGAAGACGGATACTCATGATGAAAATATGGGTTGAGCGATAGAATAGAACTCAAGACCTCGGAACTTGGGCTTAAATTTAAAGGGATGGGACATAAGAATGAGGATAGAAGAGACAAGAGCAATTACCCCTCCTAATTTATTAGGAATAGACCGTAGGATAGCATATGCAAACAGAAAATATCATTCTGGCTGGATTTTGGCTGGGGTAACCAACGGATTAGCAGGAATGAAATTATCCGGGTCTCCTAGAAGATAAAGTCTAGTAAGGAATGGAGCTAGAACAAAAAAGATAAGCACTATAAATCCCACGGTATCCTTAATAGTAAAATAAGGGTTGAATGGTAACTTGTCTAGGTTGGCGTTAATCCCAAGAGGATTATTAGAGCCTCTGTGATGAAGGAGTAAAATGTGATTTATTGTTAAACCGGCTACCGGAAAGGGAATTAAAAAATGAAAAATGAAAAATCACGATAGAGTGGGATTATCAACAGCAAATCCGCCCCACAATCATTGCACTACATCATTACCGATATGGGTACGGCAGATACTAGGTTCATAATCACAGTAGCTCCCCAAAAGAACATCTGACCTCATGGTGAAAATATCCTAAAAAAGTAGCGGCTATTACAAGGAATAAGAGAGCGATTCCAGTCATTCATGTCTCAAATTAATGAAAAGAGCTATAATATATTCCTCGACCAATATGAAAATAAATGCAAAGAAAGAAAAAGGAGGCACCGTTTGCATGACTAGTGCAAAGCAATCAACTGTAGTTTACATCTCGGCAAATATGAGCTACTCTGGAAAAAGCTAAATCTACTCTTTCTGTGTAATGCATGGCTAAGAATAGTCCAGTAACGATTTGGATAATCAGGCATAGACCTAGGAGGGAGCCAAAGTTCCATCAAATGTAAATGTTAGCAGGGATAGGCAGGTCTACTAAGGCCGAATTAATAATCTTGAGGGTAGGCAGGGTCTTGCGCAAAGATAACGTTTTATTTTTCAAAATCAGGCGGGCTTTCGACCATCGACAGTAGGGGCTTCTTATTGCTGTTTAAATTAGTCAACTAGAGGGAGGGCCAAAAATAAGTACACTACTACAAATGAATAGGCTAATAGAGTAAGTCTATTAACATTAAAATTAATGACCATGAGATCAGCAGGATAGAGATTCCCCGAAGAAGAGCTTATAAATATATTATTTTTAATATATTTATATATTAAATATATTAAAATAATTTATTAAAACCAAGAAAGAGAAGATAATTGTAGGAAGAACTCACATGAATGAAGTTAACTCAATAGCAAACTTCTCGTTAGCTCTGAGCGAAGATACATGAATAAATATTACAAGAATTCCACCCAAAAACATCAAAAAAAGAATTAAGAAAATTCATAAGGAAATATTTTTAAGCAGAATACAAATTAATAGAGCTTGGATGAATAACGAGAGCGTAAAAGCAAGAGGATGATTTATTAGGAGCATAAGTATAGAAATAACGACAATAGATCGTAGCATTTCAAAAGGTAGTTTAATAAAAATATTAACTTTGGAAGTTAAAGATGTTAATAACTCTTTTGAAGAACGAGAGATTTCCCTAAATCCGGTTTACAAGATCAATATTATTTTTTAATTGTTAATTATAAATTATTTTTTAATTATAAATTATTATTCAAATAATTTATTTACCACTCTTCTTAGGGTTATTAATATTCTCTTCAAGAAGCAAGCACCTTCTAGTAACTCTGCTGAGATTAGAATTTCTCATGCTTATAATGTTCGGATTCTTAATATATTCAAATTACATAAAAAGAATCTATGCATTCGTCTTCCTCAGAATTACAGTTTGTGAAGGATCTTTAGGGTTACCAGTACTGGTATCTTTAGTGTGTCCATCAGGAAAAGATCAAGTGCAGTTTTTAAATGAATAAGTGGTTCCTTACCTCAAGTCTAATATACTTGAATATTAACTTATAAGTTAATATTCGAACTCCACTCAGAATGGGAGAGCATCCTATTGACTTTAACGTCAGGAATCTTCTTTTTATAGTTATTAGATTGAAGCCAAGTTGGCCATTAGGCTATAGAATAATTCTTTTAAGTTTGTTTGTTATTTTATGGCTCATTTTCACTACTCGGTCATTTATTTCATTTTACGTTTTCTTTGAGTTCTCTTTAATTCCTACAATCATCTTAATTCTCGAGTGAGGTTATCAGCCAGAGCTGCTTCCTGCTTCCTATTATTTCTTATTTTATACTCTATTGTGTCCTCTTTACCTCTTCTTTTTATCATCATTGCTCATACAAGTCTGTATTCATCCTCTTTCTTGGGATTCTGGGAAAATTTTTCAGAGAAGAAAATCTTTTCCTTTTGCCATTCTTCCATTTTCAGCGAAACTACCAGTTTACTTTGCACATATTTGGCTACCCAAGGCTCATGTAGAAGCCCCAGTCACAGGAATCATAGTGTTAACTGCCATCCTCCTATAATTAGGGGGCTATGGCCTCTACTTGGTGCAAAAACTAAACATCTATAGAGAGACTTCATTAATAGGGGTCTGTTTAGTAGGCGGAATCTTCAGCTGCTTGATTTGCTTGTGGCAATCCGATGTTAAGTCGTTAATTTCTTACTCTTCCGTAGCTCATATATCGTTTTTCATTTTGGGTTTACTCATATCCTGCACCTACACGAATTCAAGATCAATTTTAATAATGATGTCTCACGGGATCTGTTCTTCTTGATTATTTTATTTAAGCTATCTATTCCATGTGCGTATTTGAAGTCGGAGATTCAAGCTCATCCGCAGAACGATTTTTCTTTTTCCATATCTATGTTTTTGATGGCTCGGTCGTCTTATCCTGAGCCTTATGTTTTTCTCATCTTGTTATTGTATTTATTTGTACTGCAGCAGCAGCCTTGGGTAAAGTCTATATATTTTTAGTTGATTAGAATACAGTCTAAGGAATAACTAGTCGGAAGCGCTCACTTCATCCCCCATATAACTTTAATCCTCGTTTATTGTTATAGTTTAAAAAGAATATTAGTTTATAGAAATAAAGGAGAATCATCTCCAACAGTATTGCTATATTTCGTATCAGGTTACATTTTATTAATTATCGGAGTAACGGCTATTTGTTGTTTATTCTTATTGTTTGTATCGGATAAAATTTACTTGTAAAAATATCCTTCTTGCATTTGGATTATCAAGTCTGTTTAGATTGATTAGGACTATCATTTATCTTTCTAGTGCTTCTGATTTCTTCTCAAGTTATAATTTATTCTTCTTATTATATAAGCGTTGAAATTTTTCTAAGCCGCTTCATATACATAATACTAGGATCCATTTCATCTATGGTTTGGTTAATCATATCTTCAGACGGGTTAAGACTGATGTTGGGTTGAGACGGGCTAGGGATCACCTCTTATTTATTAATCATATTCTATAAAAATTACACTTCTTCTTCTAGAGGGATAGCTTAGATCTAAGACATTATTTAATCAGAATATTATTTTACCATCCATTACAGAGCGGACAAGCTTCATACCCTTAGCTATGGGTGAACTTCTCTACTACGAGGGTCGCTGCGACTGCGTAGAGGAAGCAGGACATTCACTAATCTACTAAAATAGTTCGTTCGGCTCATCTCTATTTTCGCTTATAACTTCCTCCCCATAAAAGGTGTTCATTCTATCTTCTTTATTGTTCACACTATTTATATATTTCTATAGCTTAATAAGAGCACAACACTGAAGATGTTGGGGTGGATTATTCCTGGAAATATCTAAGAGACGTTTGTCTATCTCTGCATTGAGAATGTATTGTATTAAATATACTAAGTAAATTGGCAGTGAGTAGAGTTTAACTACCCGGCTGAAGAGTTAGCAGCTCCCATCCTTCTTTCTGCTTCTTAAAAGGGGCTACCCCTTCCTCTTCATTAACAAAGAAGCGCTATTAATTAGCTTTTGTTAAAGAGTGGGGGCCAAGAGGCGTAAATATAGGTCGAAACTGGATTTGATAACATCAATTCTCACTCTGAGAGATGGGATATCCCCTCCTTTAGGATGCAAACCCAAAGTTCTGATTAAAATATTTTCCTAAATAAACTAATCTCCAATAAAGCTGCAATTATTTCATTCATCTGAGGGCACCCTCCTTTCACTCATAAAATACTTTTGCAATCAGAATAAAAGAAAAGAGGATAACAAAGTAGGTTTATGGGTAGGATATATTCAAAATACTATAGGTAGGAGCAAGGTAAATTCTACATAAAAAATAAGAAAAATTAGAGTAATAACAAAAAACCGAATAGAAAAGGGGGCACGAGAGGAATTTAAAGGATCAAATCCGCATTCAAATGGTTTACTTTTCTCACGATCTTGAGAAACTTTTTTATTAATAAACACCCCCAGGGTCAGCATAATAAAAACAAGAATAAAAATTCTTAATAAAACTAAAATAATTATCTTTCCCTAACAGGATCCCTCGATTGGAAGTCAAGTATAATATTTATACTAGAAAGATTTTATTCTCCTCATCAGTAAATAGGAAGATAAAGAAACAACCATACAACGACAGTATCAGTATCAAGCTGCAGCCTCAAACCCGAAATTATGTTGGAGAAGATGTAGCATTTAGCATGGCGCAAAGTACAAACTATTAGAAAAATATTGCCAATAAGCACATGTAAACCATGAAAACTTGTCGCTAAAATGAATGTAGATCCAAAGATCTGCAATAGTGAAAGAGGCCTCTATGTGTTCCAATCCTTGGAGTAACGAGAAGTATACTCCCAATATCATAATAATCAGGAGGCCCTGTAGACACTGATCAAAATTGTTTTCTATCAAGGCATGGTGGGCTCAAGTTACCCCTGAAGCCAGAAGGATACTTGTAAGTTTCTATCCCATAGGGGGGTAATTACCATAAGAGAGCTTAAGAGGCTACCGCTTGACCTTAAGCCATCCTACAAAATTTTTAACTCAATTCACTTTAGAAAGTCTCTCTCCCCTACAGCTTCAATTACAATAGGTATAAAACTATGTTCAGATCTATAAATTTCCGAACATTGTCCATAAAATACACCGGGTATATTTACTACTTGTCTGGATTGATTAAGTCGACCATGGACCGCATCTATCTTAATGCCTAGAGACGGTACGGCCCATGAATGTAAAACGTCATCTGAAGAAATCATTAGAAGGAGAGCTTGATTGTAAGGTACTGTTATACTATTATCTACATTAAGCAAACGATATATACCGGTAAAAAGTTCATTCGAACGAATTATATATGAATCAAACTGAATATCATCAAAGTCAGAGTACTCATAAGATCAGTATCACTGGTGTCCTGATACCTTAATTGTTAGAGCAGGATTGTGGATTTCAACAATAAAATAAAGAAGTCGAATTGAAGGAAGGGCAATAGCTACTAAGATAACAACAGGTATAACGGTCCAAATCGTCTCAATTGCTTGACCATCAAGTAAATAACAATGGAGAAACTTATTAGAAAATAACGCAGCAAAGAAAAAGCCGACAAGTGAAGTAATTAGGCTTACTACTAGTAAGGCATGGTCATGGAAAAATATAGGTTGTTCTATGATGTGTGAGTTCCCATTGTGTAAGCCCAGTTGGAATCATTGAGACACTTTTAAAGGGGTTAACCATCTTTGGAGACTAAATCCAATGCATAAAGATAAACATGAGTGTGGCAACTATAGACATAACTCTCCCCAATGAACAAATTACATTTCATAAAGCATATGTATCGGGATAATCTGCGTAACGACGTGGTATTCCGGCGAGACCTAAGAAATATTGAGGGAAAAAAGTTAAGTTCGCCCCTAAGAACATGAAGAAGAAATGCAACTTAAGAAGGAACTGATTCATTCTCAACCCAGTTATTAAAGGAAATCAATGAACAAATCTTGCTATAATAGCAAAGACAGCACCCATTGACAGAACGTAGTGAAAATGGTCGACCATATAATAGGTATCGTGGAGAACAACATAAATCCTGGAGCTTGATAGTACAACTCTGGTAAGTCCCCCTACAGTAAATAAGAACACGAACCCAAGGACCCATAGTATAGTGGGGGATATAGTAAGTCGTTTTCCGTGTAAGGTCCCGATTCATCTAAAAATCTTAATTCCCGTAGGAATTGCAATGATTATAGTTGCAGCAGTAAAATAACCTTGGATATCTACGTCCATTCCCACAGTAAATATATGATGGACCCAAACAACAAAACCAAGAATACCAATAGCAAGTATAGAATAGATCATACCTAATTTACCAAATGCTTCCTTCTTACCTCTCTCTTGACTAGTAATTTGAGATACCATTCCGAATCCAGGTAAAATTAAAATATATACTTCAGGATGTCCAAAAAATCAGAATAAATGTTGATAAAGGATGGGGTCTCCGTCACCTGCGGTATCAAAGAAAGAAGTATTCAAGTTACGATCAGTTAATAATATAGTAAAAACTCCCACTAGGACTGGAAGTGATAAGAGGAGAAGAAAGGTCGTAATTCCCACTGCCCAAACGAAAAGAGGTATACGATCAATAGATATTGGTTGAGGTCTTATATTAATAATAGTAGTAATAATACTCACAGTCCCTAAAATGGAAGAAACTTCAGCTAAATGAAGTGAAAAAATATTTAAGTCTACAGAAGGTCCGGCATGAGCAATGGCCGATGAGAGTGGAGGATATACTGTCTATCCAGTTCCTGCAGCTCTTTCCACTATAGATCTGGCCAAGAAAAGAGCTATGGATGGAGGATATATTCAAAATCTTAAGTGATTTAGTCGGGGGAAGGCTATAGCCGGAACACCTAGTATAATGGGTACTAGTCATTTACCAAATCCTCCAATCAAGATCGGTATAACCATGAAAAAAATCATGATAAATGCATGAGCTGTCACAAAGACTTGTAGAATAAAGTAAAAAAAAAATCAATAAATAATAAAATAAAAATAAAATCAATGATTTGTAGAATAAAATCAACGTTGCATAAGTAAAGTGGGCAACAATAGGTGCTAAATTGTAAATTTAGTTAAGATTTATTCCCCCTTACTATGGTTAATTTTTGGCTCAGTAGTTTCAGAAAAATATAAGATTGCAATTCTTGAGTTGTGTCTTACCCGGCCTTAATCAGTTATATCACTTTTGTGGCAGGGAGAAATTTTATATATAATTTTTTTTAGCACGAAAGATTTTGATTCTTAAAGAGAAATTTACATTTCATATATAATAAACAGATGGGGTGCCTGATAAAAAGGATTACGTTGATACTGTAATTATGTAGATAATACCCCCATCTATGTTAAGTAGAAATTAAAAAAGCTTAAGAGCCTCTTATTTCCAGCTTTGAAGGCTGGTAGTTTAATTAACTTAAAGCTTTACAAAAAGAACAGGGGAAGAAAAATATTGAACCCTATGGATTGAATGCCCAGGATCTCTATTTACTTAGACTTTACCCCTGAGGGGAATAAAAGAGAGCTCATAGCAATCTTAAAATAAAAATAGACTGAGAGACACGAGGATATAACAAGGGCTAGTACAAGAAGAGGGGGTAAAACATTTATTTCTAGAGACATTCATCTAATAAAAAATCCCAAAAAGGCGGGTAGTCCGGCTAAAGAGAGAAGAATAAATAAAATCGAAGCCTTATTGATTAATCTGGCATTATTATTCATCTGGGCGAGGGAGCAAGTCCCCTTTTGTTGTAGTAAAATTACTACAAAATATAGGATAACCAGATAAGTGATATAATAAATTAATATCAGGAAGGATCTACTTATATTAACTATTAATCAGGATAAAAATAATGTCTAACAGAGGAAAACGCCATAACCAGCCGAAGGTTGGATTGGTTAATTCCCCCCAATCTACTAATCAATACTCTAACAAGGATAAAAAAAAATTTGTAAATCGCATTATAACTAGTCTGAGAAGAGGTCCAATTTTCTGAAAAGTTATCAAAAGAGATAAAACCTTTCATGACATAGACTCAGAAATACTTACTAGTCATATGTGAAACGGGGCTGCGCCAATCTTAATTAGTAGGGCAAAAGGGATCAAGAATAAAAATTATTGATTCAAAATACTCGCTAAGAAGATGGCTAAGGCTACTGACTGAATTAAGAAATACTATAATCTATTTTCCCTTCTCTCTTCAATCATAATAGAAATGAAGCTTAAAGAATTTATTTCTATTCTAAGTCACAGACCTAACCAGGAGTGGGAGGAAACTATAACAATATAAGAAAAAAATGGCATAACCACTTAATCATTTAAAGTTAGATTGCTCTATCATTGGGGTAAGAGCCCAGTAGCTTATCTTAGCTTACTCTTTAACGCCTACAATGGAGAAGGACCCCCCCCCCCCCCCAGAGGATACATATGAAGCTAGTTTATAGTATTTTTCATATCTAAATATAAATATCGAGCGGATGTTACACTCTTTCTGGCGGCCAGAGAATGGGTTTCGGTCACTTGCAGGGCTAGGTGCTTTTTTTAACCTCCCAGATCTGTCTTCAGTATTCATGTCCACAGAATAATTTTTACAGACTTCTGACCTAGTAAGTCAATCTGGGAACACCGTCTTTTTCAATATACTTTCTTCACATTTAACAACACTGCTAACCCAAATTCACGGCTAATCACTAATAGATTCAGTAGTGAAAGTTTGATTCTAGCTAGTTTATTTACTATTTCTACGAGCAATATGCAAGACATTATTTTAGACAAGAGGTGCAGTGGCCAATATTATTGTCTATTTCCTAGGTATAGCAAATGAAAAGATTGGGGGACCACCTTGTGCCAGCATCCCCGGTCACACAAGGTCCTAGAGGAAATATTTTAGGTGAACAGAGGAGCTTTGGCACAAATATATTTCATATCAATAAGGGTGAAATCTGTATTTATCTCCTATTTTCTTTGATTAAAGCACTTTTTAGATGGTCAAACAACTAGGATTAGATAAACTACTAGTCCACTCTTAATTAACCTGGGTAGTATTACTCAAACCTCAAGAATTTGGCAGTTTCTAAACTTACTAGAGGAACCTGCCCCGTAAACGACAATCCACCGGACAATCAACTCGTTATTTTGAAACAGCTTATATACCGTCGTTCAGGAGATTAAACAAATAACTTCTCTTAATTGCTTGGTCTAACAAATCAGATCAAGGTGTGTTACAGTAAGAACTTACACGGAATCCTTATGTTACCATGGAGAAGAAGGTGGATTTAGAAGTAAGGCCCGATAGCCTGAAGAAGGCTCTGAGAAATATACACATCGCCTGTCGCTCTCTTGTCTGAAGAGATAAGTCGTAACAAAGTAGGCACACCGGAAGGTGTGTCTTGAAAGAGGGAGGGAGTTTGAATAAACATTTTGCTTACACTAAAAAGATACTCTTTAGAGTGCTTCCTTGATCTCTACTCATAAATCTTTTTAAAACAATCTCACATAAGTAAAAGAATTGAACTTGCTCAAGGTCTAAGTACAGAAAAGCAAAATCCGTTAATTATAAAAAAGTTATTCTTTGTAACTTTTGTATCAGGGTTTATTAAATTTCGACCTCTATCAGCAAATCCCGAAATAAGTTCATCTATGTCAATTAAAGATGACTGTTTCATAATTCTCTTTAAGATTGATATTGGTGTAAAAATTATTTCGTACCTTCATATCTGGTTGGCAGAATACTCCTTTAAGGTACTCCACAAGGAAGACTTTCTGGGGGACAGGCTCTAGAAAAAAAATATAATATAATATCAAGGAGAATATGTGAAGGCTTAAAAGTTGCCTGGCTGTAACAACCATCATCATTAAAATGATCATTTCAAAATAATTAATTTAGACTACCCGGCGCTAATTATAGAAATTTAGTAATAATAATGATAGAATCAGTAGAATCACAAATATATTTGATATAATTCATTTAAAAAAATTCCGAAAGGAATTCGGCAAAACTATCTATGCCTGTTTAACAAAGACAACTCCTTCCAATTTTAGGAGGTTGGGCCTGCCCACTGATGAATTGAAGGGCAGTGGTATAATGACCATGCGAAGGTAGCATAATCATTAGCCTTTGATTTGAGGCTGGAATGAATGGCTTGACGAGAGATGGCCAGTCTCTTCGATTAGATTGAAGTATAATTTTTAAGTGAAAAAGCTTAAGTGTACTTGGAGGACGATAAGACCCTATAGATCTTTACATTTCATCCTTCTGTCTTACGGTAAGTAACTAGACACAAGAAAATAATGTTTGGTTTGGGCGACGGTGAAAGTAGAATAAACACTCATAGTACAAATATATCGATAAATTACCATTGATCCTTAGAATGACAAGTTACCTCAAAGGTAACTTGAACAAAGTTACCTTAGGGATAACAGCGTAATTATTTTTGAGAGTTCAAATCGACAAAAGAGTTTGCGACCTCGATATTGGTTCAGGGACCCTACTCGGTGCAGCAGCCTAGAAATGTAGTCTGTTCGACTATTAAACCCCTACGTGATCTGATTGCAGACCGGCGTAAGCCAGGTTAGTCTCTACCCCCAGGGCAAATTCACTCGGACCTCTAGAGATTTTATGTCAACTTGGCAGATAAATGCGTTAAATTTAGAATCTATTTATAAGGAGTCCTTAGTTGATAGCATTAGCTAAAATGATCTTTTTTATTTTTCTACAGGTAGCTATGGTTTTAATCTCAGTTGCTTTTTTAATACTATTAGAACAAAAGATTTTGGGGTATATTCAATTATGTAAGGGCCCAAACAAAGTCGGTTTCCTAGGGATCTTACAGCCTTTCTCTGACTGTATCAAACTATTTTGTAAGGAAGTTTCACTTCCCCTTGTTTCCAACTTCATACCCTATCTCGTTGCCCCTGTGTCTAGCCTATTCCTCTCTTTCTTCCTATGGACCTTAGTCCCATTCATGTCTTACGGCACGAAATTCAATTTATCATTCCTTCTAGTCATTTGTGCAATGAGAGTGGGAGTATACAGAATCATAGTGGCAGGCTGATCTTCTAACTCTAAGTATTCCCTTCTTGGAAGAATTCACACGGGGGCACAGACTATTTCTTATGAAGTATCTCTAATTATCATTACTCTTTCTCCTTTAATATAAGTAAAAAAAAGCTCGATCTAGTGGGGTAGGTAGTTAAGTCCCCGTATTTAGGGTGACCTTTATATTTATGTTTCCCTCTAGGATTGTGCTGGTCCATTACAATTCTGGGAGAGACCAACCGCACCCCATTTGATTTAGCTGAAGGGGAGTCTGAATTAGTGTCGGGCTTTAACACAGAGTTCCTAGGGGTCGGCTTTGCTTTCATTATATTATCTGAATACGCTAGCATTCTTTATATATCTCTTCTATTTAGTGTAGTATTCGGGGGAATAAGCTTTTTGATATTTTGCTTAGTGTTGTACTTCTATCTTTGGACACATCGATCTTACCCTCGCTACCGCTACGATAACCTAATATACTTATGTTGAAAAAGCCTTCTGCCGGTATGTCTTATATTTTTCTGTCTCTAATGGAGTCTCTCTCAAGGGGGCTAAAATTAATTAATTAATTAAATTAATTAAGTATAATCATAATACAAATTAATAGAGTTTGGATGAATAACGAGAGCGTAAAAGCAAGAGGATGATTTGTAAGGAGCATAAGTATAGAAATAACAACAATAGATCTTAGCTCTCTAAATCCAGAGAAATCTTAGATTTCTCTAAATCCGGTTACAAGACCAACATCATTTTTTAATGACTCAGTCTATTATAATAATTCATTTATCACTCTTCTTTGGGTTATTAATCTTCTCTTCAAGAAGCAAGCACCTTCTAGTAACTCTGCTGAGATTAGAGTTCCTTATCTTTTTACTGTTCGGATTATTAATATATTCAAATTACATAAGAACAATCAATGCATTCATTATTCACAGAATTACAGTTTGTGAAAGAGCATTAGGGTTATCAGTACTAGTATCTTTAGCGCGTTCATCAGGATCAGATCAAGTACAGTTTTTAAATGAATAAGTAGTTCCTTAACTCAGGTCTAATATACTTAATATTAACTTATAAGTTAATATTCGAACTCCACTCAGAATGGGGAGCATCCTATTGACTTTAACGTCAGGAATCTTCATTTTAATAGTTAATAGATTGAAGCCAAGTTGGCCATTAAGCTATAGAATCATTCTTTTAAGTCTGATTGTTCTTTTATGGTTCACGTTCACTACTCGGTCATTTATTTTATTTTACGTTTTCTTTGAGTGCTCTTTAATTCCTACAAAAATATTAATTCTCGGGTGAGGTTATCAGCCAGAGCGGCTTCCTACTTCTTATTATTTCTTATTTTATACTCCATTGTCCTCTTTACCTCTTCTTTTTTTACCATTGCTCATAGAAGTCTGTATTCATCCTCTTTCTTGGGATTCTGGGGAAATTTTACAGACGAGATAATCTTTTCTTTGGCCATTCTTCCATTTTTAGTGAAACTTCCAGTTTACTTTGCACATATTTGGCTACCCAAGACTCATGTAGAAGCCCCAGTCCCAAGATCCATAGTATTTACTGCCATCCTCCTAAAATTAGGGGGCTATGGCCCCTACTTGATGCAAGGACTAAACATTTATAGAAAGACTTTATCAATAGGGGTCTGTTTAGTAGGCGGAATCTTCAACTGCTTGATTTGCTTGCGGCAATCCGATGTTAAGTCGTTAATTGGTTACTCTTCCGTAGCTCATATATCGTTTGTCATTTTGGGTATACTCATATCCTGCACCTACACGAATTCAAGATCAATTTTAATAATGGCGTCTCACAGGATCTGTTCTTTCAGATTATTTTTTTTAAGCTATCTATTCTATGTGCGTATTTGAAGTCGCAGATTCATGCTCACCCGCAGAACAATTTCGCTTTTTCTATATCTATGCTTTTGATGGCTCGGTCCTAGTTTTTTTAATATAGGACTCCCTCCATCACTCAACTTCTTTTCCGGGATATACTTCTTTATCAGAGTATTCAGTTTAGATTGAAATGGTAGTAGTCCTACCCGGGGCCTTACGTTTTTTCTCATCTTGTTATTGTATTTATTTGTACTGCAGCACCAGCCATGGAGAAAGTCTGTATATTTCTAGTTGATTAGAATACAGTCTAAAGGAATATCTAGTCGGCACTTCATCCCCTTATTAACTTTAATCCTCGTCTACTTTCATAGTTTAAAAAGAATAGTAGTTTGTGAAACTAAAGGAGAATCGTCTCTAACAGTATTGTTATATTTCGTATGAGGCTACATTATATTAATTTCCGGGTAAACGGATATTTGTTGTTCATTCTTCTTGTTTGTATCGGATGAAATTTACTTACTAAAAATATATAATTCTAAATATTTCTAAGTCTATGTCATGAAAGGTTTTATCTCTTTTAATAACTTGTCAGAAAATCGGACCTCTTCACGGACTAGTTATAATGCAATTTACAAATTCTTATTTTATCCTTGTTAGAGCACCGACTGGTGGATTGGAGGAATTAACCAATCCAGCCTTTGGCTAGTTATGGTGTTTTCTTCTGTTGGACATTTATCTTGATTAATAGTTAATATAAGTTGATGTTTCTTGATATTAATTTATTTTATCACTTATCTGGCTATCCTATATTTTGTAGTAATTTTACTACAGCAAAAGGGAACATATTCCCTCACCCAGATGAATATTAATGCCGGATTGATCTATAAAGCTTCGATTACATTTAGTCTTCTATCTTTAAACGGACTACCCCCCCTTCTTGGAATTTTTTATTAAATAAATATCTTTAGAAATAAATGTTTTACCCCCTCTTCTTGTACTAGCCCTTGTTATATCCTCGTGTCTCTCAGTCTATTTTTATTTTAAAATTGCTGTGTGCTCTCTTTATTCCCCTCAGAGGTTACGTCTAAGCAAATAGAGATCCTGGGCATTCTATCAATATGGTTCAATATTTTTATTCCCTTGTTATTTTTGTGAGGATTTAATTTAATTAATCTACCAGCCTTCAAAACTGGAAATAAGAGGTTCTTAAGCTTTATTAATTTCTACTTAACATAGATGGGGGTATTATCTACATAATTATAGTATCAACGTAATCCTTTTTATCAGGCACCCCATCTGTTTATTATATATGAAATGTAAATTTCTCTTTAAGAATCAAAATCTTACGTGCACAAAACACTTCTATAAAAAATTACTCCCCGCCAGAAAAGTGATTTATGACTGATTAAGCCCAGGTTAGACACAAATCAAGATTTGTAATCTTAGATTTTTTTAAAATACTGAGCCACAAATTGACCATAGTAAAGGGAATAATCCTTAACTTAATTTACAATTCAGCACCTATTGTTGGCCACTTTACTTATACAACATTGGTTTTATTCTACAAATCACAAGGATATTGGAACTTTGTACTTTATTTTTGGGGCTTCAGCAGGTATAGTTGGGACCTCTTTAAGAATGCTTATCCAAGCGGAATTGGGCCAGCCAGGTTCACTGATTGGTGACGAACAAGTGTATAATGTCTATATGACAGCTCTTGCATTTATCATAATTTTTTTCATGATTATACAAATCTTGATTGGAGGATTTTGTAACAGACTAGTACCCTTTATACCAGCCACTCCGGACATAGCCTTCCCCCGACTAAATAACTTCAGATTTTGAATACTTTCTTCATCCCTAACTCTTCACTTGGCCAGATCTATAGTGGAAAGAGGTGCAGGAACTGGAGGGACAGTATATCTTTCACTCTCTTCGGCCTTTGCTCATCCCGAACCTTCTGTAGACTTACCTATTTTTTCACTTCATTTAGCTGGGGTTTCTTCCATTTTAGGGGCTGTGAATTTTATTATTACTATTATTAATATACGACCTCAATCAATATCTATAGATCGTATACCTCTTTTTGTTTGGGCAGTGGGAATTACGGCCGTTCTTCTCCTCTTATCACTTCAAGTCCTAGCGGGAGCTATTATTATATTATTAACTGATCGTAACTTGAATACTTCTTTCTTTCATCCCGCAGGCGGTGGAAACCCCGTCCTTTATCAACATTTACTCTGATTTTTTGGACATCTTTAAGTATTTATTTTACCTGGATTCAGAAAGGTATCCCATATTATTAGTCAAGAGAGATGTAAGAAGGAAGCATTTGGTACATTAGGTATGATCTAAGCTATACTTGCTATTGATATTCTTGGTTTTGTTGTTTGGGCCCATCATATGTTTACTGTGGGAATGGACGTAGTCACCCGAGGATATTTTACTGCTGCAAATAGAATCATTGCAATTCCTACGGGAATCAAGATTTTTAGAAGAATCGGGACCTTACAAGGAACACGACTTACTACAACCCCTTCTATACTATGGGCACTTGGGTTCGTGTTCTTATTTACTGTAGGGGGACTTGACGGAGTTGTACTATCAAACTCCAGAATTTACATTGTTCTCCAAGATACCTATTGTGTGGTCACCTATTTTCACTACGTTCTGTTAATGGGTACTGTTTTTGCTATTATAGCAGGATTTGTTCATTGATTTCCTTTAATAAATGGGTTGAGAATGAATCAGTTCCTTCTTAAGCTGCGTTTCTTTATCATGCTCTTAGGGGTGAACTTAACTTTTTTCCCTCAACATTTCTTAGGTCTCGACGGAATACCACGTCGTTACACAGATTATCCCGAAACATTTGCTTCATGAAATGTAATTTTTTCATTAGGGAGAGTTATGTCTATAGTTGCCACACTCATGTTTATCTTTTGTATCTGAGAGGCCATGATCGCCAAACGAATTAATGTTTTTTCGCTTAATCTAAGATCAAGTGTGAAGTGAAATCACCCCCATCCGCCCGCTGATCACTCTTACGAAGAAATTACTATAATCTCTACATTTTAAAGTGGCAGAAAATGTATGCATTGGATTTAAGCTCCAAAGATGGGTAACCCCTTTAAAAGTTTCTCAATGATTCCAACTAGGCTTACAAAATGGGAACTCACCCCTCATAGAACAACTTATCTTTTTCCATAACCATGCCTTACTAGTAGTAATCCTAATTACTTCACTTGTCTGATATTCTTGGCTGCTTTATTTTCTTATAAATTTCTACATCGTTATTAACTTGATGGTCAAGCAATCGAAACAATTTGGACCGTTATTTCTGCTGTTATCTTAGTAGCTATTGCCCTGCCTTCTATTCGACTTCTTTATTTAATTGATGAAATCCACAATCCTGCTCTAACAATTAAGGTAACAAGACACCAGTGATACTGATCTTATGAGTACTCTGACTTTGATGATTTTCAGTTTGATTCATATATAACCCGTTCGAATGAACTTTCTGCCGGTACATATCGTTTGCTTGATGTAGATAATGGTATACTGGTACCATACAATCAAACTATCCGTCTAATGATTTCTTCAGATGACGTTTTACATTCATGGGCCGTACCGTCTCTAGGCATTAAGATGGATACGGTCCAGGGTTGACTTCATCAATCCAGACTTCTAGTAAATATACCAAGAGTATCTTATGGACAATGTTCTTAAATTTTTGGATCTGGGCATTAATTTATACCTATTGTAATTGAAGCTGTAGAGGAGAGAGACTTTCTAAAGTAACTTGAGTTACAAAGTTCAATGGGTGGCTGAAGGTCAAGCGGTAGTCTCTTAAGCTCTCTTATTTTAATTACCCTCTATGGAATAGAGACTTAGCTTAATAGTAAATATAAGACTGTCAACTTTAAGAAGCCAGTGGCAGTCTCTTATTCCCCAAATAATACCGCTCCCTTGAGTTATAATCTTTTTTATCTCCATAGCCCTCCTATGAACTATTATGACTATAGTTTTTTTTCCTTTATCAACCACATTCAGTCCCTTCTTGTAAGAGATTCTCTAATCAGACTATTTGTTTGAATTGAAAATGATAGCAAATCTCTTTTCTTTATTTGATCCGACTTCCTGTTTTTTATCCATCTGGTTAAAATGTTAACCCCACTCTCATTTATAGTGATATCTTTTTGATTAATCCTCTCATGACCTCAATTTTTGGCTAAGAGAGTTCTGATAGGATTGAATCGGGAGACGTCTTTACTTATAGGAACGACTAGATTTGATTTGGTGCTAATATCCTAGTTATTGCTCTTACTAGACATTTAACGGTCAATATAAGACTTGTAGTTCCTCTCTGTATCTCTTTCCTCATATATGCTTGAGTTAAGGAGACTAAAAACGCTTTAACCCATCTTGTACCTCTAGGAACACCAGCACCTCTGATACCTTTCATAGTGGTGATTGAAATCATTAGAAATATGATTCGACCTATTACGCTCTCTCTCCGACTTGCGGCCAATATAATTGCTGGCCATCTCCTACTAACTCTCTTAGGGGTTCAAGGTCCCATAGAAAATCTTTATATTATTACAATTGTAGTCTTTTCACAGATTGTCTGATTGATACTAGAATTCTCTTAGGCTATTATTCAATCTTATGTTTATATGACTCTAATAAATCTTTACCAAGAGAATAATGAATAAATTATCACCAAATAATGAATCACCCCAATCATTTAGTTAACGTTAGACCTTGACCCCTGGCTACAAGTATAGGAGGTTGCGCAATAACTTCGGGAATTGTAAAATGATTTCATTCTTTTGATAGAATGCTCGCCTTTACAGGGCTGTTTACAATCATTTTTGTCTCTTATCAATGGTGGCGAGATGTCGCACAAGAAGCTACTTTCCAAGGAATGCATTCAACGAAGGTTGGATTTGGATTACGATGAGGAATAATTTTGTTTATTATTTCTGAAATTTTGTTTTGTCTCTTTCTTTTGGGTTATTTTTTTCAGGAAGCTTATCGCCAAAAATTGAAGTTGGGGCCTTGTGACCCCCAATGGGAGTAGAAATATTTAATCCGTTGCAAGTACCCCTACTTAATACAAGTATCTGTCTGGCTTTAGGGGCTACAGTAACTTGAGCCCACATGCCTTGATAGAAAAAAATTTTGATCGGTGTCTAGAGGGGCTCCTGATTACTTTGTTGTTGGGAGTATACTTCTCGTTTCTCCAAGGGCTGGAATATATAGAGGCCTCTTCCACTAATGCAGATAGAATGTATGGATCTACATTCTTTTTAATGACAGGTTTTCATGATCTACATGTGCTTATTGGCTCTATTTTTCTCAAAATTTGTATTTTGCGCCATGCTAAATGCTACTTCTCCCATCAACATCATTTCGGGTTTCAGGCTGCAGCTTGATACTGACACTTTGTTGACGTTGTATGGTTGTTTCTTCATCTTTCTATTTACTGATGAGGAGAATAAAATATTTCTAGTATAAATGTTATACTTGACTTCCAAACGAGGGATCCTGCTAGGGAAAAATATTTATTTTAGTTTTATTAAGAATTTTTATACTTGTTTTTATTATGCTGACCCTGGGGGTGTTTACTAATAACAAAAATGTGTCTCTCGATCGTGAAAAAAGTTCCCCATTTGAATGTGGATTTGATCCTTTAAATTCCTCTCGAGTCCCCTTTTCTATTCTGTTTTTTGTTATTTCTCTTATTTTCTTATTTTGATGTAGAGATTACCCTGCTCCTACCTATAGTATTTTTGAATATATCCTACTCAAGAACCTACTTGATTATCTTTTATTCTTTTATCCTTGTTGCATGAATATCTTATGAGTGAAGGCAGGGTGCCCTTTCATGAATATTGTAATTGTTAGCTTTTTTTGAGGTTAGTTTATTTAGGAGAGTAGTTTAATCAGAACATTGGGTTCGCATCCTAAAGGAGGGGATATCCCTTCTCTCAGAGTGAGAGTTGATGTTATCAAATCCAGTTTCGACCTGAATTTAGGCCTCTTGGCCCCTACTCTTTAACAGAAGTTAATTAATAGTGCTTCATTGTTAATGAAGAGTAAGGGGTAGCCCCTATTAAGAGGTAGAAAGAAGGATGGGAGCTGCTAAGACTTCAACCAGGTAGTTATATTCTACTCACTGCCTATTAACGTAGTATATTTAATACAATGCATTTTCAATGCATAGATAGACAGATGTCTCTTAGATATTTCCAGGAATAGTCCACTCCAACATCTTCAGTGTTGTGCTCTTATTAAGCTATGGAAATAAATAAATAAATAGTGTGAACAATAAAAAAGATAGAATGAGTACCTTATATGGGGAGGAAGTTAAAAACGAAAATAGAGATGAGCCCCAGAAACTGTTTTGGTAGATTAGTGAAGGTCCCGCTTCATCTACCCAGCCACAATCACCCTCGTAGAACAGAAGTTTACCCATAGCTAATGGTATGAATCTTATCCGCCCTGTAATGATTGGTAAAAATAACATTCTAATTAGATAGTTTCTTAGACCTAAGCTGAGTGTTTTGGTAAAGTAGGGTAGGACGACCCCTATTCTGATAAGAGAAAGGAGAAGAATCTTTTCGGTTGCACTTAAGATAATTCTTGCATCTCCCAGAAAGCAACAATAAGAAATGTATCCTCTTGTAACGGCCCCCCAGTAAAGGACAAAAAGGGTGGTTAGATAATCGCCTTCTTCGTCCTTTTACTGACAGCTTAAATTAGAGTTATTGGAGCATAAGCATATTATTGTGATTCGGGAAAAATAAGTTCTTGTTAAAAGACATGAGACTAATATAAGTACGCTGGGAATCAATAGGCCTAGGTCCTCTGAAGATTCAATAATTAGATCTTTCGAAAAGAAACCCGATAAAAACGGGAATTCCATCTGTCTTAAGGAACAGACTGAGATGATATAGCTAGTGTAAGGAAGTATTTTAAATACCCCTCCTATTCAACGTATATCTTGTACACCTAATGAGTGGGTTGCGACCCCTGAACATATAAAAAGAAGGGTTTTTAAAGAGCGCATGGGCAAAGAGATGAAAGTAACAAAATAGTATAAGCCCCGAACCTAAAAGAAAATATTATTATTTCTAACTGGCTCAATGTAGACAATGCTATTACTCGTTTTGAATAGTTTTCTCTGAAAGCGGCCAGCCCTGATAAAAAAGAAGTTAGAGCCCCCATGGTAACAAGTAGAGAACATCCTCTCTCTTCAAATGAAGGAGACAAACGAATCATCAAATAGATTCCGGCTGTTACCAGTGTAGAAGAATGAACTAAAGATGGGCTGGGAGTGGAGGCTGCTATGGCAGCTGGTAATCACGCAGAAAAGGGTAACTGAGCTCTTTTAGTGAAAGAAGATAGAATAAAAAGGAGCATGATTGATAAAGAGAAATATCTTAAAAATATACAATCTCAAATCTTAGAGTAAAACATTAGCCCCAATGACCATAAAATTAATACATCCCCCACCCGGTTTCTTAGAATGGTGAATATCCCTCTAGAAGAAGAAGTGTAATTTTTAAAGGATATGATTAATAAATAAGAGGTGATCCCTAACCCGTCTCAACCCAAAATGAGTCTTAACCCGTCTGAACATATGATTAACAAAACCATAGATGAGATGAATCCTAGTATTATGTATATGAAGTGGTTTAGAAAAATTTCATCGCTTATATAATAAGAAGAATAAATTATAAATTGAGAAGAAATCAGAAGCACTAGAAAGATGATTGATAGTCCTAATCAATCTAAACAGACTTGATAATCCAAATGCAAGAAGGATATTTTTAGTAAGTAAATTTCATCCAATACAAACAATAAGATGAACAACAAATAGCCGTTACTCCGATAATTAATAAAATGTAACCTGATACGAAATATAACAACACTGTTAGAGATGATTCTCCTTTAGTTAAACAAATTAATATTCTTTTTAAACTATAATAGTAGACGAGAATTAAAGTTAATAGGGGGATGAAGTGGGCATTTCTGATTAAATATTCCTTTAGACTGAATTCTAATCAATTAAAAATATATAGACTTTCCCAATGGCTGGTGCTGCAGTACAAGAAAATACAATAACAAAATGAGAAAAAACATAAGGCTCCAGAGAGGACTACTACCATTTAATCTAAACTGAATACCCCGATAAAGAAGTATATCTCGGAAAAGAAGTTGAGTTATGGAGGGAGACCTATTTTGAAAAAACTATTACCGAGCCATCAAAATGAATAGATATGAAAAAAGAGAAATTGTTCTGTGGGTGAGCAAGAATCTGCGACTTTAAATACGCACATAGAATAGATAGCTTAAATAAAATAATCCGAAAAGAACAGATCCCTTGAGACACCATTATTAAAATTGATCTTGAATTCGTGTAGGTGCAGGTTATGAGTATACCCAAAAGGACAAACGATATATGAGCTACGGATGAGTAAGAAATTAACAGCTTAACATCGGATTGCCTCAAGCAAATCAAACAGCTGAAGATTCCGCCTACTAAACAGACCCCTTTTAGTAAAGTCTCTCTATAATTGTTTAGTCCTTGCACAAAGTATAGGCCATAGCTACCCTAATTTTATGAAAATGGAAGCTAACACTATGGATCCTGTAACTGGGGCTTCTACATGAGCCTTGGGTAGCTAAATATGTGCAAAGTAAACTGGAAGTTCCACTAAAATTAAAAGAATGGCCAAAGAAAAGATCATCTTGTCTGTAAAATTTCCACCGAATCCCAAGAAAGAGAATGAATGCAGACTTTTATGAGCAATTGATGATAAAAAGAAGAGGTAAAGAAGAAAACAGAGTTTAAAATAAGAAATCTTAAGAAGCAGGAAGCTGCTCTGGCTGATGACCCGAGAATTAGATGACCCGAGAATTAGAACTGGCTGATGAACCGAGAATTAAAGAGCACTAGAAAGTAAAACAGTTCAAAATAGGGATGAAATCTTTTTGTTGACAGTGAACAGATATAAAATTTAACTGGATATTTCGAACACTTATAAAGTGTTCATCATCAGCAGTAAAACTAAAAGACATGAATAAAACCAAACAAAATTTATACCTAATAAACTAATTACATATAGTTTATTGTTATTATTTTTTTTAATGCAACAGCGGAAGCCAATCTGTTTGACCTTTTCGATTCCGGCTCATTAGATTTATCTAACATATTACGTGGACATAGGTCATAGCTTTTAGGTGAGGTGATATTTACTTTATTTGAACTCAGTAAATTATCGTAAATTGAATTCAATCCAAATTCACCTGTCTCTGTTTATGGAATTATTCTTGAATAAGTTTTTTTTTTAATTTTGATTGTTTTCGCTGAAAATTTGCTTTAAACCTTGGTCCCTCAAAATCAAAGAAACATTTTCAAACAAAATAAAATGATTTGGAAAATTATAAATATGTTTTGAGAGGGCCGACGTAAAATCTTCAGGTTTAGTATTTGCTTTAAAGACGATAAAATAGAATTATGATGTTGTTGCAGTCTCATTTTTAAATTCTGGTTAGTACATCCCACATAAGAGCTTCTACAAGTACATGGGATTTTATAAGCCCCACTTTGCTGCTCTACGGAAGTTCGATCCTTTCCAGAATTCAAAAAGCTAGCCAAAGTATTACTACCTCTTAAAGCTACCTGTAAGCCATTATTTAGTAAAATTCTTTTAAGCTTTTCACTCAACCCTGGAACATATGGTAGAGAACAAAAAATATCTTTTTTTCTGTTGTTTCCAGAATATCGTCGAAAAATTTTAGAAATTTAGAAATTTAGAACTTTTGTAGAAAATTTTACATTTAGGCACTTTTAAAGGAAGAAAGTTTGAACGAGGTCTACAATTCAAGACTTTAAATCATCTGATTAAAGATAAAAGGAGAAAAAGAGCTTTATTAGTGAAAGATAAACTTTTCCTGGAAAATATTTTATCAAAAGAGGTGAGTGCAAGTGATTTTTGTTTTATTCAACTAACAGCAAGAAATCATTTCAATCATGACTTTCACCTTTCCGGAGAAAGATTAGTTAAAAAGTTTGCAAAACTATCTGGAAATAAAGCCGTAATGCCTTCGTCAACTCTTAGACCAGGTGTAATTAATTTTTCATCAAGGACCTTAACGTTACAAGAAAAATCTGTATTAGAAAAAGGTCCAAAATTTAGCTTTAGAACTATTAAAGTCCCAGTAGAAGAAATTACCTCTTCAATAGAAATATCTTTACATTGAAACCCCATCCTAATCAAAGTTGTTAGCCTAGTAAGAGCTTCTACAGTTAAAACCCTGTCAGAGTTTGCTATAAAACCAGAAATACCTAATAATTCTATCAAAGACATAAAGATTCTTAATAATTTAAAAAGTGATGAATCTATTATTATTACAAAAGCAGACCAGGGTAGCACTTAAGTGGTAATGGACACCAAGGGCTACGATTCAAATTTAAACACTTTACTAAAAGATGAAAAAACGTACAAAAAACTTTCTTTTGACCCGACGGACTCACACACAAAGAAGTTTAAGAACGAGTTAAAGAGTTTGAAGGAAGAAGGGAAGATTACACCTCAACTTTCCTACAAATTCTTACCAAGAAGTTCTTTATGCCCTAAATTATATGGACTTCCAAAGATATATAAGCCAAATCTGCCACTACGACCAATTGATGCAAGAACAAAGTCACCAACAAGTGCTCTGAGTAAGTGGTTAGTGTAATTATGTAAACCCCAAATTTTTTACATTAAGAACTCGTCAGAACTTGTAAGAAAACTAAAATAAGTGGAGATTTCTTCAAATTCTATAATTTCAAGTTTTGACATAGTGTCAATGTATACGAGTATTGATGTACAAGCCACAGAAAATCTTCTTGAAAGAAAGATATTAAGAGATTTGGACTTAATTAGTGATGAAACAGTTTTGGAAGTCGGTGTAATTATGAATTTAGTTAGGTTGTGCAACAAGTTCTCTTATTCGTTTTCATTTCAGAGGAAGTTTTTTCGAACAAGTAAATGGTTTACCCATGGAGGCCCCATTAAGTCCTTTATTAACAAATTGTTTTGTAGAAAATATTGAAACAATAGCTTTAGATTTATACTTTTTGAAACTTAAATTTTGGGGGAGATATATGGGTGACATAATTTCAGTATGGAATTATGGGGTGGAGGAATCAAAAGGTTTTCTAGAACATCTTAATTTTTGGGAAGGTGATTTAAAATTTACAATTGAATTAGAAGAGGATAATAACATTCCGGATGTTCTTCATTTAAAAAATGAAAATAGTCTGGATTTTAAGATTTACAGAAAACCTACTAACAAAACAGATTTTTGTCGTTTTTCTCTGGTCATGCTCACCAAGTTAAAATTGGTTTTATCATATCCTTAACTGACCGCATTTTTAGAATTTGCTCTCCAAAATTCATTGAGGAGGAATTATTCTTGTTAAAAGAGATTTTAATAAGTAATCATTATCCGGGTTTGTTAATTGACCAGAAGTTTTCGAAAAGAAGGAAAAAATTTCTAGATTTTTCTGAGGATATTCTGGAAATAACAGAAAAGAAAGATATTTTTTGTTCTCTACCATATGTTCCAGGGTTAAGTGACTTAAAAGAATTTTACAAAATAATAGCTTAATGGTAGCTTTAAGTGGTAATAATACTTTGGCTAGTCTTTTAAATTCTGGAAAGGATCGTACTTCCGTAGAGCAACAAAGTGGGGCTTATAAAATCCCATGTACTTGTGGAAGCTCTTATGTGGGATGTACTATCCAGAATTTAAAAATGATATTGCTACAACATCATAATTCTATTTCATCGTCTTTAAAGCAAAATACTAAACCTGAAGATTTCACGTCGGCCCTCTCGGAACATATCTATAATTTTCCAAATAATTTATTTTTTAAATGTTCTTCTGATTTCTAGGAACCAGGTTTTAAAGGAAATTTTTAGGGAAACAATCGAAATTAAAACAAAATTATTCAAGAATAATTCCATAAACAGAGATACAGATGAAGGATTGAATTCAATTTATGATAATTTACTGAGTTCAAATAAAGTAAATATCACCACACCTAAAAGCTATAACCTCTGTCCACGTAATATGTCAGATAAATCTATTGAACCGAAACCGAAAATGTCAAAGAGGCTGGCTTCCGCTGTTGCATTGAAAAAAATAAGAGCAATAAACTATATTTAATTAGTTTATTAGGTATAAATTTTGTTTGGTTTATTCATGTCTTTTAGTTTTACTGCTGATGATGAACAATGTATATGTGTTCGAAATATCCAGCTAAATTTTATATTTGTTCACTGTCAATAAAAAGGTTTCATCCCCCCATTTTGAACAGTTTTGCTTTTGTCATGGAAAGTCAGTGTGGTCTTCGAAGTAAACTATAAAGAGTACTCAAAGAAAACATAAAATAAAATAAATGACCGAGTAGTGAAATTGAGCCATAAAAGAACAAACAGACTTAAAAGAATAATTCTAGAGCTTAATGGCCAACTTGGCTTGAATATAATAACTATTAAAAAGAAGATTCCTGACGTTAAAGTCAATAGAATGCTCCCCCATTCTGAGTGGAGTTCGAATATTAACTTATAAGTTAATAGTAAATATATTAGACTTGAGGTAAGGAACCACTTATTCATTTAAAAACTGTACTTGATCTGATCCTGATGAACACACTAAAGGTACTAGTAGTAATAACCCTAAATCTCATTCACAAACTGTAATTCTGAGGAAGATGAATGCATTGATTGTTCTTATGTAATTTGAATATATTAATAATCAGAACAGTAAAAGGATGAGGAATTCTAGTCTTAGCAGAGTTACTAGAAGGTGCTTGCTTCTTGAAGAGAAGATTAATAGCCCTAAGAAGAGTGGTAAATAAATTATTATAATAGACAGAGAAATTAAAAAGTAATGTCGGTCTTGTAAACCAGATTTAGAGAAATCTCTAAATGTTTAACTTCCAAAGTTAATATTTTTATTAAACAACGTTTTGAAATGCTAAGATCTATTGTTGTTATTTAAATACTTATGCTTCTAATAAATCATCCTCTTGCTTTTACGCTCTCGTTATTCATCCAAACTCTATTAATTTGTATTATGCTTAAAAATATTTCCTTGTGAATTTCCTTAATTCTTTTTTGATCTTTTTGGGTGGAATTCTGGCAATATTTATTTATGTATCTTCATTCAGACCTAACGAGAAGCTTGCTATTGGGTTAACTTCATTCATATGAGTTCTTCCCACAATTATCTTCTCTTTCTTGGTTTTGGTTAAAAGTGATATATTTATAAGCTCTTCTTTGGGGTATCTCTATCCTGCTGACCTCATGCTCATTAATTTTAATGTTAATAAACTTACTCTATTAGCCTGTTCATTTGTAGTAGTGTACTTATTTTTAGACCTCCTTCTAGCTATTGACTTTTTAAACAGCAATAAAAAGCCCCTACTGTGGGGGGTTTAATGCCACCTTGATTTTAAAAAATAAAATGTAATCTTTACTCAAGACGCAGCCTACCCTCAATATTATTAATTCTGCCTTAGTAGACCTGCCTGTCCCTGCTAACATTTCAATTTCATGGAACTTTGGCTCCCTCCTAGGACTATGGCTGATTATCCAAATCGTTACTGGAATATTCTTAGCCATACATTACACAGCAAGAGTAGACTTAGCTTTTTCCAGAGTAGCTCATATTTGCCGAGATGTAAACTACGGTTGACTGCTTCGCACTATTAATGCCAACGGTGCCTCCTTTTTGTTTATTTGCATTTATTTTCATATTGGTCGAGGAATATATTATGGCTCTTTTCATTACTATGAGACATGAATGACTGGAATCGCTCTCTTATTCCTTGTAATAGCCGATGCTTTTTTAGGATATGTTCTTCCATAAGGTCAGATGTCCTTTTGGGGAGCTATTGTGATTACGAACCTAGTATCTGCCGTACCCTATATTGGTAATGATGTAGTGCAATGATTGTGGGGTGGGTTTGCTGTTGATAATCCTACTTTAACGCGATTTATCATTTTTCATTTCTTAATCCCCTTTCTGGTAGCTGGTTTAACAATAATTCACCTTTTATTCCTTCATCAAAGAGTCTCTAGTAATCCTCTTCGGATTAAAGCCAACCTAGACAAGTTAACATTACACCCTTATTTTACTATTAAGGATACCTCGGGATTTATAGTGCTTATCTTTTTTCTTGTAGCTCTATCCCTAACTAGACCATATCTTCTAGGAGACCCGGATAATTTCATTCCTGCTAATCCGTTAGTTACCCCAGCCCATATCTAGCCAGAAGAATATTTTCTGTTTGCAAATGCTTTCCTACGGTCCATTCCTAATAAATTAGGAGGGGTATTTGCTCTTGTCTCTTCTTTCCTCATTCTTGTGTCCCTTTCCTTTACATTTATGCCCAAGTTTCAAGGTCTTGAGTTCTATTCTATCGCTCAACCCATATTTTGATCATGAGTATCTGTATTCTTACTTCTTACATGGATTGGGGCACGACCCGTAGAAGATCCTGATGTTTTTCTAGACAAAGTTCTCACGTGTGTGCACTTCTCTTATTTTGTATTTACTCCAATTATTAGTAATATGAACGACAAAATTGTGAAGTGAGACCCCTTGGCCGATTAAAGCATCTTTTTTGAAAGCAGGATAAGGTTGATTATACAACCAGGGGTCTTTAATTTTAGCCCCCTTGAGAGAGACTTCAATAGAGACAGAGAAATACAAAAGATACCGGTAGACGGCTTTTTCAACATGAGTATATTAGTTTATCGTAGCGGTAGCGAGGGTCAGATCCACGTCTCCAAAGATAGAAGTACACCACTAAGCAAAATATCAAAAAGCTTATTCCCCCGAATACTACACTTGATAGAAGAGCGGTTGGTCTCTACCATCATTGTAATTAACCAGCACAATCCTAGAGGGAAACATAAATATAGGTGTCACTCTAAATACGAGGACTTAACTAAATACACAACTAGATCGAACTTTTTGACTAACTTTAAAGGAGAGAGAATAATGATAATTAGAGATACTTCATAAGAAATAGTCCGCGCCCCCCCATGAATTCTTCCTAGCCAGGAATACTTAGAGTTAGAAGATCAGCCTGCGACTATGATTCTGTATACTCCCACTTTCATTGCGCAAATGAATAGGAGGAATGAAAAAATGAATTTTGAGCCGTAAGACATGAATGGGACTTAGTTCCATAGGAAGAAAGAGAGGAATAGGCTAAACACAGGGGCAACGAGATAGGGTATGAAGTTGGAAACAAGGGGAAGTGAAACTTCCTTACAAAATAGTTTGATACCGTCAGAGAAAGGCTGTAAGATCCCAAGGAAACCGACTTTGTTTGGGCCCTTACGTAATTGAATGTCCCCAAAATCTTTCGTTCTAATATTGTTAAAAAAGCAACTTAGATTAAAACCATAACTACCTGTAGAAAAATAAAATAGATCATTTTAGCTAGTGCTATCAACTAAGGACTCCTTATAAATAGATTCTAAATTTAAAGCATTTATCTGCCAAGTTGACATAAAATCTCGAGGTCCATTCGTACTATCATGAGTGAATTTGCCATGGGGGTAGAAACTAACCTGGCTTAAGCCGGTCAAAACTCAGATCGTGTAGGGGTTTAATAGTCGAACAGACTACCCTTCTAGGCTGCTATACAGAGTAGAGTCCCTGTATCAATATCGAGGTTGCAAACTCTTTTGTCCATTTGAAATCTCAAAAAGAATTACGCTGTTATCCCTAAGGTAACTTGGTATTTATTCATCTAAGGATCAATGGTCGTTTATCGATGTATTTGTACTATGAGTTTTTATTCTACTCTCAGTGTCGCCCCAACCAAACATTATTTTCTTGTGTCTAGTTACTTACCGTAAGACAGAAAGATTAAATGTAAAGTTCTATAGGGGGCTATCACCCTCCATGTACACTTAAGCTTTTTCACTTAAAAATTAACTTCAATCTAATCGAAGAGACAGGCCATCTGTCGTCAAGCTATTCCCTCCAGCTTCAAATCAAAGCCTAATGATTATGCTACCTTCACAAAGTCAGTATACCAAGGCCCTTCAATTCATCAGTGGGCAGGCCCAAACTCCTAAAATTGGGAGGCGATATCTTTGTTAAACAGGAGGAGATGAGTTCTGACGAATTCCTTTCGGATTTTTTAAAATGAATTATATTAAATATACTTGTGATTCTACTGATTCTATAATTATAGTTGCTGAATATCTATAATTAGCAACGGCTAATATGAATTAATTATTTTGAAAATATAATTTTAATGACGATGTTCGTTACAACCAGGCAACGTTTAAGCCTTCACATGTCCTCCTTGATATTATAATATAATTTTTTCTAAAGCTTCCTAAGGAGCTTCTTAGATCCTAAAGGAGTATTTTGCCAACCAGATATGAAGGTACGAAATGTTTTTTTACACCAATTTCAATCTTAAGGAGAATTATGAAACAGTCACCTTTAATTGACAGAGATCACCTTATTTCGGGATTCGCTGATAGAGATCGAAATTTAATAAACCTTGATACAAAAGGTAAAAAAATAACTTTCTTTTAATTAACGGATTTTACTTTCAGTGCTTAGACCTTGAGCAAGTTCAGTTCTTTTACTTATGTGATATTGTCTTAAATAGATTTAAGAGTGGAGATTTAGGAAGCACTCTAAAGAGTATCTTTTTAGTGTAAGCAAAATGTTTTTTCAAACTCCCTCCCTCTTTCAAGACACACCTCCCAGTGTGCCTACTTTGTTACGACTTATCTCTTCAGACAAGAGAGCGACGGGTGATGTGTACATTTCTCAGAGCATTTTTCAGGTTAGCAGGCCTTACTTTTAAATCCACCTTCTTCTCCATGGTAACTTAAAGATTCCGTGTACGTTCTTATTGTAACACATCCTCTCCCGAACATAAGCTACACCTTGAGCAAATTTGTTAGCCTAAGCAATTAAGAGAAGTTATTTGTTTAATCCCCAGAACGACGGTATATAAGCTGTTTCACAAGAACGGGTTGATCGTCTCGTGGATTGTCGTTTACTTGGCAGGTTCCTCAAGTAAGTTTAGAAGCCACCAAACTCTTTAGGTTTGAATAATACTACCCAGGTTAATTAAGAGAGGACTAGTGGGGTATCCTCGTTGTTTGACCATCTAAAAACTGCTTTACTCAAAGAAAAATAGGAGATAAATACAGATTTCACCCTTATTGATATGAAATATATTTGTGTCAAAGCTCCTCTGTTCACCTAAAATATTTCCTCTAGGAACTTGTATGACCGTGGATGCTGGCACAAGGTGGTCCCCAAATGTTTTATTCGCTATACCTAGGAAATAGATAATAATATCGGCCACTGCACCTCTTGTCTAAAATGATGGCTTGCATGTTGCTCATAAAAAATAGTAAATAGACTAGCTAAAATCAAACTTTCACTGCTGAATCTATTAGTGATTAGCCGTGAATATTGGTTAGCAGTTTAGTTAAATGTGAAGAAAGCATATTGAACAAGACGGAGTTCCGAAATTAGTTGAAAATTTCTTTAAGTATTTCTAGATAATTCTTTTGATATTTATTTAAAATTTCGTTATAATGAAAACTAAATTTTTAAATTGCCAAGTTTATTTGCAGAAAAACCTCTTGATATCAATTTTTGGTTTAAGATTTTACATCTATTTTTAAAATCAATATAATTACTACAAATCCTTGCATAACGAAGTATCTGTGAGAAAAACGCTGAATATGTGATATTTGAGTGTATATTACTTTCAGGGAATGGGAAACTAATCACTTCAAAATCTAAATCATCCGTTTTATTATACTTTTTAAAAACTTAATTTATTATTATCACAAATATTAATATTTAAATCTAAGAAATGATCTTCATGACCAGCGCCATGACTAGGTTCAAGAATAAGCTCTGATAGATATATTTTTTTAGAAATATCAATGAAATCCTTACAATTTAAGACCAAAATATCATCTAAATATCTTTTATTATTTGACAAAACATGTTTTAAATTAATTGGATTATTCATATCCATCATATATTTATATTCTAGCTGACTTAAAAACAAGTCAGATATAAATGGGCTAGCATTCCCCCCCCCCATGGGAATTCCCACAATTTACTTGTACAAATCACCACCAAATCTTATATAAGTATTGTATAAAACAAATTCTAATAACTCAAAAATCATATCCAAGCTGTAACATCTCAATTTAACTGTAGTATTAAAGCAATTTGTCCATATAGCTTCTTTATTATAAGTGTCTATTTTTAAGAACCTTTTACTAGATAAGAGGAAAGATTTCTTGATAACAGTTTTTAAATTATCAAACACTACATTAAGTGATAAATTAGTATACATTGTCGCAAAATCGAAAGACTCAATTCTTTTAGCTGAAACCATTGTTAATGAATCTATCACCTGCAGTGAATTATTAACACTCCAATATGGATTAAAATTCGAAAATTTTTTAATACCAGAACAATAGGTTTTAAGTTTATTTACAATTTCCTTTAAAATTAAAGAGAGGTCAGTAGCAGCAATGCGGGTTGGACATTTAGCTGCTCCAGCAATAAACCGTGGTTTAGGGGGATTCTTATGAAATTTTACAGTCCAATATAGGAAAGGGAACTTCTTATCATTGTCTTTTATTTTAATATTAAAATTTTTAAAAAGTTTTTCTTCAGTCTTTTCAATTAAATTCTCATCCTCTGTATTTACCTTTTCGTAAACATTAGTTGTGCATAACTCCCTTTTTAAGATATCACAATACAGCTTCTGACAAATTATGGTAAAATTATTATTAGCTTTATCCACTGGCACAATTACAAATTCATTCTTTAGATTAGGAATTGCTTGTTTAATCTTCGCATTATAAAATAATGATTTAGTGTTACTATTTTTTAAGTTAGAATATATTTTATTTCTTATTCTACTAGTAATTAAATTCTTCCAACTTTGAAAACTCTCTTTATTTTTATTCTCTTTCTTACACCACTTATCAATAAATAAATCAAAATCATTTTCCAAGCCATCAAGAACACTCGATGGTTTCAGATGATGAGAAAGACGGAAATTAGCCCCTTTATTCATTATAATTTGAAGATTATCTTGCTTTATTATTGACAAGTCCCCTGTTATAACATGTTTGTAAGTAGGATTTACAAATAGGCCAAGTTGCTTACAATTACAAACCGGCTTCCAATTTATATCACTATCTAATCTTTTTAGTATTAAATTATAATTAAAAAATAATTTGCCCAATAGTTTTTGAAAACTTATAAGTTAAAACTGGACTATCATTATAATTCAAATTACTAGGAAGGGCCTGTTTCACATGCCGCTGATTTAAAATTTCTGGTAAATTAATATCTTCAATCTGCTAACAAGTAAAATTAATAGGTAAATATAATCTGTTATCCTTATTACTAATCTTATCGAACTTTTTCTTTTTTGAAATAAATTTCGTTTTAGTTAGAATACAAATTGTATCACATATTACTTTAAAATTATAATCAAGAGCTGTATTATTCTTAACAATCCAGAAAAGTTTGATTAAATTCCTCTTGGATAAAGTATTTAGACATTTTATTACAGAAATCATACCCCTAGATTCAAGTAACTGGCATAGATCTATAGAAACCATATATACATCTAATTCATTTTTCCTATGTCCCCTCGATAGTTTTTTACGTTTAGTAGGACAAGTAAAAGAAGGATGGTCCATAAAACCATCAATACATTTAACAACAACATGAGACAGGTCACCATATTTTGCTACACGATCATTTAGCCCAAAAGGATAAGCTGTACCAAGAGTATGGATCCAGAAATCCTCCTGTTTACGTAGTCTGTTATTCTTCTCTTCTTTATTTAAATTTTCTGAACCGTAGTAAGGGGCGACCCGGCCCAATAGTAACCAAAACTCTAAAAAAATGAATATTAATAGCTATGGATATTGATTTTGTATATTTGATTTTGAATAGCTATTAGATTTTGATATCAATAGCTACATCAAAAGAATCGCATTTTAATGCTGATTTTAAATATATAAGTTTCATCAAGTTTAGTCATACCCATCAAAAGTTATGAGCCTGAGAAAATTTGCCTTATTTAGGAAAATAGGGGGAAACACCCCTAAAATTCGCAGGATCTTAACGAAAATGACACCATCAGATTCAGCGTATCAGAGAACCCTAGCGTAGAAGTTTCAAGCTCCTATCTACAAAAATGTGGAATTTTGTATTTTTTGCCAGAAGAAAAATCACAGGTGCGTGTTTATTTGTTTTTTTTCCCAGGGGTCATCGTATCGACCAAGTGGTCCTAGAATGTCGCAAGAGGGCTCATTCTAACGGAAATGAAAAGTTCTAGTGCCCTTTTTAGGTGACCAAAAAAATTGGAGGGCATCTAGGCCCCCTCCCACGCTCATTTTTTCCCAAAGACAACGGATAAAAATTTTGAGATAGCCATTTTGTTCAGCATAGTCGAAAACCATAATAACTATGTCTTTGGGGATGACTCACTCCCAACCAATCCCTGGGGGAGGGGCTACAAGTTACTAACTCTGACCAGTGTTTACATATAATAATGGTTTTTGGGAAGTGTACAGCCGTTTTCATGGGGATTTTATTTTGTTTGGGGGTGGGGCTGAGGAGAGGGGGCTATGTTGGAGGATCTTTCCTTGGAGGAATCTGTCATGGGGGAAGAAAAATTCAATGAAAAGGGCGCAGGATTCTCTAGCATTACTATAAGAAAACAATGAAAAATGAAAATGAAAATGTTTTTTCAAATGAAAGGAAGAAGTAGCATTGAAACTTAAAACGAACAGAGATTATTACGCATATGTGGGGTTCTAAAAATACTTTAGCATAAAGAGCGAGGTATTTAGGAGGAGATAAATACCTCGCTCTTTATGCTATAGTATTTTTAGTTATTTCAACTATTTATTCTACGGCCTTTCTGATTGAGGGGTCATTCTTAAAGAATTGGGAGAAAACTTATGATTTAGTGTAAAGAACGAAGCACTAACGAGGGTACTAACCCCCTCATATACATAATACAAATTAAAGAATATAAGAGTTTGTTACGTAAGTTACTTCTTAAGTTACGTATATTTTTTACTAATAAAAAAATTCGTTAAAAATTAAAATTTATGGTTGCCTTTTTATGTAACCGAAAAATTGCATGGCAACTAGGCCTCCTTCCCCATCCCTTATTTCTCAAAATCGTAATCAAAACTAAGAGAAAGCCATTTAGCCTAAAAAGGAATTAATATGCAAATCTCATTTTAATAATTTATGTGTGGAGAGCCAAAATCAAACATGCATTAATTCAAAAACGTTCAGAAATTACATAAGAAAAAACTAGTTTTTTTAAGTGAAAGTAAGGAGCGACATTAGAACTTAAAACGAACAGAAATTACTTCGTATATGAAAGAGGCTGCTTCCTCATCAACGCCCCGCTCTTTACGCTAAAGTTTGACTCTTTCTCTCAATTCTTCTTTTTAAAACAGTAAAAAACTTTAGCGTAAAGAGCGAGGCGTTGATGAGGAAGCAGCCTCTTTGATAAACGAAGTAATTTCTGTTCGTTTTAAGTTTTAATGTCGCTCCTTACTTTCAGTTAAAAAAACTAGTTTTTTTTTATGTAATACTACACAGCGCTGCCGAGCTTGCTATGCTTATAGCCTAATCTAGACTCTTCTGCCCTAGCCTTTCTATAAAAAAAGAGTATTTCTCTTGTCAAGCCAAACAGAAGTTTAGTTTTGGGTTGTTTGATGATAAAAGCAAATATGTTTAATCGCAGTCAAGATGAATTCCAAATAAATTATTGGTGTAATAAATCATTAAGAAATTATTAAAGTGATTAAAAATCACTTTATTTTTGGCTTGAGGTTTAGGGAGTTGAACCTCGTTTATTTTATTTTTTAATTTTTTTTTGTAACTTTCAGTTGGCTTGATTCTTTCTTAAGGAAAATACTACAAAACTCATTCATTATCATTAATAATTGTTATTGACAAGAGATACCACAAAGCTATAGAAACTTCGTGGTGCTATAAATGCAGAACGTACTATAATGTTAACCCCTTATATTAATTAATTAATTATTAATTTTATAAAAAGTTTTATAAATTTTATATATTTAATTAATTATAAAGATTCTAGAAGCTAAAAATTTTCTTATAAGTAATTTTACGCTGAAGATGGTCACCGAAAATTTAAGATCATTAATGGTGTTTTGGAAGGCACCCCAAGAGAAAGAATACTTTCCCCTACATCCATACTTGAGATTAAACAATTATGGCGTAATTCAGAAATAGTTTTGTTCAATAAGATCTCACTAGGTATTGATTAATTTAAAATTGTTTTTCCGAAAACTGGCTTCAAAAAAATTCAGAACACCCAATTAAAACTTAAAACTATGAAATAAAGTCCTTTAATAAGTCACGCCTAAACACACACTGAAGACCTCTAACAACACATAAAGACCTAAACACAACAACATAAAAAAAAATAAAAATTTTGATGATTAATCCAATCAAACTAAAAAATAACACATATTGATATGGAAAGATAAAACATAAAACGAATAGAGATTAAAATAAATAATCATATGAAACTTGAAACGAACAAAACTACCACAAAGAGAAGTGAGTTACCCTTAACCCTTACCCTTAAACCTTTATTCTTAACCTCTTTACCCTTAAACCTTTAAACGGCTAGGGCATCATTTGCGATTCCATAGGTTCTATCGATATACTGTCTAGCTATTGGTAGAAAAAGAAGAAAAAATTGTTGTATTTTGTGTTAATGTACATGTTTTTTGCCTTGTTTTTAGTTGTAACACATGTTCAAAGAATTGTGGCTAGCTTAGTAGTAATTCAGTGAATAAAATTGTAGTCAAGAGGGTTTTCAGGCCGTTGTAACTTCGTCACCACCATGAGATATTTTATCAAAATTTTCAGCAGTATGTATAATTTACCTATGATATTGTTCCTGGGACCCCACCCCACCCCCCCAAAAAAAATAACGGTACGCTGAAAAAATATCTACTTGCTTTGGTAAATTAATTTAATATCTGTAGTAATGCAAAGTGATGTGGCCACTCTAAAAAGACTAAAACTTTAGAAAATAAAGAGGCAATATTTCATACATTGTAAAAAAGGAAGGAATAATTGACAAAAATAATAGAAATAAACAATTAATTATGATTTATTAGTATCCTAAATAGTTGAAAAGCCGCTTGACCAAATAAAGTAGGTCTTCTTCATTATTATATCCCTTTGCTTGCCAAAGCTGAAAGTTTAAAATAAGGGGGTGGTCTGGAAAATTTCTGACCTCAACGGAAGATGGGAGAACCCGTCAATAAAAGTCAGAAAATGTAGTTGTGCATCTTTTGACAGCATCCTTTGAGAAGTTGCAGCCATTTCGGAAGCGCATTTTTTATTTGACAGTCGTTTGAGTGAGTCGATGTGATTCTTTGTGTGAAAATGGAAAAGCCAAGTATCGGGCTGTCATAAAATATTTGTTTTGAAAGAAAATAGGCATTCACTAGTCAAAGATGGGTTAGACACTTTGTACGCGGACTCTTCGCCGTCATTTACCAAAGTGAAATTTTTGGCAGCTAAATTTGAATGTGACCGTAAGTGTTAGGGAGATGATGAACGTCGGGACATCCAATAGCTGTACTGACGAAAACATCACTTAAGTTCACCAAATGGTGACAAACGACCACCGAATTAAAGTTAGAGAGATAGCAAAGGCAATGAGGATGTCCAAAGAACGTGTTTGTCATATATTAAATTAAGATCTAGACATGAGAAAGCTGTTGGATGCCGCGTTAGCTAGCGTTAAACCCAGCACGTGTTCAAATGAAAATTTGCTATGTTCTGTTGGTACAGTTTAGGCACAATAAATCTAACCTTTGGTGATGATTAATTAGCATATATGAAACTTGGATACACTATTATATCACCAAGACAAAAATACAGTCATAACAGGGGACTGCATAGGGGGAACCGGATCCAAAAAAGCAAAATCTGTTTTTTCGGCTGGGAAAGTTATGGCGACTATTCTTTGGAATAGTTATGGAGCTATCCTACGCAAATCAAAGATGAGCTAGACTCTTTGTACGCGGACACTTTACCGTCATTTGCCAAAGAGAAATTTTTGGCAGCTAAATTTCAACGTGACCGTAAGAGTTTTGGAGATGATAAACGTTTGTGACGTTTCCAAAGAACGTGTTTGTCATTATATTAAATCAAGATTTAGGCCTGAGAAAACTGTCTTTGCGTTGGGTGTAGCGTTTGCTAACGTTAGACCAAAAACGCGTTTGAATGAAAATTTGCTATATTCTGTTGGTGCAGCTTAGGTGCAATAAATCCGAGTTTTGGTGCCGATTAATTACTGTAGATGAAACTTGGACGCACCATTATATGACTGGAACAAAAATACAGTCAAAACAGTGAATTGTATAGAGGGAATCGGCTCCAGAGAAGCAAATTCTGTTTTTTCGGCTGAGAAAGTGATGGCTACTATTTTTTGGGAGAGTCATGGAGTTATCATAATCGATTCCCTTCAAAAAGGGAAATACATTACAGGAGAGTACTACGCATCTTTAATAGACAAGCTGAAGGTAGAAATTGCGGATAAACGGCCACATTTGCAGAAATAGAAAATCCTGTTCGCCAAGACAACGTCACAGACCTCAACAGTTGCCATGGCAAAAACCCATTAATTACAATTTGTACTGTTGATCATCCACCTTATTCACCAGATCTAGTCTCAAGCGATTTCCTACTGTTCCCTGAACTAAAAAATGCCCTCCGAGGAAAAATATTTTTGGCAAATGAGGAAGCAATCACCTTTGTGAACAATTATTTTGCAGAGAAGAACGCCGAGTACTATTTTGACGGATTAAGGAGATGGGAGCATCGCTGGGAGAAGTGTATAGAGTCACAAGGTGACTGTGTACAAAAATAAACATAAATTTTTTGATAAACATTCTTGTATCTATGTTAGGTCGGAAACTTTTCAGGTCACCCTCGTATTGAGAAAAGCTTCACGTTTTTCAATAGTTTACTTAGTATTAGTAGAGTTTACCATAGAGTGTACATATGAATGTTTCTTGGAATAAGAGCTCTATTTAGGCCCGTGTATGGTCGCAATAAAAAAATAAAATATTCCCCTTTTCCCTTGTCAATGTTCCTTTTTCTTCTGAAAAGAATTACCTTTTTGAGAAATTAATTTAAAGACTTTTTCCCTAAAACAAGTTTAAAAAAAGTAAATAGCTCCATTAAGCCAAAACGAACAGAAACAAAGTCAAATAATCTTCCGAGCATAAAACTACCACAAATCACAATCAATAAAGGAATTAAGCTTAAAACGAAAGCAGGCTACAATAAATATCCAAGGCAAACTCAAAACGAGCAAAATTAACATGAATAGGGCTGATAACACCCATGCTGTCTCAGGACCAGAGCATAATTTGTGCTTTACTGAAACAAAAAACAAATGACCGTGGATTGTCAGTTCACATATACTGATATTTATTCCTTAAAGTTGTAATAGTTTAAATTTATTAAAGTAAAAACGGAGAACATTTAAAACGTACTTTCTGCTCAGTAAAGTGCAAATTATTTTCAGCGCTATTGCGCTGCCTATGAAAGGAAAAGATGAAACTTATGTCGAAAAAAAGAGTATTACGAGTGGATATATGCCCCCCTGTTCCTTTTAATGCATACTTGTGTCTACAATTCTATTCTAATGTAAAACGATTCCAGTACTTGAAACATTTACAATTTTTTTCTTAGGTTGCTTTTTTGTCATAATTGATGCATTCTTCGTTCACTTGGGAAAAGGGGATGTTGCCCTTTATGCTGACCCTATTATTTCCATATTTTCTGTTTTGGTGCTATTGACGCTCAGTTGGCCTTACTGTAAGTAACTTTCGTTCACTATTACTTATTTTCAAAAGAATGGGACAAAAGAGCCAAAGATGGGAAAATAAATTTAAGTACCAAGAACAGTAAAAATGAAATCTGGTGGTTTAAATTGGTTAAGTGGAGATCTACAGAGCCATATGTATCTAAAAAAAATTATATAATGCGTTGGAGGTAATTCCTCGGTTGAAAAAGAAAGAGAAAAGAAGAAGAAAAGAGAAAAGAAGAAGAAAAAAAGAACTGTCACCCTAATCCAGCGATTGAGATAAAAGAGCACTTGAACGAGGTCATGATCTAGAATTATATTTAAAATAAAGAAACCTTTTCGCTTATACACTGGTAAAAGATGTGCTATTTGCATAATTTTCAGCATTACAGGGAAACAAAGAGTTTACTTCTAAAAACTGTTGTGGCTTAGAAGTTTCTGGTTCTTGTTTAAAATTAACGAAAAATGAGCCAATCAGGTGTTTTTAATGCCTTAAAATTTGACGCGTAAGCAATGTTAAAAATAACGACAAAGTATTGTGATTGGTTTATGAAACACCACAAAAATATAATAATAAGATTCGATCCTGCTTGTAAAACGGGAGTATAGGATAATAATCTTTCTTTTTTTCATCTTTGGTGGCATTCGAAAGTTTTTTTCGAAAAATTTCCATGAGAACTCCAGAAAAATTATCTTTCGATCAGACATCGCACACGGATTTTGCATACTGACTTGTCCTAGTTGAGTTCACTTGATAAAATTTGATATTGTTTTGTTAGAATTAAATCAGTTTATTTAGTCAAAATTGACGCTTGGTTTTGCCTAAAGTGCTTACTAATTTTTATCTATGAAAGACACATATAAAGCTTGATCACTTATTTCTAGACCTAATGTTTGCAGGAATAGCTACAATCTAGTGAAGAGTGAATCACGGTTCATACTATCTATCACGACCATACTATCATTCTCTGAAATTTAAGAAACTGATTGACAATGCAACTGTCTAGTGAAAGCAATTTCCTAATCCATGCTGACTCGGAATTAGTATAGATATTTTAAGGATTAAACTGAACAATAGTTTTAATTGCAAGAACATATTTTGAGTATTTTAAAAATGAGCCAGAAATTTCTACTGCATGATACAAAATTGAAATAAAACGTATGCTCAGTTCTGAGTTCTTTATTTAATAATAAAAGTCATAAACAAAAAATTACTTCAAGACAATCTCCCCCATAAGGCTCCATGGCCGGGAAAGAACAGGGGAGAAAAAAATACCAACACAAAGAAAAAATATAGACAAAATCCAAAAACAAAATTGAGTCGCCCACCTTAATAATCCCCGAAAATGACAAGCTAGGTAGGGGGTAGCACATAATTTCACCGACTCAGTTAAATATCCAACTCAATCCAAAGACATCAACTCCAAGGGGAAACCGGAATATATAAAAAAAGAAACAAACAAACAAAATTATTTACTAGATAGAAAATCTCTAACATAATTTTTCAACAATACCAAACGAGTGGCAGCTTCGTACGAACTCTGGGAGCGTGTTCCAGATCCTGCTGCAAGCTTTCAGAGGGTTGAAGTCAGACCCCACTGACGGTGTGTGAAGAACCAGTAAATTGTTGGAAGTGCGGAGATGATAAGTCGATTGATCAGAAACAAAAGGTATATTATTACATAGGACAGCAGGAAGATGGCCGTGCAACTATAAAAAAATGAAAGAAGAACAAGAAAGAAAATAGAGAGATTTCAAATCAAGCAAGAGTTTAAGTGAAAATTGGTTAGTTTCCTGAATAAGAGTCCATGCTTTATAATAAGGTTTTGAAAGTGGCTTCAGAGACGAGGGAAAATTTGACATCCAAATAACAGAACAATATGAAACATAAGACTGAACTAAGCTGCAGAACAAGATCAGGATCACGTCAATATGATGCTTGAACGAAAGATTTTCATCAAGCAAGATGCCTAGGAATCGAACGTAACGATCCTTAGGTCTACTTAGAGAACCTCTTGATACATTTATTTCATTTAAGTCAGGGCAAGCCTTTGAGACTCTGGTGAAAATCATAAAACATGACTTTCCGACATTTAAGGCGAGATAATTTACATCAAACCACTGGATAACTCTTTCAAAAAGGGCTATCATCCTTGAACGAAGGTCAGACTCATTTTTACAAGTTGTGTCAAGATTACTGTCATCAGCAAAAGCAATAAGTGTATCCGATAAGGACAAACTCTTGTCACAGTTAGTGACGGATACCGGTTGACAAAGACGACCGCAAATGATAGGTTTTAAGTTTTTAACCGCATTAATAAGGTCATTGACGTAGATTAAAAAGAGTATCGACCCAATGACAGATCCTTGTGGAACGCCAAACTCTATTCCAGAAGGATTAGAAAAGTCCGGATGAACCGAGATGACTTGACCAGATAAATATGATAGAAACCATGAATAAACATTCCCTCTTATACCAATATGGGACAGTTTCAAAAGAAGAATCTTGTGTGTTAATGAGTCAAACGTATTTCGAACATCAAGAAAAAAAAGCAGCAGGTATCAAACCAGAGTCAAGAGCTGAATTTAAATAATTCAAGAGAGTTGCACATGCATTCTCAGTTGAGTGCTCCACCCTAAAACAAACTGAAAATCATGAAAAAAGTGTTTAGAATTAAAAAAATCAAGAAGTCGAGAAAGCACAGCTTTTTCAAAAATTTTACTTAAACACCGATAGAAGAGATATGGGACTATAATTTGCAGGTTCATTCCTTGATCCGGCTTTAAAAAGGATGATAACACGAGCACGCTTTAGAGCACTTGGGAAGACACCATTTCCAAAAGGAAGATTGACAAGTCTCGTGAGGGCACACACAATGACAGGAAGAATTAACTTGACAACCTTGGTCGGAATACGGTCTGGGCCAGAGGATGAAGAACCCCTCAAACAATTGACAATTCTGGCTACTTCAGCTTCAGAGACTGGTTCTAATGCCATTGATCTAGGACAAGGCAGTCCAAGGTAAGACCTAAAATCAGGTAGAGAAAAAGAAGGACTTACAGAAGAGGCTGTAGTTTTGCCGATATTAGCAAAATAAAAAGTAAACGCATCTTGAACTTTTAGCTCACCCTCTGCATTTTTGCCGTCAATCACAACACTTGAAGGGACAGAAGGAGGCAGAAAAGATGGCCTGATAACAGAATTGATTACTTGCCATGTCTTCCTAATGTCTTTACCGCACGCAGAGAATTTTCTATAATAAAATAAGGATTTAGCTTTTCGGCAAAGCGAATTGTAAACTCTTCTATAAGCTTTGAAAAGTTGAAGCCGAGAATCACGCGAAAATGGCTTAGAGCACCTGTAAGCCTTCCAAAGATAATTTTTCTTCCTCCAACTTTTAAGGAGTCCAGGAGTCATCCAAGGATTCAAAGAAGCTGTTCTTTTCGATGCCGGATTTGACTGGGGTGCATCACATGTATCGAATTTCATTGAGATAGACATTTTTTAAAACCCTGAAATGGAAGTTTATTGCCCCCCGTGTTATGGAATAGCAGGATAGTTCCTCCTTTTTAATTTCATCAGTGCTAAGAGGCTACCGGAAGATCATAGAGGACTGCTTGATGGACTCTTTTGAATGCTTATCCTTATATTTACGAGCTTTCTACAGATTGAACCAAAAAAAGGTTTTATCAAGTGAAAGTAAGGAGCAACATTAAAACTTAAAATGAACTGAAATTATTACGTATATGAAGGGGGTTACCTCCTCTTCAACACCTTGGTCTTTACGCAAAAATTTATAGTACTTACGAAAAAAGATTCTTATTGTTCCGATTAAACGACTACTATGTTTCAAGAGTCGTTCTTAAAGCAATGGGACAAAGTTCGGACTTTAGCGTAAAGAGTAAGGTATTTAGGGGGAGGCACCCTCCTTCGTATAAGTAATAATGTCTGTTCCGTCTAAGTTTTAATGTTGCTCCATACTTTCGATTGAAAAAAAAATAGTTTTTTGTTCAATTTAATTTCTTGTCTTTTTTAAATAATCCCAAGAAATTTGTCCCCACCTCCACGGAGCAATGCCTTCCCATGGACATATCCCCTAGACAATTCAATCCTGTTGAAAACTTACCCGGGACAATTACATTTAACTACACCACGCGTAAAATTGAGACGGAAAAGAGAAAGCAAGAAATATAAGAATAATTTTGTATAGGAATGTTGGCAAATTTCCCCAATAAGCAATTTCCTCTGACAATTTCACCCCCTGGAAACTTTCCACCTCTTGGAAAATTCTCCCCTGGAAAAAAACAGCAGAAAATTTGTCTTCCCACCGTAAAATGTATGCGTTCTTCCCAATAACAAGCATCATACATAAATAATGGACAATTTTTATAACTTAAAGACCTATCATCCTGAAACTGTGGAGGAGGGGTGGCGATCAAGTTATGTCCAAAGGCATAGTTATTGGGCTTTTCAAGTATGATGAACAAAATGGCTATCTCAAAATTTTAATCTTACGATTCTGGGGAAAAAACGATTTTGATTCTATGATGATTCTATGATTTTAACTATTAGTCTACGATTATTTTGTAACTTTTGAAATTTTATTTATAAAAGAGAGGGCGCAGTTTATAAATGAAAATGATTGATAAACTATTAATTGACTAATAAAATAATAATGAAAATAGTTAACAGTAATTAAATAATTTAAATAATAAATGAAAAAATAATTAAAAATACATTATTAACCACTCAATAAATTGAAAATAATTTTACCAATAAATAAAAATTTGTTAAAAATTGGCCTGAAAATTTTGTGGGAGTTTTGAAGCGGGGGGTAGTCAATATTTTGTCGCGGGCGCAAGAGAGGCCAGAAGCACCAGTGCATTTAAAACTGAATGGCTTCATTCTTGATGGAATGATTTATGCAGCTCTTATTTTAGAATTTAGGATTATTCAGATTATTCAGATTATTCAAATTTATTTTAGATTATTCACTTATCCTTTTTTGGTTTCATAATATTAATGGCGATAACCAAAAAGAAAATTACAGTGTTGAAATGTCAGATTGTTTTTTGCTATTTTATGACTTTGCTCTTTATCCTTACGAAATTTCTTTGTGAGAATTGGAAATCATGTTAATCAAGCTTTGTTTCTACAAAAAAAATCTTCCTGTGGACTTAGAAGTCAAGTTTTCTTTGGGCATCAGATTTCATAATGAAATCTGAATAGAAATTACCTTGACATCAGAATATAAAAATACAAAAAGTGGACATTGACAAACTAGGTCCTGGAAGACTAAAAGATCTAGAAAGGTCAATAAGAAGCTGGAGAAAAAGTATGGATCAGATGATTTTGAGTAGTCATGTTGCGGGGAAGGTAAAGTACGTTCTACAGAAAATCTCATAAAGTCTTTTAATGTATCACGGCCGAAGAACTTTCAGTAGAAGAGCGGCCGAGTTGCCTTTTGTTGTGAACCCAGCACTCTCTTATTAGTTTAGTGATGGTGCTGTGAAATTAAATACGACAGTCTTCATGTTTGCTGATATTTGACGTGATCGCTTCGACAGAAATGTCGCATATAAACATCTGAATATCAACGATAATGTTAAATTAAAAAGCTATCCGGAAGTGGCTTATTCAAAGTTTCATTTTGCGGCTGGATCAGACTAAGGGAAGGTTGTACACTAAGCAATTAGACATTCAAGATATGCACTCTTTTAATTTTCAATCTTAGGAGGGGGGAGCCTGCATCCCCTTCTTCTGATTACGGCTGTATTATTTATACAATGAGATTATGAATCTAATTCCATGTAGGACCCTTTTGCGAAAATTGTACAGGAGTAATGGAAGAAACTCAAGTCATTTTTATTACAGATTTTTTTTTTAACAATTCAATTATTGATAAGAATTTTCATTATTATTTTCATTAGTCATTTCGTTATTTTTATCTGTCACTTTCTTATTGATAATTTTATTATTGATAATAAGAGACACTATTAATTTGTTTTTAAAGTACCAAGAATAGGGAACTGAAATGAGATTGTTTAAATTGGTGAAGTGAAAATTTACTCAGAAATATATATTTTAACAAATCTATTATTAAATAAATGTATTACAAATTTCTCATTAAATTCATTATTTTTTATATAATATCTTTTAATGTTTTTCAATAAATTAAGAAAATCTGGAAATTCATTTTTCAGTGAAAAAGATCTATACATGTTTTTATCAGTTTTCAGGTGAAGCGAATGCCAAATTTAAAAGCAAAGAAGCGTGGGTAAAAAATCAGCAAAAATAGGCTAAAAGTCTATGGTAATAAAAAGCTTAGTCTTTGGAATCAACGGATTGTTAATTGAATTTTATAGGCCGTAAACGTCACACCCAGATTTAATTAATTAGTTTTGCTTATTCATTTTGATTGCTCAAAGTGGCAACATTGACAAAATATAATATTGCCGGTGCCCTAAAAATGTTGGGCCTAAGATTCAAAGAATGTTTTTATTTTAATGTCCTTGATGCTTTAAGGTTAAAAATCATCTATCGCAGAAAAAATAGTATAAGTACCAATGACTGTTCAAATCAAAGTACATTATGGTACAATTTTCACGTCTAAGCATGAGCTATTTAACCTAGAGAAGAATAGAGCATTAGAATAGAAGAAATATGAAGATTTTGTTGCAAATACTACAGCGCTACCTATTTATCGTATGAGATAGAAACTTCAGTTTTTTGTAAGAAGTTTATTTACGCAATTTAATTTGACTAAATTCCTTAGAATTAAAGTAATATAATATATTTGTCGTCTGATATACTGTAGCTTATGATCTTACTGTTGATATCAGTTATTATTCATTGCGAAAAATATATCCGAGGCAAAAATAGGTACCTGTACCCAATACCAATAGTTTCCATAGAAACTGTTTCCAAAGATTATAGCCCAACTTGTCTCCTGGCCATTGACTTTTTTAATGTATAATTTGTAACTTCTTTTATATCTTTTGTTCCATGTTACTTTTATACAGCCTCTTTCATCACTCTTTTCTCATATGAAGCCATAATAAGTTGTCAAAAAGTTAGTGACAATAAATACTTTTTCCTCCTCCATTTACCTGATAGAGGTAAATTTTTTCATACTTCTGATATTTTTATATATACCGCTATTTGATGTGAAACATTGAGAATAAGGATTTTTCTGTATGACATAATTTTTTTTTCGGATTTTTAATCACACCTTTTTATCATCAAATTGACATTGCAAGCTCTAGATATGCGTTGTAAGTAATCAAAATTTTACTCAAATTTAACTTTCAGTTACTCAGGCATCCAGTTTGCTTCTTCAGTCTATTCCAGGTCATTTAGATGTAAATGAAATAAAGACCAAACTCCTAGAAGAATTTCTTGCTCTCGTCAACGTCCATGAGCTACACATTTGGAGTCTTGGTTCGCGTCAGACTGTTGCTTCTGTACATGTTACGTATAAAAACAAAATGGTAGGATATTCTCTCTCTCTCTCTCTCTCTCTCTCTCTCTCTCTCTCTCTCTCTCTCTCTCTCTCTCTCTCTCTCTCTCTCTCTCTCTCTCTCTCTCTCAATCTGCTACTATCAAAGAATTGTCAAGCATTACCAAAATCTTCTGTCGTATTATAAAAATCATGCCTGAAATCATTAATTATCTTGTGCTATATTATCAAAATTCCACATGACATAATGAGAATCCTCTATGATATTATCAAAACTTTATGCAGCATTATCAAAATCTTGTCAGTTTTTAACAAAATCATGCAGGGTATTATGAAAATTATACTTCTTCTGGAAAATTATTTTTCTGGTATGTGTCTGTCATTATCAAGATTGTCAAAATCTTGCCAAGTATTACCAAACTTTTGCATGATACTATCAAGATTATCAAAATCTTGTCAAGTTTTTACACAGAAAAAGAAATTTGTCAAAGAAGGATTTTTGACAGTCCATCATGGGACATCACAAAATATGTAACCCTCTTGACTTTTTTTTACTATTGCCCTAAAATCATTGGGACCAAAGCAATTATCCGAATCTTATCATTTAGTTTTTAGTCAATACTGACTTTCGGAAATTTGATCTAACCAAACCAGGAAACTTGGGTCAACCAAAAGAACTAACTTACGTATTTATTATCTATAAAATTGTTCAATTATCTCATATCATAAATCATAATCCTCTGAATCGTGAATTTAGTCATCCATTTATAGCACAGCTCATTATCACTTGTCACTTCACAAACTTCACAAATTTGAGATCCCTTCTGACTGAGATACATTTTTTAGTTCGGGGTGGTTATTTACATCACATTTATTTAACTCACCCTCTACTGACTGATTTTGAGCTTCATTATAATTACTTAATGTAGCTTCAGTACTACTTATTAGAGGATTAGTAGCTTGAGTATCCTCGGGTTGGCTAGTTACTAAGGTGTTATAGCTCCCTTGCGTGACTGATTCAGAAAGTTGAATTTCAGCACTGAGACTATAGTCATCATGAGCACTTTGTATATTATGTATAACGTCTACGTTATCAGAACATACCATCCTACTATAATCCTCAATTTGAGGGTAGATTTCACGATGATAATTGTCAATATCAATAGTATATGCAAGTCCAATATCCTCCTTGGTTTTGTCAATGACGATTATGTCATCTGACTGTTCTACTTGTGCGTATCCACTAGTTTGACATTGTGCTGATTCATGATAGTGACTATGGCTGTGAGCATGGCCAGCACAGTTGTGAGCATTGGAATGAGTATGAACCTCTGTGTTTTCACAGTTTGTTCCACAACATTGCATATTTGAGAAATCTTTGCTTCTACATCTTAAGTAGCATTCAGAAATGATTTCTTCTTTTGTATTTGCAACAAGCTAGAAACAAAACAATCAAAAAAAGAAAACAAAATAGAAAAATATCAAGAATCACAACAATCAATATCAAATGCGCAGCAAAATCAGATTTAACAAACAAAATAATTTTTGTCTCTGTGTCCAAGATTATTAAATTATTTTGAAGCAATCAAAATTATTTCATAAGATTTTCACTTATTTCTGTGCAAACGAAACGTAAAAGTGCTATTAAAGAAAAAATCAATCACAAAATCCTTGTGACGCTCGAGCTGGAATACATTTTACAACAGGGCTCTAGTACAGGTCTAAACCAGTTATGCTTTGGCGACAATTAAGACTTTGGTAAAAACCTTATTCATCTATTTCAGACTCTAGTATACCACTTGTGAGCTGGTAGTCGTGTCTGTGTCTGACTGAAATTCTAAATTCCCACTTCACATGTCTTTACTCTAGAAAGAATCTGATTAATCTCCCTCATACTTTGGTAAAAACCTAATCCATCTATTTCAGACTCTATATAAAAAATTCTTAGTAGAAAAAAATGTCACCACAAACATTATTTTCTAATAGGAAAAATTACGACTAACATATCACGACTTCATATCATATTTCGAAAATGTCATAAGTTTTAAGTATGTTTTATGTCATTTTAAGACATGAAAAAAAGTTGAAAAAATTTCTGTAGCAAAAATAATTTAAAGTTCTAAAACTTAAACTTAAAAAAGAAGTACAGAAAAGGGAGAAGTGCAAAACGGTAGGGGAAGGGACATTGGGGGCCTCAGAGGTTGGATCATAAATGGCCATCAGTTCTCTCTAAGAGAAGTGTTGATATAAGCACTCATTCCCATGAACACGATGATAATCCATCCTTATATTGGATCTGGCTGCTATGGCTGGCTTCTAAGGCCTCGTGTATGTGTGCAAATGAATTTCTCATGGAATTATGCTAAAGAGATGTATCCTCTATAGTATAGAAAATCTGTCCTGTTATTCCATGAAGGTTGAATATTTGCTGATCATGGTTTACCAATCGATGATTTTCACTTCTTGACTACAATGGTCCTTGCATTGGCCCTTTGGCAGCTGGGATTGACGCTTCAACCCCATATTGACAAATAGAGAACAATCCACTGTGCCACTAGAGGCAGAAAGCATTGGCACCGATTGTCGGTTTTCCTTAATATTCACTTCCATTTCTTTCTTTGTGCCACTAGAGGCAGAAAGCATTGGCACCGATTGTCGGTTTTCCTTAATATTCACTTCCATTTCTTTCTTTGTGCCACTAGAGGCAGAAAGCATTGGCACCGATTGTCGGTTTTCCATAATATTCACTTCCAGTTCTTTCTTTGAATCAAACAATTAAGTAGCAGAAGATCCCCCTCACCCAACGTTAATGTTTAACGGTGTTTCTTATAGTTTCCTATGTTTCTTATGGAATTTACCTCTTCGTTGTATTTAATTCTATCTACTCCTGTTACCCCAGAAAAATAATTTCTGTATGAGTGAAACCTGTATAACATCAGTTCTTTTTTCTATTAGTTGACCAACAATAGATTTTTAGATGCACTTTGAAAATAAAAGCGTTTTGTGTGAGAGAAAACGAAAGTGTTTTCTCTCATGATAGAATAAGAGTAAAATTTATCTTACTACTTTTTCAGTTAAATTCAGCGGAAATAAATGAAAGCAACTGTTGCTTTAAAAATGTTACATTTAGGCCAGCATTTCGGAGAAGCAAGTAAATAACATAGAGTGTAGCCTACTTGTGATGGATGTTGTGACTCAACAAATTTTCTTTCTTTTTACTTGCTTAAAATTTCATGCAAAAATCGAAACAATCAGACTCTGTGTTCTTTTTCCTGGCTCAAAAGTTGGTATAGTATTAACAGGTAAACACAAAAACAAATTAAAACAAGAAAAAAAGCGAGATTATTTTGCTTCCCTTGCTGACATACCCTTAAGGAATAACGTGAGTAGGGTGGGGGGCAATACTCCCATGCTAAGTTCATTAGCATACCGGTTACTATACCATGAACCTTTGATATGCATATTCAGGGCATGACAATTTTGTGAATAAATTTTTTAGGAATGTACCACAGGAATAAATCATTCACAAAACCGGTTACTATCCATGAACAAATTTGGATGAATGGCATACATATTCATGTACTTTTACCGTTATCAAACAGTTCGTGGTAACGAAGCATAAATAACGAGTAACGAGACTCAATAGTAGGCAAAACCTTAAAAGAAAGAATTGTCATATCAATGAATATATTGACAGAATTGGTTTACTCTGCTGATTTCAAATATTCAATACTTAATTATCTGTATTGATGTTAATTATATAATTAATACTTAATTATACTTAATTCTTATACTTATAATGGGTGTCACATTTATGTGACACCCATCAAAGGCTACTACGAGCCGAAGAATTTTTTTTGAATTTTTGAAGAAGGGAGGAAGCACTCCCTAAAAGTCAAATCAAATTAATGAAAACCACACCATAAGATTGAGCGTATCAGAAACCCTTAGCTAGGAGACCCCAAGCTCCTGTCTGCCAAAATATGGAATTTCTATTTTTTGCCAGAAGAAAGATCATGGATGGGTGTTTATTTGTTCGTTTTTTCCAGGAGTTATCGTATCGAAATAATGGCCCTGGAACATTACAAAAGGGCTAATTCAAACGCAGATGAAACGTTCTAGTGCCATTTTAGGCAAATCAAAAACTGGGGGGAGGGTACTTAGACCTCCTTGTTTCCGACCTCCCTCCCCTAAGGTCGTCCAATCAAAAATTAGGAAAGCTTTTCTTTCAGCATAGCTTAAAAGTACAACAATTATGCCTTTGGTCATAATCTAACCCTCCATTGTCCGAGAGAAATGGGCTGTAAGCTATACAATTATGTAGATACAAGGGGAATATTATCGAACCATTTTTTTTTAGAAGATTGGCAGTCGGCTCATTCGAACATATATTGTAATTTATAGTTCTATTTTGGAGAAGTAGCCATTTTCCGATTACTCCGAGTCTTAAAATTGTACTAGAACTTCTGATTAACAATCCAATGAGCCCCCTCCGAAAATTATATAATCATTCTTTCTATATGTACCTTATGTGGCCCCAGGACAAAACTTACAACCCTTGCCCTAAGGGCTCTTAGTGTCGTCATCCTCAAACACATAATTTCCAGACCTTTCAAATATCTTGAACAAAATGGCTATCTCGAAATTTTGAATGGATATGTATGGAAAAATGATTGGCGTGAGAGGGGGTTTAGCTGCCCTCCAATCACTTTTTACTTTTAAAAAGAGCACCAGCACTTTCAATTTCCAATCAAATGAGCTCTTTTTGAAGTTTCCAAGACAACAAATGGCAATCTCAAAATTTCTATCTGATGAATTTCAGGAAAACCCGAGGTGTGGGGGAGGGTATCCACCATCCAATCACTCTGAATCTTAAAAACGTCACTATAACTTCCGATTAACAATCCAAGGAGCCACCTCCGAAGTTTATACGATCACACTTTCTATATTTACCTTATATGCCCCAGGGCCTAGCTTAAAACCTAACTTAGGGCTACGGGGGGGGTCGTCATCCTCAAAAAAATTAATTTCTCGACCTTTCAATTACGTTCAATAAAAGGGCTATTCCAAAATTTTGATTAGATGGGTTTTAGGAAATGTTGGGCGTTGGAGGGGGTGTTGTTGCCCTCCAATCACTTTTGACTATTAAAAATGGTACTGGCCCTCTCAATTCACTCTGAATATTAAAAAGGCCACTGGGACTTCTGAGTACCAATCCTAAGAGCCCCTTCCGAAGTTTATAAGATCGCCCTTTCTATATGTATAGCCTACCTTATGCCCAGATGGCTCTGGGGGAGGGTGGCCATCCTCAAAAACATAGCTTCTGGACCATTCAACTACGTTAGAAAAAGGCTGCATCAAAGTTTTGATTGGATGTGTTTGGGTAAATGATGGGCGTGGGAAGTGGGTTAGTTAACTTCCCTTACCTTCAATTATTAAAAAAAGAACTAGCCTTTTCAGTTTTTAATCGAAGGAGTCTTTTTCGAAGTTTCTGTGACAACAGGCCGTCATTTCAAAATTCTATCAGATGTGTTTTGGGAAAATATGAGGTACGGGGGGGGGGTTAATCCACCCTCCTGTCACTCTGAATCTCAAAAAGTGCATTAAAACTTCTGACTGGCAATTAAATGAGCTTCATCTAGTTTTATATGGTCACCATATCTATATGAGCCTTATCTACTCCCAAGGCATAATCTTTAACCCTTGTCATGAGGGCTTTGGGGGGCCATCATCCTCAAAGACTTAATTTCTGGATCTTTCAACTCCATTGACCAAAATGGCTATCTGAAAATCTTGATTAGATGTGTTGTGGGAAATGGTGGGCGTGGAATTGGTGTTAATTGCCCTCCAATAATTTTCGACTATTAACAAGGGTATATGCCCTTCCAGTTTCCAATCGAATTTCAAATAAGATCTTGACTGGTTTTTCCTTCAAGAAAACTTAAGAGAGGAACAATTCTATCGCCAACTTTCGATGTTTCAACGAACGAAGCGTAAAGAAATATACAACAGCTGGATAGTTGTCACAAATGACACAATCAATGCCAATGGTGCTTCCAGCACTTCTACTTTTGATTATATTTTACTTAAAACCAAAAACATCCCTCAGACTATCGATGAGAATAGCCTCATTGCCAATGCGAGGAGAACTAATGTAGATCTTGCCTTGATCCATTGAATCCATTAAATAGATCCATTAAATATCCATTAAAGATATTGATCCAGTAAACGGAAAGGCATCATTTTTACAAATTGAGATTCTTCTATTGATAGCACGAAACAAATGATTTATGCTGCCAAAATCCTTGCATGGGTAGTATGACCAAGGGATATTCACCCAAATTCATTGATTTTATCCAATGCTTTGTAATGAATGGCCAGTCATGTGGTCTAACTTCTATGTCATATGTACGATTTTTCTGAGGATATCATAGGTAATTTCGAGAATACAATAGACAAGAGCAACTTCATACTCGCCATCAAATTTGATGGTAGGAGAGTTCTCTCCACAAATCACATGTTTTATTCAAATCATTGCAGAGTAGATCAGAGACATTAGGCATGAATGCTACATAGAAATCATTGGGCCTTGCATATGTCTTCAACTGCATCCCAAGAATCAAAATCAGAGTTATATCCTAGCCAACAAACAAGCAACTGTCTCTTGCCCCTGTGTGTACGACTCTTTATTATCTTTTCAGTTTGATAGATTTCATTATTATATTTACCTTTTAAAAGTTTATTGTCACAAAAACCACCGAGAATTGCTTCATCTTTGGTGTCTCGTAGACTACATGTTATAGGTTTAGTGTCTAGGATTTTTTACACCTTAAAAAGTTCAGTGAACCATAAGTAATTCTCGTTTTCAAAACTATTAGTTATTCTTTTAATTCAAACTATATCACCAAGATTGAATCTGTTCTTAACAGCCTCTTCACTGGAACATTGTTTAAGAAAAGTATCTAGTGTATCATGATCACCTCAATGAGCTTCCTGAGGGCTAACGTTGGAGGGAGATCAATGGGGACCTTGATTGTAAATTTGCATGATTTTATCTTAATCTTAATAAAAGCCGCAGTATTTTTCATTGCACAATATCTTGAAATTAAACGTCGAGTAGTTCTTATCAATCGTTTGGTCAGTGTAGCCTTTATATGACTATGACTATTATAGAGCATTGTATTATATTACTCTAATACATCATCTACATGTGGATTAGCAAATTCACTACCTCGATCCGTTGGAATTTCTCTATAACATTCTTGATCAAGAATACTATCTGTAACCCTAGCTACTTCAACACCTATCTTTTTCCGCAATGGAATAGCGTATGCAGAGTGACTAAAGACACTGATTGCAAGTAGAATATATTTTTAGGGTGTATTGTAATTCCTTTGAATCTCATCTAGAGTTAAGGGACCTGCCTGCATTATTTGTAGTGGGAGAGAGAACGTAGTTTTTCGATAATGATTATCACGAACCCTATAATTTCGATTGTAGAGTGTAATCTGGTTCATTTTATGTATACAACCTCGCTAACCCTTTTTTAAGTCCAATGACTTGAGAAATTGTGGCGGGGGAACATAATCTTCCCGCTTCACCAATATGTTCACGATCACGTTTCAAAACTTCAACAATTTTGAACGCAAACACGTATAGTAGAGTCCAATACCCTTTTGCATACTAGTGTTGATGGTGATGAGTTGATATCAATACGTCTTCACTTTTGTCTAGCCAGCACTGGGGTCATTAAATCATTACTTCTACAACTACTAGTGTTAGCGCTAGATGTGCTTGTATTTATTTAAAATCTTCTTCTCCTTCTTTTAATGTTACATTACTATGCTCCTTTAATTTCTTTAGAAATTTCTTACTGGTAATAAGACTTTTTGGAAAGTTTAATGTAAGTAAAAAGTTGTATAGATGATTTTCCAATGATAAAAGTCCTTTACGATTTGTAACCCATAACCCTAGATGCCCTCCAATTTTTTTGGTCACTTAAAAAGGGCACTAGAACTTTTCATTTCCGTTAGAACAAGCCCTCTTGCGACATTCTAGGACCACTTGGTCGATACGATGACCCCTGGAAAAAACAAAACAAAAAAAAACAACAAATAAACACGCACCCATGATTTGTCTTCTGGCAAAAAGTACAAAATTCCACATTTTTGTAGATAGGAGCTTGAAACTTCTACAGTAGGGTTCTCTGATAAGCTGAATCTGATGGTGTCATTTTCGTTAAGATCCTACGACTTTTAGGGGGTGTTTCCCTTAATTTCTTAGAGTTTTGGTTACTATTGAGCCGGGTCGCTCCTGGTTATCATGTCGTGATAAATTTACTATTTAGTACATTATGGTTAATAGAAGGCAATGTTGGAGTTCAGTTAAGGATCGAGCTTCTTCTGATTATTACTATCTTTACTGAGGATTAGTTTTTCGATTTTTTTAATGAAGCAGTGGGATTTCTGGAAATTTCCATGTTTTCTATGGACACACTACTAGTGTTGCTGGTAATTATGTAACTGCCAAAACCAGTGGAGTATTTTGTCATGGACTGCAGGTATTCAAGGCAAAAGGACCATATATTGCTTTAGTCTTTTCATTTTCCCTTATATCTTCGTTGTTTTTTTTTCCATCATTGGTGGACGTATGGAGTTGGTTTTAGGCCTGTTAATAATAAAAAATATATATATCAGCTTTTCCGTCGCCAGTTTGTGCTCGTCAATCATGACAACAAAACAGATAGTAACTATGCCAGCCTATTTGTCAGTAAAAACAAAACAAAAAAAAACTGTTGATCGATTTTCTTTATGGATTAATAAAACATAGAATCTTGAGTATTGGTTATTGTTTAATTTGTAAAGGAAATCACCCTTCTTCAGTCTTTTCATTTTTCCGATATATCTTCGTTGCTTGTTTCCGTCTTTAGCTGACTTGTAGAGTTAGTTTAGGCCTATTGATAATAAAAAATATATATATCAGCTTTTCCATCGCCAATTTGTGCTCGTCAATCGTGTCTATTCGACAAAAAAAAACAGATGGTAACTATGCCAGCCTATTTGTCAGTAAAAAAAAAAAAAAAAAAACTGTTTATCGATTTTCTTTATGAATTAATAAAACATAGAATCTTGAGTATTGGTTATTGTTAAATTTGTAAAGGAAATCACCCTTCTTTAGTCTTTTCATTTTTCCGATGTATCTTCGTTGTTTTTTTGTTTTTTTTTTCGTCATTAGCTGACTTATGGAGTTAGTTTAGGCCCTATTGATAATAAAAAATATATATCAGCTTTTCCATCGCCAGTTTGTGCTCGTCAGTGATGTCTATTCGACAAAAAATAGACAGTTACTATACCAGCCTATTTTTTAGTAGAAAAAAAGAAAAAAAAGAAAAAAGGATTTTTTAATTTTTAAAGTAAATCACCCTTCGGCTCATTTGAAATAGATTATTTAGTTAGAAATTATACAGCAGGAGAGACTACAGCAAAGATCAGTATAGACTTTTGATGTTTTAATGACTTTTCACTTTATTTAACATAATAAACAAAATATAAACCATTAAAGATATAAATCACTACGCTAGGGGAAAAAAAATTTCTAATGCGTAGCAATTTCCTACATACATTCCTAGAGACATCCTAAACTAATATGTTAAATTAAAAAATAAATAAATAAAAATTACCTACACAAACATTCCTATAAGCATCCTAAAATAATTAATGAAAAAAAAACAATCACGTTCTCCCAAACATCCACAGGATGTGGATGTTTGGGACAAACAACCACCATCCAAATATATCTCCATCCACCTCCCCCTCTTATGCTAAGACTTTCTGTTAAAGTAGAGAGCATATATGAGGGCGAGAAATTTAAACTATAGTTCGGAGGCTCTATTTAAACTATAATTTCGGAGGTTCGAGAAATGTTGTCGCAGCGCCATTTATTTTGAATTGTGTTTCTAATTGAGCGGATTTTCTTAAAAATTTGCCACATGGTAAAGATGAATTCTATAATTGTTTAGTTCATTCAGGTTTTTTGCAATGTGTTAATATTTGTGATTAGGTAAAATTTATAATATTTAGTTTACCTATTGTTGCTAAACGGAGGGATATATTAACAGGATAAGCTTGTTTTGGTTTTACTTGGTTGTTTTATATTTGCTGGTTTTTTTTTCTTTCATAGGCATATATTTTGGGGGTGATACCTGACGCAGGGATGCCATGGATATTCTGTGGTAGCCACAACACTGTGCTGGGTAGAGAATTTAGAGTGGCGAAACCCTATATAGGCCAGTGTATTCTCCTGATGGGCCCTTATGTTGGGTGTTGCCTCTGAATTATTTGTCTATATTATTTTTTCTATTGTTTGGTAAATGACGACTTATACTTATTGACGACATGACTGCCTGTCCATGGATTATTCTTTATGGTTGATTTGTGTGGCTATGCTGTTTGACCTATGTGATTGTATGGATGAGTAGGGTTAAGGCCTCATTCAAGTGCTGGTTTATATTAATCACTAATTTAGGAAAACAGTCTTCCTTTTCTCCTTCTGTCTCTCTTTTTTTCTTTTTTTTTTCTTTTTTTGTGTGTTTGTGCTGTTGCATTGATGATTTCTCTTTTCGTGATATCATACATTAAATCAAGCATATTATAACTTTTCCCTTGAATTATAATTCGTTTTTTGTTCCTATCAAATTGATTGTGTTCGCTTTTCATGAGATATATTAAGAGGCTTTTACTTTGTTCAAGCGTATGAGTGTGGTAGTAGATCTTCAACACTTGACAAAACATTGGAAAAAGTTGAATCTTCCTCTTTTGGTTGAGTCATTGTTCTAGAATCTTTAACAGGCGTTTCCTTTTTACCAATGAAACATAAATTGTATTTAACGTAAAAAAGTTCCTTTAGACCGAGACGTTGTCTATACTGTACATAATCATCTCGATCTGAAAAGCAATAGTGCCCCTAGGTTGTACTCTCACACCACCCTCACGTACATATATTTTGTCCAATGTGGTAGAAAAGGCATTTTTTCTACCCTGACTGTGTAGCTTTTATATTTAAAAGAACGAATTACCATTACTTTCACTTTAGGAGCTAAACTACTTTCCACGCAGTTTCTATAAACCCTCATATCTAAATTATGTTTAATACCAGTGATTAAGCACCCCCTTGAAAATTTGTTTGATATCCTCATTTTGCATTTGTACACAGTGCACCTTCGGACTTGCAAGCGTGCCATGGGATATCTAGTCGCTCCCCATCCCAGACTTGAGCAATAATAGTTGATTTTGGGTATGGCACTTACTAGCACCGGATAAATAGACTCATTCAGATTGGTAAAGTCCATTCGACAGCTAATGCGATTACTATTTTCCAAATCATTTAATAAATAATCAGTTTTTATTTATAACAGTAGTGAACCAATGTCTCCAAAATACACTTGAACTTCCCCCTCTTTCGGCAATTGGAACTTACACAGATTTTAAAAGAATGACAACATAAGTTTCTTGGATATTTCTGTAATTGATATACCAGCAGCCATATTTTTATTTAAAATGGCATTTCTTTTTTTCCTATGTAAGACCTATTGGTTTATAGTTGCGATCAGCAATGATTCAAGCGCATTCTTTTGGTTGGTTACAACGTCACAACAGCTCCTCTTGCGTAAACGTTCGCACATTTCACTGAAGGCCGAATTGGAAATATATAGACTTCTTTTTCAACTTTCGTTTTTGCTTCTGAACGTTTACTGACAAACGTGTCAATGTACATTTTCTTGTATGCTTTTTTAATCAAATTAGAGGGCTTTATGAATCTTTGTGACCCTAAAACGGTTGGCTACCATCCATCACAAAAGAACAAGCTGAACAACAATATTCTGTTTCGGATCAAGTTTGGCAATTAGTTATTATTTTGAAGGTGACCAGTGCATATCCGCCACCTCTGCCAAAGAAAGACTCAAAGAGTCCTTAGTCACTGATCTGCTTATGCACGGAAAGACAAAATCTTTTACCGAGTCAAGAAGTTCAAAAGATATTTCACTATGAATTTTAAAAAAAAAACATCCTTGCGGTCCTTTCTCCTTATCGGTGGCAATTTCGGGGATGTTTGAAGCAAAATTATTGTGAAGCCATTTGTGACTACCACTTGGCAAAGAGTAGTGAGGTATTGACGACAGATAGAGGGAATTCATATCCTGAAAACTGCATTGGACTTTTCACCAGTGCATTGTCCAGTCGGGTTAGTTTCCAAGATACGATCCCCGTGCAAAACATACCCTCCCTTATATGATTTTTCTGCAAAAAGATATTGATCTACTTTGGTGATCATGTCCATTGTTGCTTTACTCATTTTTATAATTTAATTCATCAACAGATGGGGAGTTGAAAAATAATAACCCAAATCCAAACCAAATTCCTGATAGATTTTATACGTTTTCTTGCACACAATATCCAATAACGTCAATAAATATATTGCCAGTACATTTTGTAATAATCATCCCCATTTTTACAGCCCCTTGCCCAATTTGTTTTAGAAAACTCATAGTCAGCGGTAGTGCATTGACAATCAGAAAGTGTATTATACAACGATTCGATGGACGGTAATGTCTCCTCACATAGCCTGAGGTGGAATTCTAGTACTCATGCGGGCATGTGCCCTTACAATTTAATAAATCATACATTTCAATATCTGAAAAGCGCCGTTTAAGGAGGAGGGAAATTGAACGAAAAAACGGGTTTAATTTCGGCAAATTGTAACTTGTAGCCCCTCCCATGGGGACTGTGGGGGAGTAAGTCGTCCCCAAAGACATAGTTATAAGGTTTTTCGACTACGCTGAATAAACTGGCCATCTCAGAATTTTGATCCGTTGACTTTGGGAGAATAATTAGCGTGGAGGGGGCCTAGGTGCCCTTCAATTTTTTGGTCACTTAAAAAAGGCACTAGAACTTTTCATTTCCGATAGAATGAGCCCTCTCGCAACATTCTAGGACAACTGGGTCGATACGATCACCCCTGGAGAAAAAAAAACAAATAAACATGCATCCATGATCTGCCTTCTGGCAAAAAATACAAAATTCCACATTTTTGTAGATAGGAGCTTGTAACTTCTACAGTAGGGTTCACTGATACGCTGAATCTGATGGTGTAATTTTCGTTAAGATTCTATGACTTTTAGGGGGTGTTTCCCCCTATTTTCTAAAATAAGGCAAATTTTCTCAGGCTCGTAACTTTTGATGGGTAAGACTAAACTTGATGAAATTTATATATTTGAAATCAGCATTAAAATGCGATTCTTTTGATGCAGCTATTGGTATCAAAATACCTTTTTTTGAGTTTTGGTTACTTTTGAGCCGGGTTGCTCCCTACTACAGTTTGTTACCATGAACTGTTTGATTTGATACTCCTTTCACTAACTTCAGCAAATCAACAAAAATTTTCTACTTTTTGTGTATAGAACCCCCTCCTCTTTCCCTATTTGACCTAAGGTCAATGAAAAAAACTTTAAAAGCCTTAGCCTTTTTTACCTAGGGTCATAGTCTCAGAATCTCAATCAAACACATGGATGGAGAAATAGAAATTGCAATGTCTGTGTTATCTATAGTTAACACATTTGATCCCAGAAAAGATTAAACTAATTTTATCATTGTCACATCAAATTTAGCATGCTGATGAACCTGATATTCGCCTTGTAGTGTCCTTTTTCAAATAATATTTATCAAAAATAAAAAAAAAGTTTTATTTTTGCTGTTTAAGATGTTTATGATTTTACATAATATTATATTTGAGTGTGGGTGTGTGCTAGGATCAACAATGCTTATGACAGCAAAGGTCCTTCCATTTGTGGCACCACAGAGTGTTGAATACCTGACCCTAAACTCCTGAGTCAACTGTCATATTTGACATGTGTGAAAAAATGTATTTAATTTGTTTTTGGCTCCTAAAGGTGTAGTTGAAAGTAGTCAGAGCCTTGGGGTGTGAATCCCCTTATTTGTCCCGTTGGAAGGAGGCTAGTACTGTGCTTCAATTTTCATAGTTTCTTGTTAATCTTATAATCTCAATTTTTGCAATTTCCTTGTTTCTTTACCACTTCAATGGTATTCTATGAACCTGTTCTTGTTCTTTGTAATATGCCTTTACTTTATTTGGGATATATCTGTAGGCCTCTCTTTGATACTCTACAATAGCATCCTTATTTAGATCACGTTGCATTTAGCTTTTTCTAAATGTTGTCAAGTCTCTTAAGTCACTTATACCTGATACTTTCCCTACTGTTTTTAGTTGGTAAAAAAAAAATCCAAAAAAAGTTCCCATTGAAAAGAGCCTGAAAGTGAGATTGAATTTATCGAAGCTTGGAGGTTTGCCCCTTGAGTATGTCAAAAGAAAACAGATTCATAATTGAAGCTTTGTTCATTTCAATCTTAATAGTAACCTACATTTGTGACCATTCATTAAATGATTGTAAAGGGATACTTCTATTTATTTATTTGTCTTGTTTGAATTCCAAATTATTTTTTTTAATTCTTTAAGTTGATATACATTCTTTAAAAATTAATTAGTTGCACCACAGTTCCATTTGCAAGTTTTTACCTACTTTGTAACCCTTGGTCTCAAAATTGCATATAAATTTATTGAAGCTAGGGAACATAGAACTCCTGTCTGTTTGAAGAAAATGGATGGATGTAAGTTGGCTTAACTATACTAAAGTCCTAGGGCAATTGCAATTAAAATAAAACAATAAAGATTAACTATAAAATACTTGAAATTACATAAGTATTACAGTCACAAAGAAAAATCATTCACAAAATTTTACTTTTGTGCTCAGTTGCCAACCTGAGCAATTGCCTAAAATTTTATACCTCGCAAAACCTTAACCAGCCATCTCTCATGACCCACACTCTTGTCTATACATCAACAATTCATTGAAAAGGAACAACTACCCTACTGTCATTTCTTCATTTGTATTTATGTTTAATAAGTCAGAAGCCCAGTAAAGGACAAGGTGATCCTTTAGCCAGGAAGTGCAATAGGACGCTAGGGGCCAGCCATCCTGTGCTTTTGCATAGCCTTCCTGCTTACTGTCCCCACATTTCTTTAGGTAACTTTTTAAAGTTGGGCCAATTCTAGCTGAGCTATCAGAGTCACATCACTGATCCCTGTCCCAAACCAAATAATCTTGTAATGCCAGGAATTAAACCTGTGCCCTTTGGACAAAGGATTCTCAAGCTAGAGAGCCAGCCACTTAGGAAGGAACACAAATGTAACCACAGAACAACAATTGTTTGAAAAAATAAAATATTAAAAAAAACTCAAGTCATAGTTGCTGCCCATAAACAATATGCATTTTATTTAGACAAATTGAATATAAGACAGGTATCAACAAAACTCCATCAGGAATTGTATTTACTTAAGATACAGTAAGCAATATGAAAGCTTAGTTTTGTGATATTCTGGTCTTGAAATAATACAAAATAAGAAAAATTATGTGTTCTATTTCTTTTCCACAAGCTCATTTGAGACTGCAATGTGCCCATGATGCACTTATAATCTCTCTAAAATGCTTTAAACAGAAGGATTTGTAAAGACAATTGTTCTGATCAGCAAGAAAAATACTAACATAATTCTCTAAACTTGGCACTTTTTAAGACAAATTTTTAGCAAAGCAAATGCAAAACAAAAGGATTCAGCTAAAAGATGGTAAAATATAGGACAAATCTAATTGGTATAAATAATCAAGGCCTATAAACACAACTGCCTTCTAATCTCAATTCTTTGTGTTTCTGATTCTTAGCAGCAGCTTGGTAATGGAAAAACTCAGTTCTATTAGCTTACTAGATATGGTCTAGATGGTTCTGGAGACATTTATATTTTATTTTTTCTAGAGATATATTTAGTACAGCAGTGCATATGCACTATGTTACAAATCTAATGATCACCCAATTTGCATGACCACTAGATTTCAAAGGCCAGAGAAAATTTGATCCTTGAATCTAGTGATGACCTTTGATCTTGATTGCCATCATGAAAAAGTCATGGGCCTTACTTATTGTTAGACATAGGCCTACCAAAGACTATAGTAAATGCTAGATATACCCAGTGTCTGACCTAAGCTATCCAAAATCAAAGTCTTGACAATTATGCATGCATTATCTGCAAGAGAAAAAATTGCTCCTCCATCAGACAGAGCAAAAGAATGTCCAGTACTTTAATTTGCAGTAGTAGCAAAGTGATTAGGAGCTACATGGAGGCTATTGCTATTTCCAATCTGATGGTTGATTTCTGTTTCTTCCCCTACTACTGAGTTGCTGTTGAGTAGGGATTTGAGCTTCAAAGAACAAATGACGAAAACAGTTTTCGGACTGAGTATTCAGAATTAACCCTGCATCCAGATGCAGCATTCTTTGTGTAATAAGATTTCGGACACGGTCTAAGACATACGGCCATGAAAATTAAGTACCCTTCCGAAGAAAGGTTGATTTGATGTATTTACTGCAACATTCATGGCTATCCCAGTTTTAATGGACTTTACCTTCTTGAACTTGGTTAAACCTTGCTATGTAGTACTTTTGTAAAGGGACTCCTCTGAACTGAATACAGTAAATATTGAGAAGTTCACATAAGTGACTTATGAATAAAATGAACATACCAATTTTATGCTCTTTTGGAATATAATAATTGATTTACTTGCAAATTTAGTTTTAACATAATCTTTCTAGCTTAGCCTGAATATAAAGCCCATATTGTATATTTCTCATGTATTTGTTGATTATCTGTTTTGTCGCTCTGAATTCAAGTTATTGGTAAACTTGTTTTAACAAGAGTGCTCCTAACATAAATCAGCCTATATAGGTAGGCTATATCTCAAACAGAGAAAAAGGTATCATCTTTGAGGGTCTGTAAAGGACTTTAGTCTATAAGTAGAAAGAGCATAAAAGAGTGCCTTGAGTTGTATCTTCACTTTACTTGTAGGCTAGGTCTTTTATGCTAATATGCTAATAAAAACTGGTAATTCTGTATATACCTTAGGTATAAATACAGTATTAGAGGCTAGAGATGAAGAGCAGTATTGCATTTAAATGGCAGCAATGGTTGTAGGCTATTTAGGATATCAGTTTTCTGGCTGGTCACTTCTAGAGAAAACATGCCAACAAATAAGAGCCGGGGAGGCTTAGTCTACATCTTGGGAGGCTTTTCTGAAGAAAACATGTTTAAAAACAGTACCATTAGACTCCTTATCTAGGTTGCCAAAGGGACACTTTTAGTGCTTTTTTGACACTTTTTCACTCTGGGTGACACCGTGCCACTATTGGGCGAAAAAAGGCCACTTTCTGAAAAAAAGGACACTTTTTGGCATTTTTTCAAAATCAGTACCATATGTATTTATTTTCCTTTTTTTCTTAACTGCAACTGCTTTTAATTTGTGCTTTTCAGGTTCGTTTCCGTCTTAGGGATTTTTTTTTTTATCGTATCCGCACTGCTTTTCTTTTCAAAAGCGCAAAAATTCAAACGTGGTGAAACAAGGGACTTGTTCAAAAGAGTTTAGAAAAAGTTTTTTGATAAAAAACTGAAGCAAGCATATTGCTGCTGGTAAGTAAAAGCTTAGGGTGTTTTATGACTTGTAGTCTACAGAAGTATGCAGAAGTTCGGCCTGGATAGTAGTTAGTAGCAAACTTTCTGATCTGATTTGCTGCTGCTTAATCATTTCTTGGACGAGGGTGAACCTCAGTTGATTTCCTGAATTAAGACATTAAGCTTTTGGTAAATATGCAGTTTAGTTTCACATGCATTTGAGAGGGTGGACCTGTTCCATATGGGCACAGTCTAACCCACAAGAAAATTCTCTGGTAACTGTAAACATGTAATACTGTCATTGACTGAACATAACATCTAGTGTGCCAAGTGCTAACTAAGAAAATGTGCTTTTCGCCCAAAGTGATGAAAGGATGCAAGAACAACAGTGAAAAATGTTTTGCTTTACATTCTGTAACCTGGTGGACTGTTTAAAGCAGAAACAGAAGACTGTTATCAAAACCAACCAAACCTTCCAAGCCATTTCATAAGCAAATTGGCAAAATTGTACCTAACCAATCACATGCAGTGTGGTCACCCCTGGTTACCTTTTTTGTGAAACAGTCAAAGGAACCCTCTGCAGATAGGGCTTCAAAAGATAAGACATCCAAGATTCAAGCCTACATGAAAGAGCCTACAACTATGGTTTATCTGCACTTTCTGGCTTCTGTGTTTGGTAAGGTAAATACATTGAATGTACAGTTCCAGTCTGGGGACACAATGATCCACACTTTGATAACAAGCTTCAGATCGACATTGAAAGTGATCATGAGATGCTTCATGAAACTAGGAATCCTGAACAGAAGTGATGCTTTTGAGTTGCCTCTTGATCCCCAAAGCTACAAAGATGTGAAAGATGTTTTGTGTGGTCCTGACACAGAAGCTTAAGTGAATGAAGAAGGAGCATCAGGGAAAGCTGTTGAACAGTTTAGGCTGACTTGCTTGGGATTCTACGTCAAACTGGTGAAGCAGATGAGTATTTAGACCCAAAAGTTGCCATGAATGGAACTGTTGAAATAATTAGTCCATTAGAACCATCAGGTTTAGCAAACTCCTGGGGAAAAGTCAGAGGGAAATAGAGTCTACTAGAGACACTCTAGAAAACCAGTTCCTGAGCCTGCCAGATTCCAAAGAAGAAATGAGCATGAAGTCTGGTGGTGAAGAGCTAGTTCATCATCTTAGTTATGGAAGCTCTTGTTAGATGGGAAGAATCCTGACGGCACTCCCAAATTCTTTGAACTATAAACCTTTATGTTGAACTTGTGCGTGTTACCTCACTCAAGTGCTGGTGCTGAAAGATAATTTTTTTCAACTAACAAACATTAAAACTAACTTGCAAAATTGGTTGGAAATAAAAACTGTGGATTTCCTCATGCATGTAAACCAGATGGTTACTTGTAGTGCTGCGTTGGTGGATTGGTGTCAGATTTCGCCAATATTACTTAACAACTTTTTGAGGTGGTACTGCAAGGATGAGAAAATATAGAATGAATCTGAACCTGACCTATTTGCTGACCAATCAGAAAACCAAATAACGGAAATCAGATTGATGTAGCTGAAGTTTTTTCTCCAAAATGGTTAACCACTAGAAATTGATTTTTTTTTTTTCTAAAATGAAATCTGAAGATTTGAACAGATTTTTTGTACAGGAATTCTGTATTAAAGTTTAATTCTGCATTAAAGCATAAGCACTTCAGAACAAATACAATGATAAAATAAATGTTAAGGGATAAACATAGCTACAAAGTTATATCAATTATTAAAATGTGAAACAAAATAGGGAACAAAAGAGTTTTTGTACCTCATGGTCAACAATTGGGGACACAAGTCAAGTTGGGTATTTTGAGCTCTACAAGCACTAAGTCTTGCATTAGGAAGTATTAGGGGGTATTCTTTGAAGGGGGGAAGAAAACGTCTATGATAGTCAGAACTAAGGCACTTGTGCCCAAAGTTCATGGTAAGGAAGTGACGTTGTGATTCCAATGTAGTGAGTTCAAGTCTAGCCAAACCTTCATTGTAAGTAGTATAGGACGTCCCCAGTATAGATTTTATAGCTCTTTTTTGAATGCTTTCAATTTTGGAACATTGGGATGTGGTTAACCCAGGGTTTCAGACAGGACAAGCACATTCAAGAAAAGGTCTTATATAAGAAAAATACATTATTTTAAGGTTCTTGATTGATTTGGGAACCGTTTGAGAAGGGAGAAATATTTAAGGAGGAAACTGCCTGTTTTAAATAAGGGAAAAGAGTGAGATTTCCATTTAAGGTCATTGTCCAAATGCAATCCAAGCAGCTTAACCATGTTTAAATTTGAAATGCAAAGGTAATTATTGATTGGGGGTACATTTTTTAAAAAGTAGAATAGCATTAAATTGCTTTTCAGTGTGCTTAGATTGAGTTTAACATTGTCAAGGTCGTTCTTTAAGTTGTTAATGAGTGATTCAAGTTTAACGCCCAAAGTGTTAGGGGTTTGACAAAGGTTAATTAATGTCAATTAATCTGCAAATTTAAAAGTGTTGTCAAAGTTTGATAAAACATTGTTAAAAACAATTAAAAATACTATAGGACCCAATTTAGTCCCTTGGGGTGCTCTACAGGAAATCTAGGTAAAACCTGATGAATCTCCATTAGGGAGGACTACACATTGCTCACGATCAGACAAAAAACTAGCTATGATACGTAAAACAAAATCTCTGACACCTAAAGCCCTTGCATTATCAGTAACAGTCTGATGATCCAAGTTGTCAAAGGCATTGCTAATATCAGCAAAAACAGCCTCAACATAGGAACTACTTAACTCAAGATGTTTGAAAACAGTGTCAAATATATAACATAAACAATGGGTGGTGCTATGATTCAGCCTTAAGCAAATCTGATTTGGATTAATTTTATCTTGAATATCGTCAAAGAGGAAATTGTAAATAAACTTTAAAAAATTTTTGAGAAAATAGAGTTTTTTGATATAGTCTTAAGTCGGAGGGAACTTTTGGGGTCTTGTTTTTCGGTGTAGGTGACGTAATAGCTCGCTTAAAACACACTGGAAAAATACCATCTACAAAACATTGGTTAAAAATTGCAGTTAGAGGTACACTTAAATAAGAGGCACATTTCACACTCAATTTGGTAGGGATATCACCTGGGTATACTGACTTATTTGTATCAAGATTTTCGAGTTTAAGCTGAGTCTGATGTATTTCAATCACAGGAATTTCACTCACTGCACTGTTGGCTGGTGTATTTTGGAGTGGCGGGTGAGCTTTACAAGTTGAAGCAAAATAATCATTTATGATGTCTGCTGTCACAGGGTCGCCATTACTATCCAGCAAGAGAAACTTAGAAGAGACCTTTCCCATGAGATCTTGGATACATTTGTGGAAATTCTTAGGGTTAGAATACAGTAACTTATTGAGCACGTGAGCACTGTGCTCTTTTCTTGCTTTACAGATTCCACTAATAACAATTTTTCTAAGTTTTCGAGATTCTTGGAAAAATCCTTCCTTAAAGAGTCTATCGCATTCATTTATTAGGCACAAAATTTTTTTATCTATCCATGGTTTACAAGTGGATTTGCGATTGACTTTTTTCACTGGAAATGTGTCACAGTATAACTGGAAAAGTTCTGCTGAAAACTTAGAAGTCATTTCATCACCATTAGCAAGACATGGGATATTGGACCAGGATTTGGAGATAAGTTTTACTTTGAAATGGGAAATCTTCTCGTCAGTAATGGGCCTGTTTGAAAAATTGATCAATGGTTTAGGGGGGAAGGATGATAAAGGGGTCCAAAAGATTCATAGATGGTCACTTGTCCCTAATGGAAGGGCAATTTTTGGGGCAAAATAGTAATCTTCAATTTTGGTAAAAATCAAGTCTAGGGTTTTATCACTGCGTGTAGGCGACCTGACAACCTGATCAAGACTAAGAGCAGCGCTAAGCCACTTTTGGTCTAGCTCATTAAAATCACCACATAATGTAATTGCAGCAAAGGGGTACTTGCGGCAAATTCTGTCAGTATAAAATTGCAGATATGCCGTCAGCTCCTTCTTAAATCCACTACAAGGAGGGTAATAAATAATACAAAAAATCATGCAAGATACGTCTTTTGGGAGGTTTTTGGGTCTGGTCCAGAGCCATAAAACTTCAGTTTTTGAGTTGTTCTCTATTTCAGGAGATGAAAGAATCCGATTTGGGAGGGTACACTTACAAAAAAAAGCCACTCCTCCACCATGAGATAGAGGAATACCACCTTTGCCCAATCTGGCTTAAAATGATTAAGCCCCAGTCTGTGGGAAATGGTAGACAAAAGTTTGTAGAAGATCTGATATGCTACTGAAGGAAAAGAGGGAGCGAGGGAAATTAAGCCGTGTCAGCAGCGACAGACATCGTTTCTGTGGTCTGCTGGCACAAATATTTTAAGCCCTGTCTTCGTTATGGCGTTTTTCGGCCGAGACGGCTGGGGCGGCTCATAGTGAAGACAGGTTTTATCGCCGTTTTTGTTTTATCGCCGTACAGAGTAGACATTTTGGCTGAAAACACATAAACTAAACAACACAATTTGTCGTTCATCTTAGTTGTACTCCAACATTTCTTTACGTTCCTGTAAAACCGCAAACGCAACACAAATGACTCAAAATTTTCTGCAGCTCCTGAAATAAGACTGCACTTTCTAATTTTTTTCCAAAGACAACGAAAACGAAAACTGTCGGGCTTTACTGAATTTTCGGAAGAAGAATAACTATTACAACCGAAGGTTCGAGAGAACCAGAGAAATTGTACTAAATTCTTTTTCTTCTTGGCGTATAAGGCGATTTGAGGTTTTAAATGGGACGTTTACTTATTTGAAGAACGGCTTTGCTTTTACTTGAAAAAGAAGAACGCAAATCTGACCCTGGAGTTGCAAGAAAACCATTTAAAGCCTTTTTTGTCAACTTTTAAAGTATATTGGCTAATTTTCAAGGAGGACACTAAAAGTGTCCCTTTTTTGCTGAACTTGACACTTTAGTCCCAAAAAGTTTTGGCAACCCTGCTCCTTATCTTATGCAATTAGTGATATTCTAGGTTAGGTCATGCTCATAAGAAAATAACATAATAAATGAAAAATATTACCATATGATTCCTTTTTTTTGCTCTTTCCAAGTATGGTATCATATTTGCATTTCTGACAATGCAGCCCTCCTGATGATTGTATCTATAGCCCTAACAATATATTTCTTAGTTTTTTTTTTATCTTGTGATGTATCATATAACAGGTAGCTCTAGTTTTTACTTGATAAAATCCTGTTGCACCTCAGTAAATTACAATGAAATATTTGTATTATTTAAAATGATCTAAAAGTATAGATAACACAGGAAGGAAACATGATAATCTGATTAATATAAACATGGTGCTTATTTTAAAGCAGGTATTTCAGTATTTTAGTATTCTCCTATATATCCTAGAGCTATATATGTAACCACCAGAGGGAAGGTCAGAAGTGCAAATATGATGTTTGAAAAGAGTATAAAAAAAATATAATGGTAACTACTCTTATTTTATTAAGTGTTTACTTCTGAGGAGGGGGCTCTAATCATTGTGTTACCATGATCTTCTGAAATATTGTGGTCAGTTTTCTGTCAATACACCAACCCCCAAAGAATTTTCTTATTTTAATGGGGGTTTTTTACCCCTATACATATCTAAGGTTCCTTTCTGGACAAGCAGGAGGGGGGGGGGGGGTTTGCATTGTCAGGAAATCATTAATGATATCTAGAAAGAGAATAAAATAAGGAATGTAATGGTACTAATTTTGTTTTATCATTATATTTCTTTCAGGAAAGCTGCTCAACTGCTATTTTACCAAGAATAGAATGATTAGACTCCTTGTTTTAATGCTCTTTCTTAATATCATGGCTGCTCTTTTGATAACACACACCCTCCCCACTGATGACATTGTTTTGAATTATGAATTTAACTATTGATAGGAAATGAGTACAAAAAGTAATGTAAACTTACAGAATCCTCAAAGTTTTACATGCTATATAGGAATATATCTGGTCCATAAAGTGGAGGGAGGGTGAGATACAATTGTCAATTGTCAAAATATCAATACAATTGTTTTTTTTGCACTGGAATAAACACAAATTTGACATATTTACATTGTGTCTGTATTTTAAACTATTTCTGAAACAAATTCATGGGTGTATTGATAAATTCCAGTATGGTGGACTCCCCAAGTGTAGTACTACAATCTAGTACGGATGTTTGACTGTGTCCTCCAATGGCTTAAAAAAGGTAGCTGTTTTTTCAACATTTGCCCGGTGGATTTCCAAAAGGCCTTTGACCTAATCCACCACCTGACTGCAGGCATGAATCTCCAGGAAATGGGGGCCAAACAATTCACCCTTGGCCTTGTACTTGACTTCTTAACTGGCCGAAAACGAAGTCTTTGCACTCCACAAAAATGATTTGGATTCATCATGGTCAGATACTTCTTTTGGGGCCCCACAGGGCACAAAATTAGCTAGAATAATTTTCCTGGCTGTAATTAATTCCCTGCTTAATCATCATGACGACCATTACAGGTTTGTAGATCATCTGTCCATAGTGCTTGCTTACCTGGTCAAAAACACTATCAGAACAAAGCAGTTTTCAGACCAGTTATTTGATCAGCTAAAGGTCAAATGCCCTTGCTAAATTAAATTTAACTCCACTTAAAGTACAGCTTGAACACCTTATTCAGCAATTTGGAAAATCCGTCCTAGCCAATAAGAGCCACCAATCAATACTACCCAAACCAGCCCCTCCCAATAGCTGAACTTGGTTACAAAATAAACTTGTACCCCCTAAAGTACAAACTAATTGTTACGCCAACTCATTTGTGCCTTCCTTCACATCAATTTTTAATACTGAGTTGTAGTGTGTGATTTTTGTTTAAATGAATGATTTTTGTGAAAAAAATGAATTTACCTATGCTATGATAGTTTTTAAATATACCGATATATATATATATATATATATATATATATATATATATATATATATATATCTACTTAACTTGCATCTGGTTGGCAGATTTGGGGCTCCTCCTCTGATTATATTTGGGAACAGTGTTTAATGGCAATTTGAATGGTGCTAGTCTGTTCTTCCAACTCCTTTTCTATACAGATTATTGTTTGATATACAGTCAACTAAAAGTGTGCCTAAAACTATCCTTTGACAATTCCTCTTCTGTTTGATCTCAATTCCTTTGACAATTCTTCCTTAGTCTGTCAAACAACCCATTTTATCAGAGACATACTTGATTATTATCATAAACATGGCTTCCAATATGCAAATTGTAACTGCAAAACTTGTCATTGTTTAAAAAAAAACCTGCACTTTGGCCAATCTACATTCTACATCTTTATTAGATCTAGTATCTCTACTATTAATACAATCCTGGTAAGTGAAGCTATCCAGTTCATCAGTTTTCCAACTACCTAAAATCACATCTTCATCCTCATTTATTCCTAGTCTAAGTGACTTAGCTTTCTCAACATTGACTCCCAAGGCCATTCTTGCACCCTCAACTCTCAAAACTAAAAGATCCATTCATTTTGCCAATATCTTCATTGAAGACAGTCAAATTATCAACATAGTCCAAATCGCTGAGAGTTTTACTATCCTGTTTGGTACCATGTTCCTCCCTAACCTTTGCTGTACTCCTTAGGACAAAGTCCATCAAAATAATTCAGATGTGGAGGGACTGCTGCATTAGACTGTATTGAAAGTCAGATGATTTGTTTGCTGGCATCATTTCTTTGTAATTTATTCTCATCTACAGTTGGCTCTAGTCCCAAGTAATGGCATTTTGAAAAAAAGAACAACCACAATAAAACTTGAAAATTTGAATATACCTAAGGCTGTATCCAAGCATTAGGGAATAGATGAATGAAACCTAAGCAAACAGAAATTACAATGAATAATAAAGTCAAACTTCAAGCAAACAGAAATTGCAACAAACAGTAGTAGGTCTAACCTTCTAGAGATTAACCTATGTAAGGCTTCTAGAGGCTAAAGCATCATTTGCCCTTCTTGAAAGAAAGAATACATTTTAAAAGTTCTTTGCTTTTATTATGTTGATCAATCCAAAGTTGCTGAGAATTATATGAATGATTATCAGTAGGTATAAAACAGTCCGTCTGCTTTTATTGGTTCTTTTCAGTAAGCTTAACTAACATGATGATTTTTTTCCTATTGTTGTTGATATTATGACAAATAATAAAATAAAAACTGTTCTCTTTAAAGCACAATCGACATTCTTGCCTTTAAAGGACTAGTGGGGAATTAGCCCTCCTCCTCAATACTTCAAACTGTTGTTCCATAGTAAGTCTTTCCTAAAAGACATGCACCCCTGTATTGCAACCTTGCTGTGGTTGAGATTTCTTGGTAATGCACATAATAGATGGTCTTACAGAGTTTGCAAAATATAGGAGCTGGTCAAATTTAGTTCTGAGACTTTGTAGATTGTAGTAGGCTACAGTAAATATGTTAATTTGGAATGCATGTGGGCATGCCAAAAGTTGTTGAGAATAAAATAAGGAATGTAATGGTACTAATTTTGTTTTATCATTATATTTCTTTCAGGAAAGCTGCTCAACTGCTATTTTACCAAGAATAGAATGATTAGACTCCTTGTTTTAATGCTCTTTCTTAATATCATGGCTGCTCTTTTGATAACACACACCCTCCCCACTGATGACATTGTTTTGAATTATGAATTTAACTATTGATAGGAAATGAGTACAAAAAGTAATGTAAACTTACAGAATCCTCAAAGTTTTACATGCTATATAGGAATATATCTGGTCCATAAAGTGGAGGGAGGCTGAGATACAATTGTCAAAATATCAATACAATTTTTTTTTTTGGCACTGGAATAAACACAAATTTGACATATTTACATTGTGTCTGTATTTTAAACTATTTCTGAAACAAATTCATGGGTGTATTGATAAATTCCAGTATGGTGGACTCCCCAAGTGTAGTACTACAATCTAGTATGGATGTTTGACTGTGTCCTCCAATGGCTTAAAAAAGGTAGCTGTTTTGTCAACATTTGCCTGGTGGATTTCCAAAAGGCCTTTGACCTAATCCACCACCTGACTGCAGGCATGAATCTCCAGGAAATGGGGGCCAAACAATTCACCCTTGGCCTTGTACTTGACTTCTTAACTGGCCGAAAACGAAGTCTTTGCACTCCACAAAAATGATTTGGATTCATCATGGTCAGATACTTCTTTTGGGGCCCCACAGGGCACAAAATTAGCTAGAATAATTTTCCTGGCTGTAATTAATTCCCTGCTTAATCATCATGACGACCATTACAGGTTTGTAGATCATCTGTCCATAGTGCTTGCTTACCTGGTCAAAAACACTATCAGAACAAAGCAGTTTTCAGACCAGTTATTTGATCAGCTAAAGATCAAATGCTCAAGTCATGATCTTACCATTAACATAGCCAAGTCAAAGATAATTCGTTTCAACCCTCTGAAGCAGAATATAGATATGCCTCTAGTCCCTTTCCCAATTTTGAATGAAATAAAAATCTTAGGAGTAACTTTCACTAGTGACTGTAGTTTCAGTGCCCATATTAATTTAACCATCCACAAGGCTAATGCGAGCCTTCAGACACTTGCCAAAATGAGGCGTTTTGGGTGTGATACTGAAAGTCTTCTCCATGCCTACATGTGTTATGTTCGCCTGTTGCTCAAGTATGCATGCCTGGTGTGGGGTCCATCTGCTATCTGCACAGCATACCTATTACGCAACATAGAGTGCATCCAGAAAAGAGCAACAAGGATTATACTCCAAAACCATGACATACCCTATGATCAAGCCCTTGCTAAATTAAGTTTAACTCCACTTAAAGTCCAGCTTGAACACCTTATTCAGCAATTTGGAAAATCGGTCCTAGCCAATAAGAGCCACCAATCAATACTACCCAAACCAGCCCCTCCCAATAGCTAAACTTGGTTACAAAATAAACTTGTACCCCCTAAAGTACAAACTAATTGTTACGCCAACTCATTTGTGCCTTTCTTCACATCAATTTTTAATACTGAGTTGTAGTGTGTGATTTTTGTTTAAATGTATGATTTTTGTGAAAAAACTGAATTTAGCTATACTATGATAGTTTTTAAATATACTGATATATATATATATATATATATATATATATATATATATACATATATATATATATATATATATATATATATATATATATATATATATATATATATATATATATATATCTTTCTCTCTCTCTCTCTCTCTCTACTTAACTTGCATCTGGTTGGCAGATTTGGGGCTCCTCCTCTGATTATATTTGGGAACAGTGTTTAATGGCAATTTGAATGGTGCTAGTCTGTTGTTCTAACTCCTTTTCTATACAGATTATTGTTTGATATACAGTCAACTAAAAGTGTGCCTAAAACTATCCTTTGACAATTCCTCTTCTGTTTGATCTCAATTCCTTTGACAATAATTTATTAAAAATTAATTAATTATTTATAAAAAATAATTTATTCTCATCTACAGTTGGCTCTATTCCCAAGTACTGGCATTTTGAAAAAAAGAACAACCACAATAAAACTTGAAAATTTGAATATACCTAAGGCTGTATCCAAGCATTAGGGAAAGGGGGACTGGGATGTAGTTAAACTGTAAATAATTCTGAGAGTTCAATGAACATAGATTTTCTGAATGTAGTGAAGTAAGAATTAGTCTGTATTGTCTAGTTCAGAATGGGCCATAAACTCTATGTCATGCTTTACTCTATACTATAAGCCTCAGATCAAACTGAACTCCCCTCAACAACTTTTGGCATGCCCACATGCATTCCAAATTAACATATTTACTGTAGCCTACTACAATCTACAAAGTCTCAGAACTAAATTTGACCAGCTCCTATATTTTGCAAACTCTGTAAGACCATCTATTATGTGCATTACCAAGAAATCTCAACCACAGCAAGGTTGCAATACAGGGGTGCATGTCTTTTAGGAAAGACTTACTATGGAATAACAGTTTGAAGTATTGAGGAGGAGGGCTAATTCCCCACTAGTCCTTTAAAGGCAAGAATGTCGATTGTGCTTTAAAGAGAACAGTTTTTATTTTATTATTTGTCATAATATCAACAACAATAGGAAAAAAATCATCATGTTAGTTAAGCTTACTGAAAAGAACCAATAAAAGCAGACGGACTGTTTTATACCTACTGATAATCATTCATATAATTCTCAGCAACTTTGGATTGATCAACATAATAAAAGCAAAGAACTTTTAAAATGTATTCTTTCTTTCAAGAAGGGCAAATGATGCTTTAGCCTCTAGAAGCCTTACATAGGTTAATCTCTAGAAAGTTACACCTACTACTGTTTGTTGCAATTTCTGTTTGCTTGAAGTTTGACTTTATTATTCATTGTAATTTCTGTTTGCTTAGGTTTCATTCATTTATTCCCTAATGCTTGGATACAGCCTTAGGTATATTCAAATTTTCAAGTTTTATTGTGGTTGTTCTTTTTTTCAAAATGCCATTAGTTGGGACTAGAGCCAACTGTAGATGAGAATAAATTACAAAGAAATGATGCCAGCAAACAAATCATCTGACTTTCAATACAGTCTAATGCAGCAGTCCCTCCACATCTGAATTATTTTGATGGACTTTGTCGTAAGGAGCACAGCAAAGGTTATGGAGGAACATGGTACCAAACAGGATAGTAAAACTCTCAGAGATTTGGACTATGTTGATAATTTGACTGTCTTCAATGAAGATGTTGGCAAAATGAATGGATCTTTTAGTTTTGAGAGTTCAGGGTGCAAGAATGGCCTTGGGAGTCAATGTTGAGAAAGCTAAGTCACTTAGACTAGGAATAAATGAGGATAAAGATGTGATTTTAGGTAGTGGAAAAACTGATGAAGTGGATAGCTTCACTTACCAGGATTGTATTAATAGTAGAGATACTAGATCTAATAAAGATGTAGAATGTAGATTGGCCAAAGTGCAGGTTTTTTTAAACAATGACAAGTTTTGCAGTTACAATTTGCATATTGGAAGCCATGTTTATGATAATGATCAAGTATGTCTCTGATAAAATGGGTTGTTTGAAAGACTAAGGAAAAATTGTCAAAGGAATTGAGATCAAACAGAAGAGGAATTGTCAAAGGATAGTTTTAGGCACACTTTTAGTTGACTGTATATCAAACAATAATCTGTATAGAAAAGGAGTTAGAACAACAGACTAGCACCATTCAAATTGCCATTAAACACTGTTCCCAAATATAATCAGAGGAGGAGCCCCAAATCTGCCAACCAGATGCAAGTTAAGTAGATATATATATATATATATATATATATATATATATATATATATATATATATATATATATATATATATATATATATATATATATATATATATATATATATATATATATATATATATCGGTATATTTAAAAACTATCATAGCATAGGTAAATTCATTTTTTTCACAAAAATCATTCATTTAAACAAAAATCACACACTACAACTCAGTATTAAAAATTGATGTGAAGGAAGGCACAAATGAGTTGGCGTAACAATTAGTTTGTACTTTAGGGGGTACAAGTTTATTTTGTAACCAAGTTCAGCTATTGGGAGGGGCTGGTTTGGGTAGTATTGATTGGTGGCTCTTATTGGCTAGGACGGATTTTCCAAATTGCTGAATAAGGTGTTCAAGCTGTACTTTAAGTGGAGTTAAATTTAATTTAGCAAGGGCATTTGATCTTTAGCTGATCAAATAACTGGTCTGAAAACTGCTTTGTTCTGATAGTGTTTTTGACCAGGTAAGCAAGCACTATGGACAGATGATCTACAAACCTGTAATGGTCGTCATGATGATTAAGCAGGGAATTAATTACAGCCAGGAAAATTATTCTAGCTAATTTTGTGCCCTGTGGGGCCCCAAAAGAAGTATCTGACCATGATGAATCCAAATCATTTTTGTGGAGTGCAAAGACTTCGTTTTCGGCCAGTTAAGAAGTCAAGTACAAGGCCAAGGGTGAATTGTTTGGCCCCCATTTCCTGGAGATTCATGCCTGCAGTCAGGTGGTGGATTAGGTCAAAGGCCTTTTGGAAATCCACCGGGCAAATGTTGACAAAACAGCTACCTTTTTTAAGCCATTGGAGGACACAGTCAAACATCCGTACTAGATTGTAGTACTACACTTGGGGAGTCCACCATACTGGAATTTATCAATACACCCATGAATTTGTTTCAGAAATAGTTTAAAATACAGACACAATGTAAATATGTCAAATTTGTGTTTATTCCAGTGCAAAAAAAACAATTGTATTGATATTTTGACAATTGACAATTGTATCTCAGCCTCCCTCCACTTTATGGACCAGATATATTCCTATATAGCATGTAAAACTTTGAGGATTCTGTAAGTTTACATTACTTTTTGTACTCATTTCCTATCAATAGTTAAATTCATAATTCAAAACAATGTCATCAGTGGGGAGGGTGTGTGTTATCAAAAGAGCAGCCATGATATTAAGAAAGAGCATTAAAACAAGGAGTCTAATCATTCTATTCTTGGTAAAATAGCAGTTGAGCAGCTTTCCTGAAAGAAATATAATGATAAAACAAAATTAGTACCATTACATTCCTTATTTTATTCTCTTTCTAGATATCATTAATGATTTCCTGACAATGCAAACCCCCCCCCCCTCCTGCTTGTCCCAGAAATGAACCTTAGATATGTATAGGGGTAAAAAAACCCCATTAAAATAAGAAAATTCTTTGGGGGTTGGTGTATTGACAGAAAACTGACCACAATATTTCAGAAGATCATGGTAACACAATGATTAGAGCCCCCTCCTCAGAAGTAAACACTTAATAAAATAAGAGTAGTTACCATTATATTTTTTTATACTCTTTTCAAACATCATATTTGCACTTCTGACCTTCCCTCTGGTGGTTACATATATAGCTCTAGGATATATAGGAGAATACTAAAATACTGAAATACCTGCTTTAAAATAAGCACCATGTTTATATTAATCAGATTATCATGTTTCCTTCCTGTGTTATCTATACTTTTAGATCATTTTAAATAATACAAATATTTCATTGTAATTTACTGAGGTGCAACAGGATTTTATCAAGTAAAAACTAGAGCTACCTGTTATATGATACATCACAAGATAAAAAAAAAACTAAGAAATATATTGTTAGGGCTATAGATACAATCATCAGGAGGGCTGCATTGTCAGAAATGCAAATATGATACCATACTTGGAAAGAGCAAAAAAAGGAATCATATGGTAATATTTTTAATTTATTATGTTATTTTCTTATGAGCATGACCTAACCTAGAATATCACTAATTGCATAAGATAAGGAGTCTAATGGTACTGTTTTTAAACATGTTTTCTTCAGAAAAGCCTCCCAAGATGTAGACCTAGCCTCCCCGGCTCTTATTTGTTGGCATGTTTTCTCTAGAAGTGACCAGCCAGAAAACTGATATCCTAAATAGCCTACAACCATTGCTGCCATTTAAATGCAATACTGCTCTTCATCTCTAGCCTCTAATACTGTATTTATACCTAAGGTATATACAGAATTACCAGTTTTTATTAGCATATTAGCATAAAAGACCTAGCCTACAAGTAAAGTGAAGATACAACTCAAGGCACTCTTTTATGCTCTTTCTACTTATAGACTAAAGTCCTTTACAGACCCTCAAAGATGATACCTTTTTCTCTGTTTGAGATATAGCCTACCTATATAGGCTGATTTATGTTAGGAGCACTCTTGTTAAAACAAGTTTACCAATAACTTGAATTCAGAGCGATAACAGATAATCAACAAATACATGAGAAATATACAATATGGGCTTTATATTCAGGCTAAGCTAGAAAGATTATGTTAAAACTAAATTTGCAAGTAAATCAATTATTATATTCCAAAAGAGCATAAAATTGGTATGTTCATTTTATTCATAAGTCACTTATGTGAACTTCTCAATATTTACTGTATTCAGTTCAGAGGAGTCCCTTTACAAAAGTACTACATAGCAAGGTTTAACCAAGTTCAAGAAGGTAAAGTCCATTAAAACTGGGATAGCCATGAATGTTGCAGTAAATACATCAAATCAACCTTTTTTCGGAAGGGTACTTAATTTTCATGGCCGTATGTCTTAGACCGTGTCCGAAATCTTATATCACAAAGAATGCTGCATCCGGATGCAGGGTTAATTCTGAATACTCAGTCCGAAAACTGTTTTCGTCATTTGTTCTTTGAAGCTCAAATCCCTACTCAACAGCAACTCAGTAGTAGGGGAAGAAACAGAAATCAACCATCAGATTGGAAATAGCAATAGCCTCCATGTAGCTCCTAATCACTTCGCTACTACTGCAAATTAAAGCACTGGACATTCTTTTGCTCTGTCTGATGGAGGAGCAATTTTTTCTCTTGCAGATAATGCATGCATAATTGTCAAGACTTTGATTTTGGATAGCTTAGGTCAGACACTGGGTATATCTAGCATTTACTATAGTCTTTGGTAGGCCTATGTCTAACAATAAGTAAGGCCCATGACTTTTTCATGATGGCAATCAAGATCAAAGGTCATCACTAGATTCAAGGATCAAAATTTCTCTGGCCTTTGAAATCTAGTGGTCATGCAAATTGGGTGATCATTAGATTTGTAACATAGTGCATATGCACTGCTGCACTAAATATATCTCTAGAGAAAATAAAATATAAATGTCTCCAGAACCATCTAGACCATATCTAGTAGGCTAATAGAACTGAGATTTTCCATTACAAAGCTGCTGCTAAGAATCAGAAACACAAAGAATTGAGATTAGAAGGCAGTTGTGTTTATAGGCCTTGATTATTTAGACCAATTAGATTTGTCCTATATTTTACCATCTTTTAGCTGAATTCTTTTGTTTTGCATTTGCTTTGCTAAAAAGTAGTCTTAAAAAGTTCCAAGTTTAGAGAATTATGTTAGTATTTTTCTTGCTGATCAGAACAATTGTCTTTACAAATCCTTCTGTTTAAAGCATTTTAGAGAGATTATAAGTGCATCATGGGCACATTGCAGTCTCAAATGAGCTTGTGGAAAAGAAATAGAACACATAATTTTTCTTATTTTGTATTATTTCAAGACCAGAATATCACAAAACTAAGCTTTCATATTGCTTACTGTATCTTAAGTAAATACAATTCCTGATGGAGTTTTGTTGATACCTGTCTTATATTCAATTTGTCTAAATAAAATGCATATTGTTTATGGGCAGCAACTATGACTTGAGTTTTTTTTAATATTTTATTTTTTCAAACAATTGTTGTTCTGTGGTTACATTTGTGTTCCTTCCTAAGTGGCTGGCTCTCTAGCTTGAGAATCCTTTGTCCAAAGGGCACAGGTTTAATTCCTGGCATTACAAGATTATTTGGTTTGGGACAGGGATCAGTGATGTGACTCTGATAGCTCAGCTAGAATTGGCCCAACTTTAAAAAGTTACCTAAAGAAATGTGGGGACAGTAAGCAGGAAGGCTATGCAAAAGCACAGGATGGCTGGCCCCTAGCTTCCTATTGCACTTCCTGGCTAAAGGATCACCTTGTCCTTTACTGGGCTTCTGACTTAGCCATATAAGCTTTCTTTTAAACTTATTAAACATAAATACAAATGAAGAAATGACAGTAGGGTAGTTGTTCCTTTTCAATGAATTGTTGATGTATAGATTAGAGTGTGGGTCATGAGAGATGGCTGGTTAAGGTTTTGCGAGGTATAAAATTTTAGGCAATTGCTCAGGTTGGCAACTGAGCACAAAAGTAAAATTTTGTGAATGATTTTTCTTTGTGACTGTAATACTTATGTAATTTCAAGTATTTTATAGTTAATCTTTATTGTTTTATTTTAATTGCAATTGCCCTAGGACTTTAGTATAGTTAAGCCAACTTACATCCATCCATTTTCTTCAAACAGACAGGAGTTCTATGTTCCCTAGCTTCAATAAATTTATATGCAATTTTGAGACCAAGGGTTACAAAGTAGGTAAAAACTTGCAAATGGAACTGTGGTGCAACTAATTAATTTTTAAAGAATGTATATCAACTTAAAGAATTAAAAAAAATAATTTGGAATTCAAACAAGACAAATAAATAAATAGAAGTATCCCTTTACAATCATTTAATGAATTGTCACAAATGTAGGTTACTATTAAGATTGAAATGAACAAAGCTTCAATTATGAATCTGTTTTCTTTTGACATACTCAAGGGGCAAACCTCCAAGCTTCGATAAATTCAATCTCACTTTCAGGCTCTTTTCAATGGGAACTTTTTTTGGATTTTTTTTTTTTTTACCAACTAAAAACAGTAGGGAAAGTATCAGGTATAAGTGACTTAAGAGACTTGACAACATTTAGAAAAAGCTAAATGCAACGTGATCTAAATAAGGATGCTATTGTAGAGTATCAAAGAGAGGCCTACAGATATATCCCAAATAAAGTAAAGGCATATTACAAAGAACAAGAACAGGTTCATAGAATACCATTGAAGTGGTAAAGAAACAAGGAAATTGCAAAAATTGAGATTATAAGATTAACAAGAAACTATGAAAATTGAAGCACAGTACTAGCCTCCTTCCAACGGGACAAATAAGGGGATTCACACCCCAAGGCTCTGACTACTTTCAACTACACCTTTAGGAGCCAAAAAAAATTAAATACATTTTTTCACACATGTCAAATATGACAGTTGACTCAGGAGTTTAGGGTCAGGGATTCAACACTCTGTGGTGCCACAAATGGAAGGACCTTTGCTGTCATAAGCATTGTTGATCCTAGCACACACCCACACTCAAATATAATATTATGTAAAATCATAAACATCTTAAACAGCAAAAATAAAAGACTTTTTTTTTATTTTTGATAAATATTATTTGAAAAAGGACACTACAAGGCGAATATCAGGTTCATCAGCATGCTAAATTTGATGTGACAATGATAAAATTAGTTTAATCTTTTCTGGGATCAAATGTGTTAACTATAGATAACACAAACATTGCAATTTCTATTTCTCCATCCATGTGTTTGATTGAGATTCTGAGACTATGACCCTAGGTAAAAAAGGCTAAGGCTTTTAAAGTTTTTTTCATTGACCTTAGGTCAAATAGGGAAAGAGGAGGGGGTTCTATACACAAAAAGTAGAAAATTTTTGTTGATTTGCTGAAGTTAGTGAAAGGAGTATCAAATCAAACAGTTCATGGTAACAAACTGTAGTAGGGAGCAACCCGGCTCAAAAGTAACCAAAACTCAAAAAAAGGTATTTTGATACCAATAGCTGCATCAAAAGAATCGCATTTTAATGCTGATTTCAAATATATAAATTTCATCAAGTTTAGTCTTACCCATCAAAAGTTACGAGCCTGAGAAAATTTGCCTTATTTTAGAAAATAGGGGGAAACACCCCCTAAAAGTCATAGAATCTTAACGAAAATTACACCATCAGATTCAGCGTATCAGTGAACCCTACTGTAGAAGTTACAAGCTCCTATCTACAAAAATGTGGAATTTTTTATTTTTTGCCAGAAGGCAGATCATGGATGCATGTTTATTTGTTTTTTTTCTCCAGGGGTGATCGTATCGACCCAGTTGTCCTAGAATGTTGCGAGAGGGCTCATTCTATCGGAAATGAAAAGTTCTAGTGCCCTTTTTAAGTGACCAAAAAATTGAAGGGCACCTAGGCCCCCTCCCACGCTAATTATTCTCCCAAAGTCAACGGATAAAAATTCTGAGATGGCCAGTTTATTCAGCGTAGTCGAAAAACCTTATAACTATGTCTTTGGGGACGACTTACTCCCCCACAGTCCCCATGGGAGGGGCTACAAGTTACAAACTTTGACCAGTCCTTACATATAGTAATGGTTATTGGGAAGTGTACAGGCGTTTTCAGGAGGATTTTTTGGTTGGGGGAGGGGTCAAGAAGAGGGGGATATGCTGGGGGAGCTTTCCATCAAGGAATTTGTCATGGGGGAAGAAAATTTACATGAAGGGAGCGCAGGATTTACTAGCATTACTTAAAAAAAAAACAGTGAAAAAAAATATGAAAAACTTTTTTTCAGCTGGAAGTAAGGATCAGCATTAAAACTTAAAATGAACAGAAATTATTACCCATATGAGGGGCTCACCTCCTCCTAATACCTCGATCTTTACGCTAAAGTATTTTTAGTAATGCCAACTATTTATTCTACGGCTTTTGTGATTCAGGGGTCATTCTTAATGAATTGGGACAAAATTATATTTTTTACTAATAAAAAGATTCGTAAAAATTAAAAGTTCTAGTTGCCTTTTGAATTAACCAAAAAATTGGAGGGCAACTAGGGTTCCTGCCCTGCTCTTTTTTTAATCAAAATTATGAGAAAGCCATTTAGCCAAAAAAAAAATGCAAATTTTGTTTTAATTATTCCTCTGCAGAGAGCCAAAATCAAAACATGCATTGATTAGAAAACGTTCAGAAATTAGATAAAAAAAAACAAGTTTTTTCAGCTGAAAGTAAGGAGCAGCATTAAAACTTAAAATGAACAGAAATTATTACCCATATGAGGGGCTCACCTCCTCCTAATACCTTGATCTTTACGCTAAAGTATTTTTAGTAATGTCAACTATTTATTCTACGGCTTTTGTGATGCAGGGGTCATTCTTAATGAATTGGGACAAAATTATATCTTTTACTAATAAAAAGATTCGTAAAAAATTAAAAGTTCTAGTTGCCTTTTGAATTAACCAAAAAATTGGAAGGCAACTAGGGTTCCTGCCCTGCTCTTTTTTTTAAAAATTATGAGAAAGCCATTTAGCAAAAAAAAACAAAAACGCAAATTTCGTTTTAATTATTCCTCTGCTGAGAGCCAAAATCAAAACATGCATTGATTAGAAAGCGTTCAGAAATTAAATAAAAAAAACAAACAAGTTTTTTCAGCTGAAAGTAAGGAGCAACATTAAAACTTAAAACGAACAGAAATTACTTCGTATATGAAAGGGGCTGCTTCCTCATCAACGCCCCGCTCTTTACGCTAAAGTTTGTTACTGTTTTAAAAAGAAGAGTTGAGAGAAAGAGTCAAACTTTAGCCTAAAGAGTGGGGCATTGATGAGGAAGCAGCCCCTTTCATATACAAAGTAATTTCTGTTTGTTTTAAGTTTTAATGTCACTCCTTACTTTCAGTTGAAAAAACTTGTTGTTTTTTTATTTAATTTAAATAAAAGATGGAATAAATGTACATAGCAAAATATCACCAAATTGGATCCTACTAGAATTTATCAGATTTGTTTAGTATAATTTCAAGAATGGGTAAGGTGCTGTCTCTGATAGTTGAGCAAGTTTTAAAAAAAATCCTTTAGATCAAAAAGCTTAAAAATAAATTTGTGTCTGATACACAATATAGTTAAACATATGTAGTTAAAGGAAAAGCTACCATATTTTTCGTCCCTGGGAAATTAGTTTAAAGCCCTGTCCTGATAAGAAGAGGAAGCTCAGATCAGGTTACTCAAACATGATTCTAAAGGAGATAGACCATGGTTAAAATGCTAATACTGTACTGATGCTTAGTCAATTATAGCTATTTCAGCTTATTTGCATTGTGATGTTAACAATGGGCTTGCAGCTTTAATGTGATGATTCCTTGAAGACAGGATTATCACCCTTTTTAGGGTAGATCAATTTTACTTGAAAGAAAATCATTTGGTAAAATTCTAGTTGATTGACTTCTTGCTATCTCAGAAAGGGGTTATGTTAGGAAAATGAAACTTTCAGAGATGCATCTACAGGCTAAAGTATGTCCTTGGAAGGTACTTTGAAGTACCTCCCTCTAGAGGGCTGCAACCTTCAAAATATGTATTATAAAAGTAAAATCTTGCAAAATAGATCTTCTGTTGAATGAAGTACAACAAAATTGTTTTCAGCTTCACAACTTTGCTCAATCCAAATTTATAAGGTTTCAAAGATATGCCAATACATTTCCTAAATTTTGAAAAAGAAACATTGATATGGCTCAGAATTTTACTCATAACAGGAATTGCATTTTCAGAACTAAACGCAGAGAAAAAGCAACTGGTAACTAAAACTTAAGATAAATGTTGTTTTGTCAAAATTTCAATTTTGACAAACCTGTTAAACTTGTCAAACCTGTCAGATTGGCGAATTTCATGGCTCTCTAGAGGGAGAAGGAATGGAGGTGGGTACTCTAGAATTCCTTCTTAGGATATACTTTAGCCTTTAGACCCACCCCTGAAAGTTTCATTTTCCTAACCTTACCCCTTTCTGAGATAACAAGAAGTCACTCAACTAGAATATTAACAATCACTTTATTAAACAACTATCAAAAAACTGCTGATCAGCTATTACTCTGCTTAGAGATAATCCTTTAGCAGGGCATGAGAAATTTTGTGTTTTCTCTTTGTTTGAAACAGCTTAATTTTTTTGCTTCAAGAATAACAGAACAAGAAGTCAATGATCATTGTATTTAGCAGTTATCATACAATTAAAGCTATATGATCACTGAGTAAGGTGAAGATCTACATCCTTAATAATAATCATCTAAAAGCTGCTGATCACAAATAATTTTTTTTTCAAACTGAGGTATTCTTAGCCACTTACACTGGAAGTTTTTTTTGTCACACATTTTTGGAATTTGAAATCTCTCTGGAAATAGATCTTTCTTCCTTATGCTCTGGTTTTCCTTATGCTTTGGATATGGATCGCCACTATCTTTCTTTAGTTTCTACTGAAAAACCTCAGATAAATGCTGCAATTTCGTAGAATTTTTTCGTGGGGTTTTTGACATCATAACCCTAAGATAATTACAGATGTAATTCTAGTCCGGACTGAGAATTCTTCGAAGAATTCCAGACGGATGCGAAATTAATTCTGCATACTTGAGATTTCGGACACGCTCTTAATAAGCCAATTTAAACATTAAAATGGAAAAACTTTACTCACTGTAAGCTGAGGAGTTCCAGTTCCAAAAATTGTAGGATTCCCTGATTTTTCCGATATTTAAAATATTTGCTACTCTTCCCACAGTTGTCGATAATTGCACTTTTTGCAAATTGGTTGATACAAAACAAAACTAAAAGGCCCAGAGCCTGAAAAATTCTCACATCTCGTAAAATTGGCGGCACATCTGTGTACCTGCAGTGCAATACATAGTCTATCATTGAGGAAGCGGCTTTAAGGGTTTTATTTATTACGATCACCTTTCTCTTAGGTTGTCCCTTAGTAGAAAGAGGCTCTGATACCTAAATGTGGTTGCCCGGTTATCCATTACAGCCTTAACACCAATCTTCTTGTTTTCTCTTATGTCGGATGCGCAGTACCCTAAGTAGCATACGCTGCAGGATTTAACTTGGGTCTCTTCACATTGAAATTTACCGTTCATATTGAAAGACAAGTAATATTTCTGTTATGGCAAAAATAACGTTTAGGCTTAAACGAAGATTTTAATTTTAATTTAAAAAATTTAATGAAAGAAAAAATGTTTCTCTTCTAGATTTTGAAAATGTATGTTACCTAGTTCCCCCCATAATTTTGTCAATTGATGCCCCATTTACAATAATAGTCTGTAATATTTTTGATATGTCACAACTTTTACTTCCAACAATTGAAAACTAACTCCAAACCATCAGCTAATGTTACAATATGACACTGTACCGGCCACTGGTACCTAGGAATATAGTTTAATAATTAAATAAAGCTAAAATAGTTTCACCAACAATCTATTAAAAGTCAAGGGGACATGTAAAAGGTATCAAGTTCTTCCTAGTTTTGCTATTTATTCTGTTCTTAAACTTGGCAAAACTCTTCATAATTGGCAAAACCTAGCCAAAAATTATTGCAGACTATGGTCTCTATAGAATAGATGAGAATATTATTTAAACTTTTCTATCACAGCCTGGTTGCCAAATTTGAATTTTACGTCACAAATAGCACTGGTATATATAACGTATTATATCACCATACAATATATATATCATTTGGAAGAATTTGATTTTCACGTTTACAAGCGTAATGCATTGTAAAAAGTACATTAAAAAAAGAGTCAACACTTAGTTAAACAGTCAAAATTAAAAAATACATAGAAAACAATAAAATTAATGACTATTATTCCTAGTTATTATACAACTCAACAAAACTCGGAAAAAAACACTTATGATATCTTTTATGTTTAGCTGGGGTGGGCATCAGTTTGGAGACTTTTAGGGATTTTATATAGGACTATCTATAGCGGGCAGGTTGGTAGTTTCGGGTATGATGGAGCGTAATCGGTCAATAGCCATGATCTTGGTACCATAGCGAAGGCACGGGAGGTTTTTTCTCTCGGCCAACGTGGTGAGCTAGAACTTATCTTGTAGATTATGATGTAGAAGCTTCCCTTAACCATTTATGATTCTAAGGGCTCGTTTTTGGACATTTTCAATCTTGTAAATATGCTCTGAAGAAACAAAGGACACTGGACGTGCAAACTCGAGTATTGACCGAATATAAAAACAATAAAATTGGCAAAGATCCTTAGGGAGACAAGAACATTTTATCAAAAGTTTTAGAAGGGAAACTGAAGGGGAAGCTTGTTTGAGGATATTTTGAACATAGGCGTCCCACTTCAAGTGACCAATTCCTAAAATTGTATTCACCAATTTAAAAAAATTGAAGCATTAAAATGCTACAGTCCCAGAATCACATAGTAGCCAGGGCACAATTTTAGATGAGCTGCCCATTTTGGAAAATTTCCTTGTAATTTTCACTCTCTGGTTGGAACATATATGACCCTTTTCTAATAAAATCAATGATCACATTTTTAATTCATCCAATTTCTCAAGCATAGGCTATGACAAATTTTTAATATGATTATCACTAAGTTGAAAAATGTTCAACTTCCTAAGTAACCTAGGGTACGCAACCTAAGTGAAAGTATAATTTATAAAAAGTAGTTTAAGCGGGATTCAAGCGCCATGTAGTATTTTGAGTTTATTCTTTACTAAACACAAGTACACATATAGAAACATTGCACAAGTAAACAGTACATAAGTAAACATCACATGTTACTGCCCATGTGCCATGCTTTCTTATACCAAAAGGACTTCCATAGAGTAATCTTCTGTCTCAAACTAGCAGATTGTTTAGAAGAAGAAAATATATAAGGAAGGCTGTGATCCTTTCAACATTCCTGTTTTTATGTGCTTTATAGCTCGAGGTCAAGTTGTATTTTCAAATGGGATAATTAAAACTCAGGAAAAATAGCCAACTGTTAATTGCAAGTCTTTTATTGCTCTTTCAATATATTTTTAATCAAAAGTATTATCTTTAACAGCAAATATAACAGAACCAGTTTTTACATTCCTAGAGCATTGACATTAAAAAGTTGAGCTCTTTTATCTCACTACCCTTGTGTAAAAGTATTACTTACAGAAATACTGAGCGAAAAAGTAAGATTCCTCCTATCTTCCTCCTTTTTCCTATCTTTAATGCCGCTTGAAGTGCAGCTTTTAAATACAATATTTAATTTTACACTCAAAATGTTTCCACAATAACAATTGACCTGTCGCCTCTTCTAGCAGCCGTATTACTATTTTAGTCCAAATAGATTCTTTTGAGCAAAGAAAGGCTAGATAAACTTTTCTACCTCTCCTTACTTGTGTGGAGAACTCTCACAAAAAGTTTAAAGTTTTGGTTATGGTCAAAGGATTATAAGTCACATGATGAAAGCATGAAGAGGACACTTTTTACTTAGGCAGCGCTATTACCCTGTCTGTCATAAAAGGATACATGAAGTCAAGTCACCTCGCTAGTAAAATCACTTGTAAACAAAGTTGTGCCCAGAAAACGATCCAAACGGAAGAACAAATGACAAAAGTATCAAAATCAAGCAAACAAAGCGCCTATTGCATGAGAACAGCATTACAGCAAATATAAAGATAGCATACTAGAAAATATTAAAAAGATATTGAAAAGAGATAAATAGGCTGAAACATTGCCATAGCAACCAAAAATTAAAAAAAATATTGAAAATTTTTATTATGAGACGAATACTCTATGTCGTCCCTTTTTGATTTTGACCCACATAGATATCAGGAACGGAAGCATGTTTAACCCTTGGTGTTCAAAAAGGTCAAGGGAATTTAGAGTAATTATGGTTGCAGCGGTAATTGGAAACTAGTACAGGGAGAACCACAGACTATAATAACCAAAAATACGAAACGAGAACTGTCATGAAATAATTTTATTTATGATATTCATTATAACATATAATATAACATACATAGATAACAGACATTTTTTTTTATATTCTTCATCCCTGTAAATTTTCATCTTCACATTTCTTCATCTTTCCTTAACATGTAATATCCTTTATTATATATTATATATAAAATATATATAAATTATAATATATTCTTCTTCGTATTTCTTCTGCTCATTATCACGCAACATGATGAGCTTGAATCCCTTAAACCCAAAAGAGAGTCGGTTCACCGCACTACCGTGGCTAAAATCCTGTTAAAACTCAAATGGTGCATTTTATATGACTCTATTTACATGCTTTTCAGCATGCAGCTACTGCTGAAACCTTTTTTAGTGTTATAAAACCTCTACCAATTTCAAAAATGATAATAAATTATATTATTGTTATTCTAAGTTAACATAGCTGAGTTGTCACCACCAGCTCAGGGGACATACAACCTCTTTGAGTCTTTGGAAATACATGTATTTTAACCACCAGTACAATACCAAGACAATAACCTTACTGACTTGCCCCTTGAAAACAATAAACTAGAAAGGTATGACAAACTTAAAAGATTGCTTGTGAAAGGAGAGTGCAAATAATGTATTTCATGATAATCAAGTTATTGATTTGGCCTCTGGTAACAAAGATAACCTAGAGAGGATTGACAAATTTTGAAAGAGTGCTTTGAAGAGGTGAATGTGACTCCCGCAAGGATTCCAATGGACATTATCCTACATCAGCCAAGTGCTTTTGAACATCAGGCTGGATCAGGGAATTGTTATGCTTGGCTTGACCAGCTCATCCTAATGTTAAAAACTATTGGAATATGTCTATGGAGAGGTGAATGTAACTCCCTCTAATATTTCAACGGAGGGTTTGGATGTTAATTTTGCTCAGCCAAATGCCTTTGAAAAGCAGTGTGTATCATAGGACGACTTTAATTGGATTGACCAGTGTAGTCAAAATACAAATAAATTTTTGGGTGATTGCTCTGGAGAGACCACTGTAACTCCCCCTAATGATTCAATGGATGATTTGAATGTTAATTCTGTTCAGCCAAGGACCTTTGAACGGCAAAGTATATCAGGGAATGATTTTGCTAAGGCTGAACACCTCAGTCCAGATACTCCCGAAGATATGCTTCGAGATATGGTTTCCAACAAATTACGTCATTTTTCAATAATTCTTTTGAACATGTTTTAAGGTTATCGAGGAAAGATTAAACCAAAGATTTTTGCAATTAAAAAGGGAACATGAAAGACACAATATATCAACGTATAAACCTAAACATTTCTCAGGACCATGTGTGATTAATTTAAGCAAAAAGGAGTTAACCAAAGAACAAAAGCAAATCTTTGAAAAAGGTATAAAGTTTGGACTAAATCCTAAGAAAAGTACCGAGAGAAGAAATAATTTCAAAGATTTAGACAGGGATTTATGTATTTTCAAAAGATGTTAATAATATAGATGATTTAAGACTGGGAGTCATTAATATTTTAAAAGACTTTGGCAATTTTCAAGAAAACCTTAGGAACAAAGATACAAAAATTTTGAAAGATCTAAAAAAAGATTATTCTGTAATAATAACGAAAGCTGATAAGAGCAATGCGGTAGTACCGCTCGAAAAATATGATTATGATAGTAAAATAGAAACAATTCTAAAGAATATTTCAACATACAACAAATTTAAATCAGACCCAAATGAATCTTATGTTGCAAAATTAAGAAAGGACTTAGAAAGTCTTAAAAATAATCGAAGTATCACATTCACTGCTTTGCCGAAATTAAACCCGTTTTTTTGTTCAATTTCCCTCCTCCTTAAACGGCGCTTTTCAGATATTGAAATGTATGATTTATTAAATTGTAAGGGCACATGCCCGCATGAGTACTAGAATTCCACCTCAGGCTATGTGAGGAGACATTACCGTCCATCGAATCGTTGTATAATACACTTTCTGATTGTCAATGCACTACCGCTGACTATGAGTTTTCTAAAACAAATTGGGCAAGGGGCTGTAAAATTGGGGATGATTATTGCAAAATGTACTGGCAATATATTTATTGACGTTATTGGATATTGTGTGCAAGAAAACGTATAAAATCTATCAGGAATTTGGTTTGGATTTGGGTTATTATTTTTCAACTCCCCATCTGTTGATGAATTAAATTATAAAAATGAGTAAAGCAGAAATGGACATGATCACCAAAGTAGATCAATATCTATTTGCAGAAAAATCATATAAGGGGAGGGTATGTTTTGCACGGGGATCGTATCTTGGAAACTGACCCGACTGGACAATGCACTGGTGAAAAGTCCAATGCAATTTTCAGGATATGAATTCCCTCTATCTGTCGTCAAGTCCTCACTACTCTTTGCCAAGTGGTAGTCACAAATGGCTTCACAATAATTTTGCTTCAAACATCCCCGAAATTGCCACCGATAAGGAGAAAGGACCGCAAGGATGTTTTTTTTTAAATTCATAGTGAAATACCTTTTGAACTTCTTGACTCGGTAAAAGATTTTGTCTTTCCGTGCATAAGCAAATCAGTGACTAAGGACTCTTTGAGTCTTTCTTTGGCAGAGGTGGGGGATATGCACTGGTCACCTTCAAAATAATAACTAATTGCCAACCTTGATCCGAAACTGAATATTGTTGTTCATCTTGTTCTTTTGTGATGGATGGTAGCCAACCGTTTTAGGGTCACAAAGATTCATAAAGCCCTCTAATTTGATTAAAAAAGCATACAAGAAAATGTACATTGACACGTTTGTCAGTAAACGTTCAGAAGCAAAAACGAAGGTTGAAAAAGAAGTCTATATATTTCCAATTCAGCCTTCAGTGAAATTTGCGAACGTTTACGCAAGAGGAGTTGTTGTGACGTTGTAACCAACCAAAAGAATGCGCTTGAATCATTGCTGATCGCAACTGTAAGCCAATAGGTCTTACATTGGAAAAAAAGAAATGTCATTTTAAATAAAAATATGGCTGCTGGTATCTCAATTACAGAAATATCCAAGAAACTTATGTTGTCATTCTTTAAAAATCTGTGTAAGTTCCAATTGCCGAAAGAGGGGGAAGTTCAAGTGTATTTTGGAGACATTGATTCACTACTGCTATAAATAAAAACTGACTATTTATCAAATGATTTGGAAAATAGTAATCGCATTAGCTCTCGAATGGACTTTACCAATCGGAATGAGTCTATTTATACGGTGCTAGTAAGTGCCATACCCAAAATCAACTATTATTGCTCAAGTCTGGGATGGGGATCGACTAGATATCCCATGGCACGCTTGCAAGTCCGAAGGTGCACGGTGTACAAATGCACAATGAGGATATCAAACAAATTTTCAAGGGGGTGCTTACACACTGGTGTTAAACATAATTTAGATATGAGGGTTTATAGAAACTGCGTGGAAAGTAGTTTAGCTCCTAAAGTGAAAGTAATGGTAATTCGTTCTTTTAAATATAAAAGCTACACAGTCAGGGTAGAAAAAATGCCATTTGTACCACATTAGACAAAATCTATCTACGTGAGGGTGGTGTGAGAGTACAACCTAGGGGCACTATTGCTTTTCAGATCGAGATGATTATGTACAGTATAGACAACGTCTCGGTCTAAAGGAACTTTTTTACGTTAAATACAATTTAAGTTTCATTGGTAAAAAGAAAACGCCTGTTAAAGATTCTAGAACAATGAATCAACCAAAAGAGGAAGACTCAACTTTTTCCAATGTTTTGTCAAGTGTTGAAGATCTACTACCACACTCATACGCTTGAACAAAGTAAAAGCCTCTTAATATATCTCATGAAAAGCGAACACAATCAATTTGATAGGAACAAAAAACGAATTATAATTCAAGGGAAAAGTTATAATATGCTTGATTTAATGTATGATATGGTTACAAATCGTAAAGGACTTTTATCATTGGAAAATCATCTATACAACTTTTTACTTACGTTAAACTTTCCAAAAAGTATTATTACCAATAAGAAATTTCTAAAGAAATTAAAGGAGCATAGTAATGTAACATTAAAAGAAGGAGAAGAAGATTTTAAATAAATACTAACACATCTAGCGCTAACACTAGTAGTTGTAGAAGTAATGATTTAATGACCCCAGTGCTGGCGAGACAAAAGTGAAGACGTATTGATATCAACTCATCACCATCAACACTAGTATGCAAAAGGGTATTGGACTCTACTATACGTGTTTGCGTTCAAAATTGTTGAAGTTTTGAAACGTGATTGTGAACATATTGGTGAAGCGGGAAGATTATGTTCCCCCGCCACAATTTCTCAAGTCATTGGACGTAAAAAAGGGTTAGCGAGGTTGTATATATAAAATGAACCAGATTACACTCTACAATCGAAATTATAGGGTTCGTGATAATAATTATCGAAAAACTACGGTCTCTCTCCCACTACAAATAATTCAGGGAGGTCCCTTAACTCTAGATGAGATTCAAAGGCATTACAATACACCCTAAAAATATATTCTACTTGCAATCAGTGTCTTTAGTCGCTCTGTATACGCTATTCCATTGCGGAAAAAGATAGGTGTTGAAGTAGCTAGGGTTATAGATAGTATTCTTGATCAAGAATGTTATAGAGAAATTCAAACGGATCGAGGTAGTGAATTTGTTAATCCACATGTAGATGATGTATTAGAGTAATATAATACAATGCTCTATAGTAGTCATAGTCACATAAAGGCTACACTGACCAAACGATTGATAAGAACTACTCGACGTTTAATTTCAAGATATTGTGCAATGAAAAATACTGCGGCTATTATTAAGATTAAGATAAAATCATGGAAATTTACAATCAAGGTCCCCATTGATCACTATCCAGCTGTTGTATATTTCTTTATGCTTCGTTCGTTGAAACATCGAAAGTTGGCAATAGAATTGTTCCCCTCTTAAGTTTTCTTGAAGGAAAAACCAGTCAAGATCTTATTTGAAATTCGATTGGAAACTGGAAGGGCATATACCCTTGTTAATAGTCGAAAATTATTGGAGGGCAATTAACACCAATTCCACGCCCACCATTTCCCACAACACATCTAATCAAGATTTTCAGATAGCCATTTTGGTCAACGGAGTTGAAAGATCCGGAAATTAAGTCTTTGAGGATGATGGCCCCCCAAAGCCCTCAGGACAAGGGTTAAAGATTATGCCCTGGGAGTAGATAAGGCTCATATAGATATGGTGACCATATAAAATTAGATGAAGCTCATTTAATTGCCAGTCAGAAGTTTTAATGCACTTTTTGAGATTCAGAGTGACAGGAGGGTGGATTAACCCCCCCCCCGTACCTCATATTTTCCCAAAACACATCTGATAGAATTTTGAAATGACGGCCAGTTGTCACAGAAACTTCGAAAAAGACTCCTTCGATTAAAAACTGAAAAGGCTAGTTCTTTTTTTAATAATCGAAGGTAAGGGAAGTTAACTAACCCACTTCCCACGCCCATCATTTGCCCAAACACATCCAATCAAATCTTTGATGCAGCCTTTTTTTAACGTAGTTGAATGGTCCAGAAGTTATGTTTTTGAGGATGGCCACCCTCCCCCAGAGCCATCCGGGCATAAGGTAGGCTATACATATAGAAAGGGCGATCTTATAAACTTCGGAAGGGGCTCTTAGGATTGGTAGTCAGAAGTTCTTGTGCCCTTTTTAATATTCAGAGTGAATTGAGAGGGCCAGTACCATTTTTAATAGTCAAAAGTGATTGGAGGGCAACAACACCCCCTCCAACGCCCAACATTTCCTAAAACCCGTCTAATCAAAATTTTGGAATAGCCCTTTTATTGAACGTAATTGAAAGGTCGAGAAATTAATTTTTTTGAGGATGACAACCCCCCCCCCCGTAGCCCTAAGTTAGGTTTTAAGGTAGGCCCTGGGGCATATAAGGTAAATATAGAAAGTGTGATCGTATAAACGGAGGTGGCTCCTTGGATTGTTAATCGGAAGTTATAGTGACGTTTTTAAGATTCAGAGTGATTGGATGGTGGATACCCTCCCCCACACCTCGGGTTTTCCTGAAATTCATCAGATAGAAATTTTGAGATGGCCATTTGTTGTCTTGGAAACTTCAAAAAGAGCTCATTTGATTGTAAATTGAAAATGCTGGTGCTCTTTTTAAAAGTAAAAAGTGATTGGAGGGCAGCTAAACTCCCTCTCACGCCATTCATTTTTCCATACACATCCATTCAAAATTTCGAGATAGCCATTTTGTTCAAGATATTTGAAAGGTCTGGAAATTATGTGTTTGAAGATGACAACACTAAGCGCCCTTAGGGCAAGGGTTGTAAGTTTTGTCCTGGGGCCACATAAGGTACATATAGAAAGGATGATTCTATAATTTTTGGAGGGGGCTCATTGGATTGTTAATCAGAAGTTCTAGTACAATTTTAAGACTCGGAGTAATCGGAAAATGGATACTTCTCCAAAATAGAACTATAAATTACAATATATGTTCGAATGAGCCGACTGCCAATCTTCTAAAAAAAAAACGGTTCGATAATATTCCCCTTGTATCAACATAATTATATAGCTTACAGCCCATTTCCCTGGGACAATGGAGGGTTAAATTATGACCAAAGGCATAATTGTTGTACTTTTAAGCTATGCTGAAAGAAAAGCTTTCCTAATTTTTGATTGGACGACCTTAGGGGAGGGAGGTCGGAAACAAGGAGGCCTAAGAACCCTCCCCCCAGTTTTTGATTTGCCTAAAATGGCACTAGAACGTTTAATCCGCGTTTGAATTAGCCCTTTTTAATGTTCCAGGGCCATTATTTCGATACGATCACTCCTGGAAAAAACGAACAAATAAACACCCATCCATGATCTTTCTTCTGGCAAAAAATAGAAATTCCATATTTTGGCAGACAGGAGCTTGGGGTCTCCTAGCTAAGGTTTTCTGATACGCGGTGTGGTTTTCATTGATTTTATTTGACTTTTAGGGAGTGTTTCCTCCCTTCTTCGAAAATTCAAAAAAATTCTTCGGCTCGTAGTAGCCTTTGATGGAAAAATTCCAATCTTCTTCCAAGCTCGTGGAATTTCCCGTGTATCTGTCCAACCAGAATTACAATCAACGGTAAATCCTCATCTTCCTACCTTTTTCTTTCTTAAAATATGTCGTTTCTTAAATTATTATTTCCAAGATATGTTGAAAACCCTGATCGAAACAAGAACCTTAGCTTGGCTTGCCTAAACTTCCTGAAAACCACCTTGTTCAATGGCAATCAGCTGTGTTTGTGCCCTTAACCAAATAGAAGAATTCTTGCAGTATTTTATTTTTCCGTGTCTTATTATTTTCTAACTGAATTTAAACCAATCAAACTACACAAAAAATTGGTCTAAAATGTATGCTACTTTACAATTAGTAAAACCATTTGTTTACCAATCGATGATTGTCACTTCTTGACTACAATGGTCCTTGCATTGGCCCTTTGGCAGCTGGGATTGACGCTTCAACCCCATATTGACAAATAGAGAACAATCCACTGTGCCACTAGAGGCAGAAAGCATTGGCACCGATTGTCGGTTTTCCTTAATATTCACTTCCATTTCTTTCTTTGTGCCACTAGAGGCAGAAAGCATTGGCACCGATTGTCGGTTTTCCATAATATTCACTTCCATTTCTTTCTTTGTGCCACTAGAGGCAGAAAGCATTGGCACCGATTGTCGGTTTTCCATAATATTCACTTCCAGTTCTTTCTTTGAATCAAACAATTAAGTAGCAGAAGATCCCCCTCACCCAACGTTAATGTTTAACGGTGTTTCTTATAGTTTCCTATGTTTCTTATGTAATTTACCTCTTCGTTGTATTTACTTCTATCTACTCCTGTTACCCCAGAAAAAAAATTTCTGTATGAGTGAAACCTGTAAAAGATCAGTTCTTTTTTCTATTAGTTGACCAACAATAGATTTTTAGATGCACTTTGAAAATAAAAGCGTTTCGTGTGAGAGAAAACTAAAGTGTTTTCTCTCATGATAGAATAAGAGTAAAATTTATTTTACTACTTTTTCAGTTAAATTCAGCGGAAATAAATGAAAGCAACTGTTGCTTTAAAAATGTTACATTTAGGCCAGCATTTCGGAGAAGCAAGTAAATAACATAGAAAAAAGAGAGTGTAGCCTACTTGTGATGGATGTTGTGACTCAACAAATTTTCTTTCTTTTTACTTGCTTAAAATTTCATGCAAAAATCGAAACAATCAGACTCTGTGTTCTTTTTCCTGGCTCAAAAGTTGGTATAGTATTAACAGGTAAACACAAAAACAAATTAAAACAAGAAAAAAAGCGAGATTATTTTGCTTCTCTTGCTGACATACCCTTAAGGAATAACGTGAGTAGGGTGGGGGGCAATACTCCCATGCTAAGTTCATTAGCATACCGGTTACTATACCATGAACCTTTGATATGCATATTCAGGGCATGACAATTTTGTGAATAAATTTTTTAAAGAATGTACCACAGGAATAAATCATTCACAAAACCGGTTACTATCCATGAACAAATTTGGATGAATGGCCTACATATTCATGTCAACACGTGATCAGCAAATATTCAACCTTCATGGAATAACAGGACAGATTTTCTATACTATAGAGGATACATCTCTTTAGCATAATTCCATGAGAAATTCATTTGCACACATACACGAGGCCTTAGAAGCCAGCCATAGCAGCCAGATCCAATATAAGGATGGATTATCATCGTGTTCATGGGAATGAGTGCTTATATCAACACTTCTCTTAGAGAGAACTGATGGCCATTCATGACCTAACCTCTGAGGCCCCCAGTGTCCCTTCCCCTACCGTTTTGCACTTCTCCCTTTTCTGTACTTCTTTTTTAAGTTTAAGTTTTAGAACTTTAAATTATTTTTGCTACAGAAATTTTTTCAACTTTTTTTCATGTCTTAAAATGACATAAAACATACTTAAAACTTATGACATTTTCGAAATATGATATGAAGTCGTGATATGTCAGTCGTAATTTTTCCTATTAGAAAAATAATGTTTGTGGTGACATTTTCTTCTACTAAGAATTTTTTATATAGAGTCTGAAATAGATGGATTAGGTTTTTACCAAAGTATGAGGGAGATTCATCAGATTCTTTCTAGAGTAAAGACATGTGAAGTGGGAATTTAGAATTTCAGTCAGACACAGACACGACTACCAGCTCACAAGTGGTATACTAGAGTCTGAAATAGATGAATAAGGTTTTTAAAAAGTCTTAATTGTCGCCAAAGCATAACTGGTTTAGACCTGTACTAGAGCCCTGTTGTAAAATGTATTCCAGCTCGAGCGTCACAAGGATTTTGTGATTGATTTTTTCTTTAATAGCACTTTTACGTTTCGTTTGCACAGAAATAAGTGAAAATCTTATGAAATAATTTTGATTGCTTCAAAATAATTTAATAATCTTGGACACAGAGACAAAAATTATTTTGTTTGTTAAATCTGATTTTGCTGCGCATTTGATATTGATTGTTGTGATTCTTGATATTTTTCTATTTTGTTTTCTTTTTTTGATTGTTTTGTTTCTAGCTTGTTGCAAATACAAAAGAAGAAATCATTTCTGAATGCTACTTAAGATGTAGAAGCAAAGATTTCTCAAATATGCAATGTTGTGGAACAAACTGTGAAAACACAGAGGTTCATACTCATTCCAATGCTCACAACTGTGCTGGCCATGCTCACAGCCATAGTCACTATCATGAATCAGCACAATGTCAAACTAGTGGATACGCACAAGTAGAACAGTCAGATGACATAATCGTCATTGACAAAACCAAGGAGGATATTGGACTTGCATATACTATTGATATTGACAATTATCATCGTGAAATCTACCCTCAAATTGAGGATTATAGTAGGATGGTATGTTCTGATAACGTAGACGTTATACATAATATACAAAGTGCTCATGATGACTATAGTCTCAGTGCTGAAATTCAACTTTCTGAATCAGTCACGCAAGGGAGCTATAACACCTTAGTAACTAGCCAACCCGAGGATACTCAAGCTACTAATCCTCTAATAAGTAGTAATGAAGCTACATTAAGTAATTATAATGAAGCTCAAAATCAGTCAGTAGAGGGTGAGTTAAATAAATGTGATATAAATAACCACCCCGAACTAAAAAATGTATCTCAGTCAGAAGGGATCTCAAATTTGTGAAGTTTGTGAAGTGACCAGTGATAATGAGCTGGGCTATAAATGGATGACTAAATTCACGATTCAAAGGATTATGATTTATGATAAGAGATAATTGAACAATTTTATAGTTAATAAATACGTAAGTTAGTTCTTTTGGTTGACCCAAGTTTCCTGGTTTGGTTAGATCGAATTTCCGAAAGTCAGCATTGACTAAAAACTAAATGATAAGAATCGGATAATTGCTTTGGTCCCAATGATTTTAGGGCAATAGTAAAAAAAGTCAAGAGGGTTATATGTTTTGTGATGTCCCATGATGGAACTGTCAAAAATCCTTCTTTGACAAATTTCTTTTTCCGTGTAAAAACTTGACAAGATTTTGATAATCTTGATAGTATCATGCAAGAGTTTGGTAATACTTGGCAAGATTTTGAAAATCTTGATAATGACAGACACATACCAGAAAATTAATTTTCCAGAAGAAGTATAATTTTCATAATACCCTGCATGATTTTGTTAAAAACTGACAAGATTTTGATAATGCTGCATAAAGTTTTGATAATATCATAGAGGATTCTCATTATGTCATGTGGGATTTTGATAATATAGCACAAGATAATTAATGATTTCAGGCATGATTTTTATAATACGACAGAAGATTTTGGTAATGCTTGACAATTCTTTGATAGTAGCAGATTGAGAGAGAGAGAGAGAGAGAGAGAGAGAGAGAATATCCTACCATTTTGTTTTTATACACAACATGTACAGAAGCAACAGTCTGACACGAACCAAGACTCCAAATGTGTAGCTCATGGACGTTGACGAGAGCAAGAAATTCTTCTAGGAGTTTGGTCTTTATTTCATTTACATCTAAATGACCTGGAATAGTCTGAAGAAGCAAACTGGATGCCTGAGTAATTGAAAGTTAAATTTGAGTAAAATTTTGATTACTTACAACGCATATCTAGAGCTTGCAATGTCAATTTGATGATAAAAAGGTGTGATTAAAAATCCGAAAAAAAAAATTATGTCATACAGAAAAATCCTTATTCTCAATGTTTCACATCAAATAGCGGTATATGTAAAAATATCAGAAGTATGAAAAAATTTACCTCTATCAGGTAAATGGAGGAGGAAAAAGTATTTATTGTCACTAACTTTTTGACAACTTATTATGGCTTCATATGAGAAAAGAGTGATGAAAGAGGCTGTATAAAAGTAACATGGAACAAAAGATATAAAAGAAGTTTCAAATTATACATTAAAAAAGTCAATGGCCAGGAGACAAGTTGGGCTATAATCTTTGGAAACAGTTTCTATGGAAACTATTGGTATTGGGTGCAGGTACCTATTTTTGCCTTGGATATATTTTTCGCAATGAATAATAACTGATATCAACAGTAAGATCATAAGCTACAGTATATCAGACGACAAATATATTATATTACTTTAATTCTAAGGAATTTAGTCAAATTAAATTGCGTAAATAAACTTCTTACAAAAAACTGAAGTTTCCATTTCATACGATAAATAGGTAGCGCTGTAGTATTTGCAACAAAATCTTCATATTTCTTCTATTCTAATGCTCTATTCTTCTCTAGTTTAAATAGCTCATGCTTAGACGTGAAAATTCTACCATAATGTACTTTGATTTGAACGGTCATTGGTACTTATACTATTTTTTCTGCGATAGATGATTTTTAACCTTAAAGCATCAAGGACATTAAAATAAAAACATACTTTGAATCTTAGGCCCAACATTTTTAGGGCACCGGCAATACAATATTTTTGTCAATGTTGCCACTTTGAGCAATCAAAATGAATAAGCAAAACTAATTAATTAAATCTGGTGTGACGTTTACGGCCTATAAAATTCAATTAACAATCCGTTGATTCCAAAGACAATTACACCTTCAAAGGAAAGCTACATCTTCTAAGCTTTTTATTACCATAGACTTTTAGCCTATTTTTTGCTGATTTTTTACCCACGCTTCTTAGCTTTTAAATTTGGCATCCGCTTCAACTGAAAACTGATCAAAACATGTATATATCTTTTTCACTGAAAAATGAATTTCCAGATTTTCTTAATTTATTGAAAAACATTAAAAGATATTATATAAAAAATAATGAATTTAATGAGAAATTTGTAATACATTTATTTAATAATAGATTTGTTAAAATATATATTTCTGAATAAATTTTCACTTCACCAATTTAAACAATCTCATTTCAGTTCCCTATTCTTGGTACTTTAAAAACAAGTTAATAGTGTCTCTTATTATCAATAATAAAATTATCAATAAGAAAGTGACAAATAAAAATAACGAAATGACTAATGAAAATAATAATGAAAATTTTTGTCAATAATTAAATTGTTAAAAAAAAAATCTATAATAAAAATGACTTGAGTCTCTTCCATTATTCCTGTACAATTTTCGCAAAAGGGTCCTACACTGGAATTAGATTCATAATCTCATTATATAGATAATACAGCCGTAATCAGAAGAAGGGGATGCAGGCTCCCCCCTCCTAAGATTGAAAATTAAAAGAGTGCATATCTTGAATGTCTAATTGCTTAGTGTACAACCTTCCCTTAGTCTGATCCAGCCGCAAAATGAAACTTTGAATAAGCCACTTCCGGATAGCTGTTTAATTTAACATTATCGTTGATATTCAGATGTTGATGTGCGGAATTTCTGTCGAAGCGACCACGTCAAATATCAGCAAACACGAAGACTGTCGTATTTAATTTCACAGCACCATCACTAAACTAATAAGAGAGTGCTGGGTTCAAAACAAAAGGCAACTCGGCCGCTCTTCTAATGAAAGTTCTTTGGCCGTGATACATCAAAAGACTTTATGAGATTTTCTGTAGAACGTACTTTACCTTCCCCGCAACATGACTACTCAAGATCATCTGATCCATACTTTTTCTCCAGCTTCTTATTGACCTTTCTAGATCTTTTAGTCTTCCAGGACCTAGTTTGTCAATGTCCACTTTTTGTATTTTTATATTCTAATGTCAAGGTAATTTCTATTCAGATTTCAGTATGAAATCCGATGCCCAAAGAAAACTTGACTTCTAAGTCCACAGGAAGATTTTTTTGTAGAAACAGAGCTTGATTAACATGATTTCCAATTCTCACAAAGAAATTTCATAAGGATAAAGAGCAAAGTCATAAAATAGCAAAAAACAATCTGACATCTGTTCTTCTCTTCTAATTTTCTTTTTCTCTTCTAATCAACACTGTTCTTCTCTTCTAATTTTCTTTTTGGTTATCGCCATTAATATTATGAAACCAAAAAAGGATAAGTGAATATTACAGTATTCTAAAATAAGAGCTGCATAAATCATTCCATCAAGAATGAAGCCATTCAGCTTTAAATGCACTGGTGCTTCTGGCCTCTCTTGCGCCCGCGGCAAAATATTGACTACCCCCCGCTTCAAAACTCCCAGAAAATTTTCAGGCCAATTCTTATAAAATTTTCATTTATTGGTAAAATTATTTTCAATTTATTGAGTGGTTAATAATGTATTTTTAATTATTTTTCATTTATTATTTAAATTATTTAATTACTGTTAACTATTTTCATTATTATTTTATTAGTCAATTAATAGTTTATCAATCATTTTCATTTATAAACTGCGCCCTCTATTTTATAAATAAAATTTCAAAAGTTACAAAATAATCGTAGCCTAATAGTTAAAATCATAGAATCATCATAGAATCAAAATCGTTTTTTCCCCAGAATCGTAAGATTAAAATTTTGAGATAGCCATTTTGTTCATCATACTTGAAAAGCCCAATAACTATGCCTTTAGACATAACTTGATCGCCACCCCTCCTCCACAGTTTCAGGATGATAGGTCTTTAAGTTAAAAAAATTGTCCATTATTTACGTATGATATTTGTTATTGGGAAGAACGCATACATTTTACGGTGGGAAGACAAATTTTCGGCTGTTTTTTTCCAGGGGAGAATTTTCCAAGAGGTGGAAAGTTTCCAGGGGGTGAAATTGTCAGAGGAAATTGCTTATTGGGGAAATTTGCCAAAATTCCTATACAAAATTATTCTTATATTTCTTGCTTTCTCTTTTCCGTCTCAATTTTACGCGTGGTGTAGTTAAGGGTAATTGTCCCGGGTAAATTTTCACCAGGATTGAATTGTCTAGGGGATATGTCCATGGGAAGGCATTGCTCCGTGGAGGTGGGGACAAATTTCTTGGGATTATTTAAAAAAGACAAGAAATTAAATTGAACAAAAAACTATTTTTTTTTCAATCGAAAGTATGGAGCAACATTAAAACTTAGACGGAACAGACATTATTACTTATACGAAGGAGGGTGCCTCCCCCTAAATACCTTACTCTTTACGCTAAAGTCCGAACTTTGTCCCATTGCTTTAAGAACGACTCTTGAAACATAGTAGTCGTTTAATTGGAACAATAAAAATCTTTTTTCGTAAGTACTATAAATTTTAGCGTAAAGAGCAAGGTGTTGAAGAAGAGGTAACCCCTTTCATATACGTAATAATTTCAGTTCATTTTAAGTTTTAATGTTGCTCCTTACTTTCACTTGATAAAACCTTTTTTTGGTTCAATCTGTAGAAAGCTCGTAAATATGAGGATTAGCATTCAAAAGAGTCCATCAAGCAGTCCTCTATGATCTTCCGGTAGCCTCTTAGCACTGATGAAATTAAAAAGGAGGCACTATCCTGCTATTCCATAACACGGGGGGCAATAAACTTCCATTTCAGGGTTTTAAAAAATGGCAATCTCAATGGAATTCGATACATGTGATGCACCCCAGTCAAATCCGGCATCGAAAAGAACAGCGCCTTTGAATCCTTGGATGACTCCTGGACTCCTTAAAAGTTGGAGGAAGAAAAATTATCTTTGGAAGGCTTACAGGTGCTCTAAGCCATTTTCGCGTGATTTTCGGCTTCAACTTTTCAAAGCTTATAGAAGAGTTTACAATTCGCTTTGCCGAAAAGCTAAATCCTTATTTTATTTTAGAAAATTCTCTGCGTGCGGTAAAGACATTAGGAAGACATGGCAAGTAATCAATTCTGTTATCAGGCCATCTTTTCTGCCTCCTTCTGTCCCTTCAAGTGTTGTGATTGACGGCAAAAATGCAGAGGGTGAGCTAAAAGTTCAAGATGCGTTTACTTTTTATTTTGCTAATATCGGCAAAACTACAGCCTCTTCTGTAAGTCCTTCTTTTTCTCTACCTGATTTTAGGTCTTACCTTGGACTGCCTTGTCCTAAATCAATGGCATTAGAACCAGTCTCTGAAGCTGAAGTAGCCAGAATTGTCAATTGTTTGAGGGGTTCTTCATTCTCTGGCCCAGACCGTATTCCGACCAAGGTTGTCAAGTTAATTCTTCCTGTCATTGTGTGTGCCCTCACGAGACTCGTCAATCTTCCTTTTGGAAATGGTGTCTTCCCAAGTGCTCTAAAGCGTGCTCGTGTTATCATCCTTTTTAAAGCCGGATCAAGGAATGAACCTGCAAATTATAGTCCCATATCTCTTTTATCGGTGTTTAGTAAAATTTTTGAAAAAGCTGTGCTTTCTCGACTTCTTGATTTTTTTAATTCTAAACACTTTTTTCATGATTTTCAGTTTGGTTTTAGGGCGGAGCACTCAACTGAGCATGCATGTGCAACTCTCTTGAATTATTTAAATTCAGCTCTTGACTCTGGTTTGATACCTGCTGCTTTTTTTTCTTGATGTTCGAAAAATGTTTGACTCATTAACACACAAGATTCTTCTTTTGAAACTGCCCCATATTGGTATAAGAGGGGATGTTTATTCATGGTTTCTATCATATTTATCTGGTCAAGTCATCTCGGTTCATCCGGACTTTTCTAATCCTTCTGGAATAGAGTTTGGCGTTCCACAAGGATCTGTCATTGGGTCGATACTCTTTTTAATCTACGTCAATGACCTTATTAATGCGGTTAAAAACTTAAAACCTATCATTTGCTGTCGTCTTTGTCAACCAGTATCCGTCACTAACTGTGACAAGAGTTTGTCCTTACCGGATACACTTATTGCTTTTGCTGATGACAGTACTCTTGGCACAACTGGTAGAAATGAGTCTGACCTTCGTTCAAGGATGATAGCCCTTTTTGAAAGAGTTATCCAGTGGTTTGATGTAAATTATCTCGCCTTAAATGTCGGAAAGTCATGTTTTCTGATTTTCTCCAGAGTCTCAAAGGCTTGCCCTGACTTAAATGAAATAAATGTATCAAGAGGTTCTCTAAGTAGACCTAAGGATCGTTACGTTCGATTCCTAGGCATCTTGCTTGATGAAAATCTTTCGTTCAAGCATCATATTGACGTGATCCTGATCTTGTTCTGCAGCCTAGTTCAGTCTTATGTTTCATATTGTTCTGTTATTTGGATGTCAAATTTTCCCTCGTCTCTGAAGCCACTTTCAAAACCTTATTATAAAGCATGGACTCTTATTCAGGAAACTAACCAATTTTCACTTAAACTCTTGCTTGATTTGAAATCTCTCTATTTTCTTTCTTGTTCTTCTTTTATTTTTTTATAGTTGCACGGCCATCTTCCTGCTGTCCTATGTAATAATATACCTTTTGTTTCTGATCAATCGACTTATCATCTCCGCACTTCCAACAATTTACTGGTTCTTCACACACCGTCAGTGGGGTCTGACTTCAACCCTCTGAAAGCTTGCAGCAGGATCTGGAACACGCTCCCAGAGTTCGTACGAAGCTGCCACTCGTTTGGTATTGTTGAAAAATTATGTTAGAGATTTTCTATCTAGTAAATAATTTTGTTTGTTTGTTTCTTTTTTTTATATATTCCGGTTTTCCCTTGGAGTTGATGTCTTTGGATTGAGTTGGATATTTAACTGAGTCGGTGAAATTATGTGCTACCCTCTGCCTAGCTTGTCATTTTCGGGGATTATTAAGGTGGGCGACTCAATTTTGTTTTTGGATTTTGTCTATATTTTTTCTTTGTGTTGGTATTTTTTTCTCCCCTGTTCTTTCCCGGCCATGGAGCCTTATGGGGGAGATTGTCTTGAAGTAATTTTTTGTTTATGACTTTTATTGTTAAATAAAGAACTCAGAACTGAGCATACGTTTTATTTCAATTTTGTATCATGCAGTAGAAATTTCTGGCTCATTTTTAAAATACTCAAAAATTGTTCTTGCAATTAAAACTATTGTTCAGTTTAATCCTTAAAATATCTATACTAATTCCGAGTCAGCATGGATTAGGAAATTGCTTTCACTAGACAGTTACATTGTCAATCAGTTTCTTAAATTTCAGAGAATGATAGTATGGTCGTGATAGATAGTATGAACCATGATTCACTCTTCACTAGATTGTAGCTATTCCTGCAAACATTAGGTCTAGAAATGAGTGATCAAGCTTTATATGTGTCTTTCATAAATAAAAATTAGTAAGCACTTTAGGCAAAACCAAGCGTCAATTTTGACTAAATAAACTGATTTAATTCTAACAAAACAATATCAAATTTTATCAAGTGAACTCAACTAGGACAAGTCAGTATGCAAAATCCGTGTGCGATGTCTGATCGAAAGATAATTTTTCTGGAGATCTCACGGAAATTTTTCGAAAAAAACTTTCGAATGCCACCAAAGATGAAAAAAGAAAGATTATTATCCTATACTCCCGTGCTACAAGCAGGATCGAATCTTATTATTATATTTTTGTGGTGTTTCATAAACCAATCGCAATACTTTGTCGTTATTTTTAACATTGCTTACATGTCAAATTTTAAGGCATTAAAAACACCTGATTGGCTCATTTTTCTTTAATTTTAAAAAAGAACCAGAAACTTCTAAGCCACAACAGTTTTTAGAAGTAAACTCTTTGTTTCCCTGTAATGCTGAAAATTATGCAAAAAGCACATCTTTTACCAGTGTATAAGCGAAAAGGTTTCTTTATTTTAAATATAATTCTAGATCATGACCTCGTTCAAGTGCTCTTTTATCTCAATCGCTGGATTAGGGTGACAGTTTTTTTTTTCTTCTTCTTTTCTCTTTTCTTCTTCTTTTCTCTTTCTTTTTCAACCGAGGAATTACCTCCAACGCATTATATAATTTTTTTTAGATACATATGGCTCTGTAGTTCTCCACTTAACCACTTTAAACAACCAGATTTCATTTTTACTGTTCTTGGTACTTAAGTTTATTTTCCGATCTTTGGCTCGTTTGTCCCATTCTTTTGAAAATAAGTAATAGTGAAAGAAAGTTACTTACAGTAAGGCCAACTGAGCGTCAATAGCACCAAAACAGAAAATATGGAAATAATAGGGTCAGCATAAAGGGCAACATCCCCTTTTCCCAAGTGAACGAAGAATGCATCAATTATGACAAAAAAGCAACCTAAGAAAAAAATTGTAAATGTTTCAAGTACTGGAATCGTTATACATTAGAATAGAATTGTAGACACAAGTATGCATTAAAACGAACAGGGGGGCATATATCCACTCGTAATACTCTTTTTTTCGTCTTAAGTTTCATCTTTTCCTTTCATAGGCAGCGCAATAGCGCTGAAAATAATTTGCACTTTACTGAGCACAAAGTACGTTTTAAATGTTCTCCGTTTTTACTTTAATAAATTTAAACTATTACAACTTTAAGGAATAAATATCAGTATATGTTAACTGACAATCCACGGTCATTTGTTTTTTGTTTCAGTAAAGCACAAATTATGCTCTGGTCCTGAGAAAGCATGGGTGTTATCAGCCCTATTCATATTAATTTTACTCGTTTTGAGTTTGCCTTGGATATTTATTGTAGCCTGCTTTCGTTTTAAGATTAATTTCTTTATTGATTGTGATTTGTGGTAGTTTTATGCTCGGAAGATTATTTGACTTTGTTTCTGTTCGTTTTGGCTTAATGGAGCTATTTACTTTTTTTTAAACTTGTTTTATGGAAAATGTCTTTAAATTAATTTCTCAAAAAGGTAATTCTTTTCAGAAGAAAAAGGAACATTGACAAAGGAAAAGGGGAATATTTTATTTTTTTATTGCGACCATACACGGGCCTAAATAGAGCTCTTATTCCAAAAAACATTCATATGTACATTCTATGGTAAACTCTACTAATATTAAGTAAACTATTGAAAAACGTGAAGCTTTTCTCAATACGAGTGTGACCTGAAAAGTTTCCGACCTAACATAGATACAAGAATGTTTATCAAAAAATTTATGTTTATTTTTGTACACAGTCACCTTGTGACTCTATACACTTCTCCCAGCGATGCTCCCATCTCCTTAATCCGTCAAAATAGTACTCGGCGTTCTTCTCTGCAAAATAATTGTTCACAAAGGTGATTGCTTCCTCATTTGCCAAAAATATTTTTCCTCGGAGGGCATTTTTTAGTTCAGGGAACAGTAGGAAATCGCTTGAGACTAGATCTGGTGAATATGGTGGATGATCAAGCAGTACAAATTGTAATTAATGGGTTTTTGCCATGGCAACTGTTGAGGTCTGTGACGTTGTCTTGGCGAACAGGATTTTCTATTTCTGTAAATGTGGCCGTTTATCCGCAATTTCTACCTTCAGCTTGACAATTAAAGATGCATAGTACTCTTCTGTAATGTATTTCCCTTTTTGAAGAGAATCGATTGGGATAACTCCATGACTCTCCCAAAAAACAGTTGCCATCACTTTCTCAGCCGAAAAAACAGAATTTGCTTCTCTGGAGCCGATTCCCTCGATACAATTCACTGTTTTGACTGTATTTTTGTTCCAGTCATATAATGGTGCGTCCAAGTTTCATCTACAGTAATTAATCGGCACCAAAACTCGGATTTATTGCACCTAAGCTGCACCAACAGAATATAGCAAATTTTCATTCAAACGCGTTTTTGGTCTAACGTTAGCAAACGCTACACCCAACGCAAAGACAGTTTTCTCAGGCCTAAATCTTGATTTAATATAATGACAAACACGTTCTTTGGAAACGTCACAAACGTTTATCATCTCCAAAACTCTTACGGTCACGTTGAAATTTAGCTGCCAAAAATTTCTCTTTGGCAAATGACGGTAAAGAGTCCGCGTACAAAGAGTCTAGCTCATCTTTGATTTGCGTAGGATAGCTCCATAACTATCCAAAAAAATAGTCGCCATAACTTTCCCAGCCGAAAAAACAGATTTTGCTTTTTTGGAGCCAGTTCCCCCTATGCAGTCCCCTGTTATGACTGTATTTTTGTTTCGGTGATATAATAGTGTATCCAAGTTTCATCTATGCTAATTAATCATCACCAAAGGTTGGATTTATTGTGCCTAAACTGTACCAACAGAACATAGCAAATTTTCATTTGAACACATGTTGGGTTGAACGCTAGCAAACGCGGCATCCAACAGCTTTCTCATGTCTAGATCTGGATTTAATATATGACAAACACGTTCTTTGGACATCCTCATTGCCTTTGCTATCTCTCTAACTTTAATTCGGTGGTCGTTTGTCACCATTTGGTGAACTCAAGTGATGTTTTCGTCAGTACAGTTATTGGATATCCCGACGTTCATCATCTCCCTAACACTTACGGTCACATTCAAATTTAGCTGCCAAAAATTTCACTTTGGTAAATGACGGCGAAGAGTCCGCGTATAAAGAGTCTAACCCATCTTTGACTAGTGAATGCCTATTTTCCTTCAAAACAAATATTTTATGACAGCCCGATACTTGGTTTTTTTTTCCATTTTCACACAAAGAATCACATTGACCCACTCAAACGACTGTCAAATAAAAAATGCGCTTCCGAAATGGCTGCAACTTCTCAAAGGATGCTTTCAAAAGATGCACAACTACATTTTCTGACTTTTATTGACGGGTTCTCCCGTCTTCCGTTGAGGTCAGAAATTTTCCAGACCACCCCCTTATTTTAAACTTTCAGCTTTGGCAAGCAAAGGGATATAATAATAAAGAAGACCTACTTTATTTGGTCAAGCGGCTTTTCAACTATTTAGGATACTAATAAATCATAATTAATTGTTTATTTCTATTATTTTTGTCAATTTTTCCTTCCTTTTTTACAATGTATGAAATATTGCCTCTTTATTTTCTAAAGTTTTAGTCTTTTTAGTGTGGCCACATCACTTTGCATTTTTACAGATATTAAATTAATTTACCAAAGCAAGTAGATATTTTTTTCAGCGTACCGTTTTTTTTGGGGGGGGGAGGGGATGGGGTCCCAGGAACAATATCATAGGTAAATTATACATACTGCTGAAAATTTTGATAAAATATCTCTTAGTGGCGACGAAGTTACAACTGCCTGAAAACCCTCTTGACTACAATTTTATTCACTGAATTACTACTAAGCTAGCCACAATTCTTTGAACATGTGTTACAACTAAAAACAAGGCAAAAAACATGTACATTAACACAAAATACAACAAATGTAACAAAAATATTTTTCAATTAGTAAATAACCTTTTAACCTTTCGACTATTTAGTTGGAATTTTTTCTTCTTTTTCTACCAATAGCTAGACAGTATATCAATAGAACCTATGGAATCGCAAATGATGCCCTAGCCGTTTAAAGGTTTAAGGGTAAAGAGGTTAAGAATAAAAGTTTAAGGGTTAAGGGTAACTCACTTCTCTTTGTGGTAGTTTTGTTCGTTTCAAGTTTCATATGATTATTTATTTTAATCTCTATTCGTTTTATGTTTTATCTTTCCATATCAATATGTGTTATTTTTTAGTTTGATTGGATTAATCATCAATTTTTTTTTTTTATGTTGTTGTGTTTAGGTCTTTATGTGTTGTTAGAGGTCTTCAGTGTGTGTTTAGGCGTGACTTATTAAAGGACTTTATTTCATAGTTTTAAGTTTTAATTGGGTGTTCTGAATTTTCTTGAAGCCAGTTTTCGGAAAAACAATTCTAAATTAATCAATACCTAGTAAGATCTTATTGAACAAAACTATTTCTGAATTACGCCATAATTGTTTAATCTCAAGTATGGATGTAGGGGAGAGTCTTCTTTCTCTTGGGGTGCCTTCCAAAACACCATTAATGATCTTAAATTTTCGGTTACCATCTTCACCGTAAAATTGCTTATAAGAAAATTTTTAGCTTCTACAATCTTTATAATTAATTAAATATATAAAATTTATAAAACTAAACTTTATAAAATTTATAAAACTTTTTATAAAATTAATAATATAATTAATTAATATAAGGGGTTAACATTATAGTACGTTCTGCATTTATAGCACCACGAAGTTTCTATAGCTTTGTGGTATCTCTTGTCAATAACAATTATTAATGATAATGAATGAGTTTTGTAGTATTTTCCTTAAGAAAGAATCAAGCCAACTGAAAGTTACAAAAAAAATTTAAAAAATAAAATAAACGAGGTTCAACTCCCTAAACCTCAAGCCAAAAATAAAGTGATTTTTATCACTTTAATAATATCTTAATGATTTATTACACCAATAATTTATTTGGAATTCATCTTGACTGCGATTAAACATATTTGCTTTTATCATCAAACAACCCAAAACTAAACTCCTGTTTGGCTTGACAAGAGAAATAGCCTTTTGTTATAGAAAGGCTAGGGCAGAAGAGACTATATTAGGCTAAAAGCATAGCAAGCTCGGCAGCGCTGTGTAGTATTACATAAAAAAAACTAGTTTTTTTAACTGAAAGTAAGGAGCGACATTAAAACTTAAAACGAACAGAAATTACTTCGTATATTAAAGAGGCTGCTTCCCCATCAACGCCCCACTCTTTACGCTAAAGTTTTTTACTGTTTTAAAAAGAAGAATTGTGAGAAAGAGTCAAACTTTAGCGTAAAGAGCGGGGCGTTGATAAGGAAGCAGCCTCTTTCATATACGAAGTAATTTCTATTCGTTTTGAATTTAAATGTCGCTCCTTACTTTCAGTTAAAAAAACTAGTTTTTTTATATAATTTCTGGACGTTTTTGAATTAATGCATGTTTGATTTTGGCTCTCCACACATAAACTATTGAAATGAAATTTGCATATTAATTGCTTTTTTGGCTAAATGGCTTTCTCTTAGTTTTGATAACGATTTTGAGAAATAAGGGATGGGGAAGGAGGCCTAGTTGCCATGCAATTTTTCGGTTACATAAAAAGGCAACCATAAATTTTAATTTTTAACGAATTTTTTCATTAGTAAAAAATATACGTGACTTAAGAAGTAACTTACGTAACAAACTTTTATTTTATACAATACTTATATAAGATTTTGTGGTGATTTGTACAAGCAAATTGTGGGAATTCCCATGGGGGGGAATGCCAGCCCATTTATAGCTGACTTGTTTTTAAGTCAACTAGAATTTAAATATATGATGGATAAGAATAATCCAATTAATTTAAAACATGTTTTGTCAAATAATAAAAGATATTTAGATGATATTTTGCTCTTAAATTGTAAGGATTTCATTGATATTTCTAAAAATATACATCCATCAGAGCTTATTCTTGACCCTAGTCATGGCGCTGGTCATGAAGATCATTTCTTAGATTTAAATATTAATATTTGTGACAATAATAAATTAAGTTTTAAAATGTATAATAAAACGGATGATTTTGATTTTGAAGTGATTAGTTTCCCATTCCGTGAAACTAATATACACTCAAGTATCACATATTCAGCGTTTTTCTCACAGTTACTTCGTTATGCAAGGATTTGTAGTAATTATATTGATTTTAAAAATAGATGTAAAATCTTAAGCCAAAAATTGATATCAAGAGGTTTTTCTGCAAATAAATTAACTTGGCAATTTAAAAAATATAGTTTTCATTATAACGAACTTTTAAATAAATATCAAAAGAATTATCTAGAAATACTTAAAGAAATTTTCAACTAATTTCGGAGGTTCGAGAAATGTTGTTGCAGCGCCATTTATTTTGAATTGTGTTTCTAATTGAGTGGATTTTTTTAAAAATTAGCCACATGGTAAAGATGAATTCTATAATTGTTTAGTTCATTCAGGTTTTTTGCAATGTGTTAATATTTGTGATTTGGTAAAATTTATTATATTTAGTTTACCTATTGTAGCTAAAAAGAGGGATATATTAACAGGATAAGCTTGTTTTGGTGTTACTTGATTGTTTTACATTTGCTGTTTTTTTTCTTTCATAGGCATGTATTTTGGGCGTGATACCTGACACGGGGATGCCATGGATATTCTGTGGTAGCCACAACACTTGGCTGGGTAGAGAATATAAAGTGGCGAAACCCTATATAGGCCAGTGTATTCTCCTGATGAGCCCTTGAGTTGGGTTGTTGCCTCTGAATTATTTTTCTTTATTATTTTTCCTATTGTTTGGTAAATGATGACTTATACTTATTGACGACATGACTGCCTGTCCATGGATTATTCTTTATGGTTGATTTTTTTTTTTTTTTTTTTTTTTGTGTTGTTGCATTGGTGATTTCTCTTTTCATGATATACAACTGTAAAGTGGTCATTTTGTTCTCAAGATTTGAGAGCATTCCGATAAAGTTATCGGAATGTATAAAACTATGAAACTAGGAAAATAACTTCTTTTTTATAGATATACAACTGTACAGTGGTCATTTTGTTCTCAAAATTTGAGAACATTACGATAGAGTTATCGGAATGCATAAAACTATGAAACTGGGCAAATAGCTTCTTTCATAGATATACTACTCTACAATGGTCATTTTGTTCTCAAAATTTGAGAGCATTCCGATAGAGTGATCAGAATGTATAAAACTATGAAACTTGGAAAATAGCTTCATTTTCTTAGATGTACAACTGTACAGCGGTCATATTGTTCTCAAAATTTGAAAACATATCGATAAAGTTATCGGAATGTATAAGACTATAAAACTAGGAAAATACCTTCTTTTTCATAGATAAACAACTGTACAGTGGTCATTTTTTTCTCAAAATTTGAGAACATTCCGATATATTTACCGGAATGTATAAAACTATGAAACTAGGAAAATAGCTCCTTTTTTATAGATAAACAACTCTACAGTGGTCAATTTGTTCTCAAAATTTGAGAACGTTCCAATAATGTTATCGGAATGTAAAAAACTATGAAACTAGAAAAAATTCTTTTTATAGATGTACAACTTTAAAGCGGTCATTTTGTTTTCAAAATTTGAGAACATTCCAATAGAGTTATCGGAATGTTTGGAACTAGGAAAATAGCTTTTTTTTTATATATATACAACTGTACAGTGACCAGTTTGTTCTAAAAATTTGAAAACATCTCGATAGAGTCATCGGAATGTATAAAACTATGAAACTAGCAAAATAGCTTCTTTTTTATAGATATACAACTGTAAAGTGGTCATTTTGTTCTCAAAGTTTGAGAACATTCCGATAGAGTCATCAGAATATATGAAACTAGGAAAATAGCTTCTTTTTCTATAGATATACAATGCGTCATTTTGTTCTCAAAATTTGAGAACATTCCGATAGAGTTATCGGAATGTTTCAAACTATGAGACTAGGAAAGTAGCTTCTTTTTATAAATATACAACTCTACATTGGTCATTTGTTCTTAAAATTTGAGAACATTCTGATAGAGCTATATGAATGTATAAAACTATGAAACTTTGAAATTAGCTTCTTTTTTATAGATATACAACTGCACAGTGGTCATTTTGTTCTCAAAATTTTAGAATATTTCGATAGTTATCGGAATGTATAAAACTATGAAACTAGTAAAATTGCTTCTTTTTTATAGATATACAACTGTACAGTGGTCAATTTGTTCTAAAAATTTGAGAACATTCCGATAGTGTTATCGGAATGTATAAAACTATGAAACTAGAAAAACACTTCTTTTTTATAGATATGCAACTGTAAAGTGGTCATTTTGTTCTCAAAATTTGAGAACATCCCGATAGAGATATGGGAATGTATAAAACTAAGAAACTAGGAAAATAGCTTCTTTTTTATAAATATACAACTGTACAGTGACCATTTTGTTTAAAAAATTTGAAAACATCTTGATAGAGTTATCGGAATGTATCAAACTATGAAACTAGGAAAAAAGCTTCTTTTTTATAGATACACAACTATAAAGTGGTCATTTTGTTTTCAAATTTCTAGAACATTCCGAAAGAGTTATGGGAATGTATAAAACTATGAAACTGGGAAAATAACTTCTTTTTTATAGAATTACAACTGTACAGTGGTCATTTCGCTCTCAAAATTTAAGAACATTCCGATAGAGTTATCGGAATGTTTAAAACTATGAAACTAGGAAAATAGCTTCTTGTTTTATAAATAAACAACTGTGTATGGGTCATTTTGCTCTCAAAATTTGAAAACATTCCGATAGAGTTATCGGAATGTATAAAATTATGAAACTAGGAAAATAGTTTCTTTTTTTTAGATATATAACTGCAGAGCGATCATTTTATTCTAAAAATTTGAAAACATCTCGATAGAGTTATCGGAATGTATAAAACTATGAAACTAGGAAATTAGCTTCTTTTTTATAGATATACAATTATACAGTGGTCATTTTGTTCTCAAAATTTGAGAACATTCCTTCAGAGTTATCGGAATGTATAAAACATTAAACTAGGAAAAAAGTTTCTTTTTCATAGATAAACAACTGTTAAGTGGTCATTTTGTTTTCAAAATTTGAGAACATTCCGACAGAGGTATCGTACTGTAAAACTACAACACTAGGAAAATAGCTTCTTTTTTATAGATATACTCAAAGTTTGAGAACATTCCGATAGAGTCATTGGAATTTATGAAACTAGGAAAATTGCTTCTTTTTTATAGATATAACACTCTTCATTTTGTGTATTTCATATGTATACAACTGTAAAGTGGTCATTTTGTATTCAAAATTTGAGAACATTCCGATAGAGTTATATGAATGTATAAAACTATGAAACTTGGAAATTAGCTTTTTTTTATACATATACAACCGTACAGTGGTCATTTTGTTCTTAAATTTTGATAACATTCCGATAGAGTTACCAGAACATATAAAACTATGAAACTAGAAAAATGGCTTTTTTTTATAGATATACAACTGTACAGTGGTCATTTGGTGTTCAAAATTTGAGAACATTCTGATAGAGTTATCGGAATGTATAAAACTATTAAACTAGGAAAATAGCTTCTTTTTTATAGATATACGACTGTACAGCGGTCGAGTCACTTGTAAAATGTCACTCGAGGTTGAATAAACAATATACTATTTATATGGGCATTTCAGGTATTTAGGGGTGGGTTAGTTCCCTATTTAACCTTTTTATTTTTGTTCATCACTTCATTAAATTTCAAACCCTCCTATGAGGGTTGTATTAAATGAGATAATGGTTTTATTTATCATGGAACACCATATCTTCCAGGATAAACAGAAATCAATATCTCTAGGTTATTCAAGAAACCTTATTAGGAGGGTTAGAACGAAATTTAATATTATATAAATGATTTAAATAACGCACATTCACCGCTCTTTTATCATTTAATAAAAGAGCGGTGAATGTACTATATAGAACGTTATATAAATGAACATTAAATATATGAATGTACATACGGTGGCTTGGCTCTTTGACAAGACCTCTCCCCAGACATATAGGTTAAACCTACATGTCTGGGGGTGGCTTGTTCCAGAGGCAGCATGCGTATTTAATGTTGCATGTCACTTCGTTTATATATATATTTACAGTACATTTAGTTATAGCGCTGCATTTCACCATTCGATGTCGTTTCGATTCGTCATTAGTTACACTCGATTCCTACTCGAGGTTGAACAAACAACATATTATTTACGTGGGCATTTTAGGTACCTAGGGGTGGGTTATTTCCCTATTTAGCCTTTTTATTTTTGTTCATCACTACTATAATCACATATGCAACATAGCAAGAATTCAAATAATTTGTAATTCACATTTGTGTCTGCATTCGCTTGATAAACTTTTTATTCCACTTACCGTCTTATTGACGGCTTCCTGTAATTGGTGTATCGGGGGAAGCAATTATTGTATGAACGGAAATCAACTCATCAAACATGTAGTCACTATTAATATTATAAAACCTTTCTAGTCCTCTCTTAATTAACCTGGGTAGTATTATTCAAACCTAAAGAGTTTGGTGGTTTCTAAACTTACTTGAGGTACCTGCCAAGTAAACGACAATCCACGAGACAATCAACCCGTTCTTGTGAGACAGATTATATACCGTCGTTCTGGGGATTAAACAAATAACTTCTCTTAATTGCTTAGGCTAACAAATCAGCTCAAGGTGTAGCTTATGTTCGGGAGAGGGTGTGTTACAATAAGAACGTACACGGAATCTTTAAGTTACCATGGAGAAGAAAGTGGATTTAAAAGTAAGGCCTGCTAACCTGAAAAAGGCTCTGAGAAATGTACACATCACCCGTCGCTCTCTTGTCTGAAAAGATAAGTCGTAACAAAGTAGGCACACTGGGAGGTATGTCTTGAAAAAGGGAGGGAGTTTGAATAAACATTTTGCTTACACTAAAAAGATACTCTTTAGAGTGCTTCCTAAATCTCCACTCTTAAATCTATTTAAACCAATATCACATAAGTAAAAGAACTAAACTTGCTCAAGGTCTAAGCACTGAAAGTAAAATCCATTAATTATAAGAAAGTTATTTTTTTACCTTTTGTATCAAGGTTTATTAAATTTCGATCTCTATCAGCGAATCTTGAAATAAGGTGATCTCTGTCAATTAAGGGTGACTGTTTCATAATTCTCCTTAAGATTGAAATTGGTGTAAAAAACATTTCGTACCTTCATGTCTGGTTGGCAGAATACTCCTTTAGGGTACTCCACAAGGAAGATTTTCTAGGGGACGAGCTTTAGAAAAAATTATATTATAATATCAAGGAGGACATGTGAAGGCTTAAACGTTGCCTGGTTGTAACGAACATCGTCATTAAAATTATATTTTCAAAATAATTAATTCATACTAGCCGGCGCTAATTATAGAAATTCAGCAACTATAATTATAGAATCAGTAGAATCACAAGTATATTTAATATAATTCATTTTAAAAAATCTGAAAGGAATTCGTCAGAACTCATCTCCGCCTGTTTAACAAAGATATCGCCTCCCAATTTTAGGAGGTTGGGCCTGCCCACTGATGAATTGAAGGGCCTTGGTATATTGACTTTGCGAAGGTAGCATAATCATTAGGCTTTTGATTTGAGGCTGGAGGGAATGGCTTGACGACAGATGACCTGTCTCTTCGATTAGATTGAAGTTAATTTTTAAGTGAAAAAGCTTAAGTGTACATGGAGGGTGATAACCCCCTATAGAACTTTACATTTAATCTTTCTGTCTTACGGTAAGTAACTAGACACAAGAAAATAATGTTTGGTTGGGGCGACACTGAGAGTAGAATAAACACTCATAGTACAAATACATCGATAAACGACCATTGATCCTTAGATGAATAAATACCAAGTTACCTTAGGGATAACAGCATAATTCTTTTTGAGAGTTCAAATGGACAAAAGAGTTTGCAACCTCGATATTGGTACAGGGACTCTACTCCCTATAGCAGCCTAGAAAGGTAGTCTGTTCGACTATTAAACCCCTACGCGATCTGAGTTTAGACCGGCGTAAGCCAGGTTAGTTCCTAACCCCAGGGCAAATTCACTCATGATAGTACAAAAGGACCTCGATATTTTATGTCAACTTGGCAGATAAATGCGTTAAATTTAGAATCTATTTATAAGGAGTCCTTAGTTGATAGCACTAGCTAAAATGATCTATTTTATTTTTCTACAGGTAGTTATGGTTTTAATCTCAGTTGCTTTTTTAACAATATTAGAACGAAAGATTTTGGGGTAACTTCAATTACGTAAGGGCCCAAAGAAAGTTGGTTTCCTTGGGATCTTACAGCCTTTCTCTGACGGTATCAAACTATTTTGTAAGGAAGTTTCACTTCCCCTTGTTTCCAACTTCATACCCTATCTCGTTGCCCCTGTGTTTAGCCTATTTCTCTCTTTTTCTTATAGACTTTAGTCCCATTCATGTCTTACGGCGCGATATCATTTTTTCATTCCTCCTAGTCTTTTTCGCAATGAAAGTGGGAGTATACAGAATCATAGTCGCAGGCTGATCTTCTAACTCTAAGTATTCCTGGCTAGGAAGAATTCGTGCGGGGGCGCGGACTATTTCTTATGAAGTATCTCTAATTATCATTATTCTCTCTCCTTTAAAGTTAGTCAAAAAGTTTGATCTAGTGGTGTATTTAGTTAAGCCCTCGTATTTAGAGTGACCCCTATATTTATATTTCCCTCTAGGATTGTGCTGGTTCATTACAATTCTGGTAGAGACCAACCGCTCTTCTATCAAGTGTAGTATTCGGGGGAATAAGCTTTTTGATATTTTGCTTAGTGGTGCACTTCTATCTTTGGAGACGTGGATCTGACCCTCGCTACCGCTACGATAAACTAATATACTTATGGTGAAAAAGCCGTCTGCCGGTATCTTTTGTATTTCTCTGTCTCTATTGAACTCTCTCTCAAGGGGGCTAAAATTAAAGACCCCTGGTTGTATAATCAACCTTATCCTGCTTTCAAAAAAGATGCTTTAATCGGCCAAGGGGTCTAACTACACAATTTTGTCGTTCATATTACTAATAATTGGAGTAAATACAAAATAAGAGAAGTGCACACACGTGAGAACTTGGTCTAGAAAAATATCAGGATCTTCTACGGGTCGTGCCCCAATCCATGTAAGAAGTAAGAATACAGATACTCATGATCAAAATATGGGTTGAGCGATAGAATAGAACTCAAGACCTTGAAACTTGGGCATAAATGTAAAGGAAAGGGACACAAGAATGAGGATAGAAGAGACAAAAGCAAATACCCCTCCTAATTTATTAGGAATGGACCGTAGGAAAGCATTTGCAAACAGAAAATATTCTTCTGGCTAGATATGGGCTGGGGTAACTAACTGATTAGCAGGAATGAAATTATCTGGGTCTTATAGAAGATAAGGTCTAGTTAGGGATAGAGCTACAAGAAAAAAGATAAGCACTATAAATCCCACGGTATCCTTAATAGTAAAATAAGGGTGCAATGTTAACTTGTCTAGGTTGGCTTTAATCCTAAGAGGATTACTAGAGATTCTTTGATGAAGGAATAAAAGGTGAATTATTGTTAAACCGGCTACCAGAAAGAGGATTAAGAAATGAAAAATGATAAATTGCGTTAGAGTAGGATTATCAACAGCAAATCCACCCCACAATCATTGCACTACATCATTACCAATATAGGGTACGGCAGATACTAGGTTCGTAATCACAATAGCTCCCCAAAAGGACATCTGACCTTATGGAAGAACATATCCTAAAAAGCATCGGCTATTACAATAAATAAGAGAACGATTCCAGTCATTCATGTCTCAAAGTAATGAAAAGAGCCATAATATATTCCTCGACCAATATGAAAATAAATGCAAATAAACAAAAAGGAGGCACCGTTGGCATTAATAGTGTGAAGCAGTCAACCATAGTTTACATCTCGGTAAATATGAGCTACTCTGGAAAAAGCTAAGTCTACTCTTGCTGTATAATGTATGGCAAAGAATAGTCCAGTAACGATTTGGATAATCAGGCATAGACCTAGGAGGGAGCCAAAGTTCCATGAAATTGAAATGTTAGCAGGGACAGGCAGGTCTAATAAGGCAAAATTAATAATATTGAGGGTAGGCTGCGTCTTCTGTAAAGATTACATTTTATTTTTTAAAATCACAGTGGCATTAAACCATCGACAATAGGGGCTTTTTATTGCTGTTTGAAAAGTCAATAACTAGAAGGAGGTCCAAAAATAAGTACACTACTACAAATGAACAGGCTAATAGAGTAAGTTTATTAACATTAAAATTAATGAGCATGAGGTCAGCAGGATAGAGATACCCCAAAGAAGAGCTTATAAATATATCACTTTTAACCAAAACCAAGAAAGAGAAGATAATTGTGGGAAGAACTCATATGAATGAAGTTAACTCAATAGCAAGCTTCTCGTTAGGTGTGAATGAAGATACATAAATAAATATAATTCTACCCAAAAAGATCAAAAAAAGAATTAAGGAAATTCACAAGGATATATTTTTAAGCATAATACAAATTAATAGAGTTTGGATGAATAATGAGAGCATAAAAGCAAGAGGATGATTTATTAGGAGCATAAGTATTTAAATAACAACTATAGATCTTAGCATTTCAAAATGTAGTTTAATAAAAATAATAACTTTGGAAGTTAAAGATATTAATAACTCTTTTGAAGACCGAGAGATTTCTCTAAATCTGGTTTACAAGACCGACATTACTTTTTAATTTCTCTGTCTATCTTAATAATTTATTTACCACTCTTCTTAGGGCTATTAATCTTCTCTTCAAGAAGCAAGCACCTTCTAGTAACTCTGCTGAGACTAGAATTCCTCATCCTTTTACTGTTCTGATTATTAATATATTCAAATTACATAAGAACAATCAATGCATTCATCTTCCTCAGAATTACAGTTTGTGAATGAGATTTAGGGTTATTAGTACTAGTATCTTTAGTGTGTTCATCAGGATCAGATCAAGTACAGTTTTTAAATGAATAAGTGGTTCCTTACCTCAAGTCTAATATATTAATTATTAACTTATAAGTTAATATTCGAACTCCACTCAGAATGGGGGAGCTTTCTATTGACTTTAACGTCAGGAATCTTCTTTTTAATAGTTATTATATTCAAGCCAAGTTGGCCATTAAGCTCTAGAATTATTCTTTTAAGTTTGTTTGTTCTTTTATGGCTCAATTTCACTACTCGGTCATTTATTTAATTTTATATTATGTTTTCTTTGAGTACTCTTTATAGTTTACTTCGAAGACCACACTGACTTTCCATGACAAAAGCAAAACTGTTCAAAATGGGGGAATGAAACCTTTTTATTGACAGTGAACAAATATAAAATTTAACTGGATATTTCGAACACACATACAGTGTTCATCATCAGCAGTAAAACTAAAAGACATGAATAAACCCAAACAAAATTTATACCTAATAAACTAATTACATATAGTTTATTGCTCTTATTTTTTTCAATGCAACAGCGAAAGCCAGTCTCTTTGACATTTTTGGCTTCGGTTCACTAGATTTATCTGACATATTACGTGGACAGAGGTTATAGCTTTTAGGTGAGGTGATATTTACTTTATTTGAACTCAGTAAATTAGCATAAATTGAATTCAATCCTACATCTGTATCTCTGTTTATGGAATTATTCTTGAATAATTTTGTTTTAATTTCGATTGTTTCCCTAAAAATTTCCTTTAAACCCTGGTTCCTAGAAATCAGAAGAACATTTTCAAAAAAAAATAAAATTATTTGGAAAATTATAGATATGTTCCGAGAGGGCCGACGTGAAATCTTCAAGTTTAGTATTTTGCTTTAAAGACGATGAAATAGAATTATGATGCTGTAGCAATATCATTTTTAAATTCTGGATAGTACGTCCCACATAAGAGCTTCCACAAGTACATGGGATTTTATAAGCCCCACTTTGTTGCTCTACGGAAGTACGATCCTTTCCAGAATTTAAAAAACTAGCCAAAGTATTATTACCGCTTAAAGCTACCATTAAGCCATTATTTTGTAAAATTCTTTTAAGTCACTCAACCCTGGAACATATGGTAAAGAACAAAAAATATCTTTCTTTTCTGTTATTTCCAGAATATCCTCAGAAAAATCTAGAAATTTTTCCTTCTTTCCGAAAACTTCTGGTCAATTAACAAACCCGGATAATGATTACTTATTAAAATCTCTTTTAACAAATATAATTCTTCCTCAATGAATTTTGGAGAGCAAATTCTAAAAATGCGGTCAGTTAAGGATATGATAAAACCAATTTTAACTTGGCGAGCATGACCAGAGAAAAACGACAAAAATCTATTTTTGTTAGTAGGTTTTCTGTAAATCTTAAAATCCAGACTATTTTCATTTTTTACAGAACCTTTAGAGGGGCTACCAGTCAGGCATGCAATGACAGAGTGTCTCCATTAGCAAAAATTAAAAAGTCCACAATCTTAATGGACATGACTTTCGGAGCATGTTTAACCACTGATTACTCTCAAAGGATGTTGTTCAGTAGCATAGTTGTTTTATTTGTTTCCAGGGGCAACCAACATTTGTACCTTTGCAGCAGACTCAAGAAAAGTGGGAATTGAACATCAATCTAGTATCATGTCAAACTCCAAATTTGAAGAACGAAATTTTTCTAAATATTCCAGCACTGTTTATTGAGCGACCATTCATTGACAAAATCCATGGCTATTTGCCAGTAAACATGTCAGGATTTATTAAAGTGAAAATAGCGTGCAAACGGCAATTTCTTGCTCGACAAGCAAAAAAACAGGGCAAATATTCGCTAAGCATAGATCCGAATCAGGAGGGGATTTAAAATGAGCTTTTCAATAGTGTCAAAAAATTAGATCTAGATACTTTTGAATAAACCTGAATGATTTTTTTTTTTACAATATGGTTTAGAGGGTGTTTTATTTTTACTCTTGTATAAATGGAGCACCACCACACTTACTAGGAACCCATATGGTTCCCAGCAAGCTCTATATGGTAAAAAAAAATTTACTTAAATCAAACCGCGGAATAAAAACGACAAAAATAAACATTCAATAAGTGACTATTCTTCTTTTGTTTTTTTTTACTTCTGGTATTAAGTCCAGTCTGTACAGCCTAAAAGCTTGTAATCTGTTTAGATCATTTGCAGACAAAGGTTCGGTCGAACTGGAATAGGTAAAAAAAATTGCATGAATTTTCTCAAACAATAAAGTTGAGAATATTAGCCTATTAGGAACTTTTGTTTAATCAGAGAACTTTTGAATTTACTGCAAACTGTATTATATTTCTTTTTACTGACCATCTATAACCCTAGAGCATGGCTCCAAGTTTCAAAACTGACTTTTTTTTACGCAGCACTGTCCCAGACACGGTGGATCCAACTTAACGACAGTGGATCCAACTTAACGACGGTCAATAACCGTAGACAAAGGTTTAAAATAGTTTTGAGATAATTTTCAATAGGACTAATATGTTCATGACAATTAAAATGTTTGGAAGAAATTGTGAAATATTGATAGTTTGTTGATGGTTTGCTTTTTCATGTGCCACTTATTTAAATTGGTCATGTATTATCATGTATTCAAATCCTAATATGTTCATGACAACTAAATTGTTTGGGATCATGACAATTAAACCGCTTGAGGAAATTTCGAAAAAAATGACAGTTTGTTGCTGGTTTTTATTTTCATGTGCAAATAATCTAAATTGTTCGCGTTAATGCCCTAAAATGTCCATGACAATTAAAAAGTTTGGATGAAATTTTGGAAAAAATAACAATTTGTTACTGGTTTTCATTTTTCATTAGCCAATTATCTAAATTGTTCATATGTTATTATGTGTCACCCCCCCCCCCCAATATTTTCATGACAATTAAATCTTTCAGAAGAAATTTTGAAAAAAAGGACAATTTGTTGCTGGTTTTTATTTTTACGTTCCAATTATCTAAATTGTTCATGTTTCCATGCCCTAATATGTTTATGACAATTAAGCTGTTTGAAAGGAATTTTGGAAAAATCGTCAATCTGCTGATTTTCATTTCTAATGTGCCAATTATCTAAATTGCTCGCGTTTTATCATGTGTTCATTCCTAATATGATAATTAATCTGTTTGGAAGAGATTGTGAAAAAATGACAATTTGTTGCTGGTTTTCATTTTTCATGTGCCAATTATCTGAATTGTTCATATGTTATCACGTGTTCATTCCCTAATATTATCCTGACAATTACACTGTTTGGAAGAAATTTTGAAAAAACATGATAATTTATAGCTGGTTTTCAGTTTAATGTGTCAATTATCTAAATTTTGCATGTTTTAGCATGATTTAATGCCCTAACATGATCATGACAATTAAGCTGTTTGGGAGAAATTTCATTAAAAATGACAGTTTGTTCCTGTTTTTCGTTTTAAATTTCCAATTATCTTATCATTTCTAAATACTTATGAAAAATCCTTTCAGGTAAAATTATTTTATAACTTTTAGGCAACTTTCAGGCACTGAAAAGAAAACATATTTTAAATTGTATTTTTTTTTCACTACAAGATTGAAAAACTAAAAACTGCTCAAACTTCCACGGATTCTTTTTTCCATCATCTAACCATCAGTACATCTAATCATCAGTCTAATCATCAGTATATTTCAAACATTAATTTAGTAATAACTGCTACAATATACAGTAAATTTTCATCAACAGTTTCTTTTATCAAAGCTCATTCCTATGAAGTAAATAAGAAAAAACAGTCGGTGTGATTAAATTTCGATTCAAGCTATTTATCAGGTTTTCAGTGAAGCCTTTCTATAGGTTTGAACCACCTTTACTTGTGACGCCACCATCTGACATTGGAATTACAAAGCAGCTGAAGGCCATTACTAAAGATAGGTTAGGTGTAAACAGGTTACTTATTAAATAAAGAATTATTAGCAGAAATTGCAGAATTTGCCTGCGCAGTGGGCCTAAACAAACAAAAAACAGGCTGTTACCAAATAGGTTTTTTTCAACTACTCTTTTGAGCGATGTTCAGACAGTTTGACACAAAACTATTTTCTCGTGGCATTTTGTTCATCAATTTTCTGGTCATCATCAAAAGTGTCATTCAAAACTTTCATTGATTTTTCTGCATTGGACAATGCCATTTTTGTGATAGATCAAAGTCTCATTGTTCTTTTCTGTCGGTAGAAAGTGTCATCCTTTTCTCTATCTTCGGAAAAAGTACTATTGATCATTTCTGCCATCTGAGTAAATATTATTGTTGTTTTTTGTAAGTGCAAAAAATGTCATCACTTGTTTTAGTCATCAAGACAAAGTGCAATTGTTATTTTTCTGTCATTGGAAAGAGTCACCGTTTGTTCTGGGATGTGAAAAACAAAAACTTTTTCCTCAGGTGTGATGCTTTTGGGGAAAATCTTCAATGGTTTTATTAACGTATGATTATGATTTGGGAGTTTACACAAAAAGAGACAAACAGGGTTTACTATTATGCTGAAAATAGAGTAAAACCAAATAACGATGAAGTTGAGTAGAAACACTTATACAAAACCCTAAAAAGACTTCAAGATACAAAAGTCGAAAATACTTTTCAAATCAGTATTACTTATGAAAAAGCTTAAAATTTGAAAATAATACTGAACATGCAGATAGAAACACTATAAAAAAACTAAACTTACGAAAAAAATATAGCCGATATTTTCCTATATAACAAAAAATTCCACAAAAATATAATTGAAGCCAAGAGGTATAGAAGAAAATCAATTTTTTCAGTTTTCAAACAATGACGGATTGAATTAGAAAACTGATTGGCATTTAAACACCCGTTTACATAAATCAGTTTCCCCTTGGTTTATGTAAAAACACCTGTTTACATAAACCAAATGAAGCCTAGAAAGGTTAATAAAAAATATTTTATGGAGGTGGGGATTTTATGAGAAGGAGCAAAGAGAGCAAAACTTCGAGGAGGAGGTTCAGATAAAACGGAAAAGCTCTATCGGCCTTAGGCAATAATCGTTTATATCCTTCAAAAGATTGGTAATCAGTAATTATATTACTATCATCGGTAGCAGTAAGAAAAAAAGCGAAGTTTGAACCGATCTTATCTTCAATTTTTGTTTCCATATCATGTGCGTTCAACAGCTTTTTAGTCTCTTGCCATTCAGCAGTTAGCTTTTCCAGTTCCATGCTTAAAAAAGTATTTGAAGCTTGTGATTTTGATAGCTGCTCTCGAAGTGCAGAATTCATACTAACAAGTGAGGTGACTCTGTAAAAATATATTTTTGGTTTGCTAAACTATTAATGAGCTGACGATTTTTTAAATGCTACCACTTTGCTTCCTGTCGCCTAGGTGGAGGGTTGTCAGGCCAACCTGCAGAGGGAAGAACTGACAATAGACTTAAGGTCTAGCTGGTTCTGAAGCATGCCATGATCTTAACTAAGGAGAACAAGCGAGCCAGTGGAAACTGGCGCGACTTTCAACAAAGAATAAATACCAATGCCATCCCGTGTTTGACAACACTGGGCGTTTTAGCACCATCCAGTGTTAGGCGACACTTGGCGTTTTTTTAAGCTTTGTAATAGTTTTGTCGGAAACTTATTACTACACTAATTTTAGCAACAACACAAATTAAATATTATTAATTTAACAATAAGAAAATGCCAGGTATCACCAAATACTAGATAATACTTAGTTTTTTTTTTGTCGACACTAGCACCAGTTTCCCCTTTCAAATTTATCCTTACTATTTGGACCATACCTTATAGTGTAGAGCAATGCTATTTGACCAGAGTTCTAGCCTGTTTTACAATTTACCCTTCCACTGAGCTGGTAATATACTAATGGCCAGGAGCAGGGGAATATTTATACGGACCAAGCTCTGTGAGGCAAAATGGGACGTTTTCGTCCAGAAAACTCAATGCCACCCTTGAGGAACTGGGTTACCAACTTTTTGGCTCATGAATGTTTCTCCTGAGGATCGAAAAATGTGTGTTTTTTAGCTCAAATTTGTCCATCTGAAAATCTCAAAAACTAGAGGTTATTTTTTCACCAATTGTATTATTGACCAAAACAAGCTTTCCAAACCTCCTTCAAGGCGACCAATTAACATAAAATATAATGATAATGAAAATAAATCCATACAAAACTTCATACAAAGTAAATTAGTGTGAAAGTACGAAACCATATAAACATGTAAATCTCTTACTTTGGAGAAAATACTTTACTTACGACGCGTCTGGCAAAAGCTAGATACTACTACTGTTACTACTGGTAATAACTCACCACAGCATCAAGTCACCTGAGGTCATTAAGACTATGTACGCTCCTCCTTCATCCCAATCTATTCAAAGCCTCTCTCTTTAAAGCTTCCAAGGAAGTTCCTATTTCCTTTAGTTCTTTCTTCACGACATCCTACCCTCCCAACCACAGACGACCTGCTTTCCGTTTAGCCCAAGACAGTTGGCCAAAAATTACAATATTCGGTAATCTGTCATCCTTCATCCGCAGAACGTGCTCAAGCCATCTCAACCTTTTTCTCGTAATAGCCCTAGGAAGCGGGATTGAACCGCACTTTTCGTATTCGTACTGTATGAAATACGGTCAGTCAGATGGGTATCCATGACGATCCGTAGGCAATTTCTCTGGAAAACACCTAGCAAATCTTCATGCACTTTTCGGATTATCCATGCTTCAGAACCATACTTGACCAACGTCATCACTATAACTTTAAATATTCTAATCTTGATTTGCAGACTTATCATTCGATTCTTCCAAACTTTTTTCAACTGTGAACAAAAACACCCTGAGCCTTGGCTATTCTAATTTTAACATCTTCACCGCTCCCACCGTCTTTACCAATAATTATTTTTTTAAACTCTTTCCATAAAACAAGTTTTTCAAAGAAAAGTAACGAGCTCTATTTTTGCCAAGAATTAGCAAAAATAAAATATAATCATCTTCCAGGCGTAAAACTACCACACTTAATTATCCATAATTAAATGAAACTCAAAACGAACAGAAATTACAATACATAGCCAAGTCAAACCCAAAACGAGTAAAAATTAACATGAATAGGGCTGATAACCCTCCTCAAGGCAAGAACACAATTTGTGCTTAAAAAAAAGACCGCGGATTGTCAGTTTAATTAATATATTAATAATTAATATAATTAATATACATCCTCCCCCCCGCCCAAATGGCTGAAGCCGCATCTATATGCCTTTTATTCTCAAGAAAAAAAGTATATCTTTCAAAGGCGCTGACAAAGAGAAGAAAAAGATCACTTTCCTCTATTTTGAAGTTAAAAGTGTGCTTTAATTCCACGCGTTTGCGTCAGTTACATATTTTTCTAGCCGGTTTATATTGTTCAGTAGCTTTAATTGAGTAAACGAGACCAAACAATCCCATATTTGAAAACCTGGTAGTGTCTCCTACATTCCTGCGCTAAGGCAGTAAAAAGAATGAGCCGAGTTCCATCTGATTGGTTTTCCTGTGTTCCTGTGTGAATTTTGAGCCAAAACAAAGGATGAAAAATATTTCAGCCACAAAATGTTTTTCAAATAGTGCCTCTGTTTCTCTGTGGCACCGTCATTAAAAAAGTAATAAAAGTTTTAAACTAATCCTCTGAACTTGCCTACTCTGTTCAGGCTCAAGCATCTGACAAAGTTGATGAACTTTTTAGAGTTTTTTTTTTTTTTTTTTACTTAAAATTTTGAAATTCTGAGCCAGTACATAGGATGACAAATTTTTCTGCTACATTATTTTTACAAACAGTGCCTCTGTTTCTCTGTGGTACATGTATCAAAATAAATTACAAATTTTTGAGCTAATGTTCAGTTCTTACCTACTCTATTCCTGCTCAAGAATCTGAGAGAGCTTTTTTGAGCTCTTTTTGAAATTGAACTCTTGATATTTTAGGCCATTGAATAATGAAATTTGAAACCAGTACAAAGGACGAAAAATTTTTCAGCCAAAAAATGTTTTACAAGCAGTCCTTCTGTTTCCCTGTAGCGCCGATATCAAAATAAGTCATACAATTTTTGAAATAATGTTCTGGACTTGCCTACTCTGTTCCCATTCAAGCATCTGAGAAAGTTGATAAACTTTTATTTTTATTATTTTATATTATACTATTATAATATTTTATTATATTATATTATATTAAATTTAATATATTATTTTACTATATTTTTATTATGTTTGTTATTTAAAATTTTGAGCCAGTGAATAATGAAAATGTTGAAAATTTGAGGCAGCTAAAAGGATCCGATATCAAAATAAATAAAAAAATTTGAATTTATGTTCACCACTAACCAACTCTGTTCCTGTTAAATCATCTGGGATAGTTGATGATCATTTTTGATTTTTTTTTTTTAGAAATTGTGAGTCAGAAAATAACGAATATGATGAGAATTTGAGGCAGCAAAAAGGACCAATATATTTTAACCCCCAAATTTTTACAAGTAGTCCTTCCGTTTGTCAGTAGTGCCGATATCAAAATAAATAAAAAAAATTGAATTTATGTTCACCACTAACCAACTCTGTTCCTGTTAAATCATCTGAGAAAGTTGATGAACATTTTTGATTTTTTTTTTCAGAAATTGTGGGTCAGAAAATAACGAAAATGATGAGATTTGAGGCAGCAAAAAGGAGCTATAGATTTTGAGCCCCAAATTTTTACAAGTAGTCCTTCCGTTTGTCAGTAGTGCCGATATCAACATGAATAAAAAAAATTGAATTTGTGTTCACCACTAACCAACTCTGTTCCTGTTAAATCATCCGAGAAAGTTGATGAACATTTTTGATTTTTTTTCAGAAATTGTGAGTCAGAAAATAACGAAAATGATGAGAATTTGAGGAAGCAAAAAGGACCAATAGATTTTGAGCCACAAATTTTTACAAATAGTCCTTCCGTTTGTCAGTAGTGCCGATATCAAAATAAATAAAAACAAAAATTGAATTTATGTTCACCACTAACCAACTCTGTTCCTGTTAAATCATCTGAGGAAGTTGATGAACATTTTTGATTTTTTTTTCAGAAATTGTGAGTCAGAAAATAACGAAAATGATGAGAACCTGAGGCAGCAAAAAGGACCAATAGATTTTGAGGCCCAGATTTTTACAAGTAGTCCTTCCGTTTGTCAGTAGTACCGATATCAAAATAAATAAAAAAAAAATTAATTTATGTTCACCACTAACCAACTCTGTTCCTGTTAAATCATCTGAGAAAGTTGATGAACATTTTTGATTTTTTTTCAGAAATTGTGAGTCAGAAAATAACTAAATTATGAGAATTTGAGGCAACAAAAGGGACCAATAGATTTTGAGCCACAAATTTTTACAAGTAGTACTTCCGTTTGTCAATAGTGCCGATATCAAAATAAGTTAAAATTTTTTTGAATTTATGTTCACCACTTACCAGCTCTTTTCTTGTTTAATTATCTGAGAAAGTTGATGAACATATTTGAGTTTTTTTCAGAAATTGTGTGTCAGAAAATAACCAAAATGACGAGAAATTGAGGCAGCAAAAAGGACCAATAGATTTTGAGCCACAAATTTCTTACAAGTAGTATTTCCGTTTGTCAATAGGGCCGATATCAAAACAAGTTTAAAAATTTTTGAATTTATGTTCACCACTTACCAGCTCTGTTCCTGTTTAATTATCTGAGAAAGTTGATGAACATTTATGAGTTTTTCATCAGAAAGTTTGAGGGAAAAATAATGAAAATGATGAAAGTTTGGGGCAGCAAAAAGGACTAATAGATTTTGAGCCACAAATTTTACAAGTAGTCCTTCCGTTTGTCAGTAGTGCCAATATTAAAATAAATAAAAAAAATTTGAATTTATGTTCACCACTAACCAACTCTGTTCCTGTTAAATCATTTGAGAAAGTTGATGAGCATTTTTGTCTTTTTTTCAGAAATTGTGAGTCAGAAAATAACAAAAATGATGAGAATTTGAGGTAGCAAAAAGGACCAATAGATTTTGAGCCACAAATTTTTTACAAGTATTACTTCCGTTTGTCAATAGTGCCGATATCAAAATAAGTTAAAAATTTTTCGAATTTATATTCACCACTTACCAGCTCTGTTCCTGTTTAATTATCTGAGAAAGTTGATGAACATTTATGAGTTTTTCATCAGAAAGTTTGAGGGAAAAATAATGAAAATGATGAAAGTTTAAGGCAGCAAAAAGGACTAATAGATTTTGAGCCACAAATTTTACAAGTAGTCCTTCCGTTTGTCAGTAGTGCCAATATTAAAATAAATAAAAAAAAATTGAATTGATGTTCACCACTAACCAACTCTGTTCCTGTTAAATCATCTGAGAAAGTTGATGAGCATTTTTGTCTTTTTTTCAGAAATTGTGAGTCAGAAAATGATGAGAATTTGAGGCAGCAAAAAGAACCAATAGATTTTGAGCCACAAATTTTTTACAAGTAGTACTTCCGTTTGTCAATAGTGCCGATATCAGAATAAGTTAAAAATTTTTCGAATTTATGTTCACCACTTACCAGCTCTGTTCCTGTTAATTATCTGAGAAAGTTGATGAACATTTTTGAGTTTTTTATCAGAAATTTTGAGGGAAAAATAACGAAAATGATGAAAGTTTGAGGCAGCAAAAAGGACTAATAGATTTTGAGCCACAAATATTTACGAGTAGTCCTTTCGTTTGTCAGTAGTGCCGATATCAAAATAAATATAAAAAAAATGGAATTTATGTTCACCACTAACAAACTCTGTTCCTGTTAAATCATCTGAGAAAGTCGATGAACATTTTTGATTTTTTTTTCCGAAATTGTGAGTCAGAAAAACGAAAATGATGAGAATTTGAGGCAGCAAAAAGGACCAATAGATTTTGAGCCCCAAATTTTTACAAGTAGTCCTTCCGTTTGTCAGTAGTGCCGATATCAAAATATATAAAAACAAAATTGAATTTATGTTAACCACTAACCAACTCTGTTCCTGTTAAATCATCTGAAAAAGTTGATGAACATTTTTGATTTTTTTTTTTAAATCGTGAGTCAAAAAATAACGAAAATGATGAGAATCTGAGGCAGCAAAAAGGACCAATAGATTTTGAGGTCCAAATGTTTACAAGTACTCCTTCCGTTTGTCAGTAGTGCCAATATAAAATAAATAAAAAAAAATGAAAAATAACGAAAATGATGAGAATTTGAGGCAGCAAAAAGGACCAATAAATTTTGAGCCACAATTTTCTTACAAGTAGTACTTCCGTTTGTCAATAGTGCCGATATCAAAATAAGTTAAAAAAATTTTGAATTTATGTTCACTACTTACCAGCTCTGTTCTTGTTTAATTATCTGAGAAAGTTGATGAACATTTTCGAGTTTTTCATCAGAAATTTTGAGGGAAAAATAATGAAAATATTGAAAGTTTGAGGCAGAAAAAGAACTAATAGATTTTGAGTCACAAATTGTTGACAAGGAGTCCTTCCGTTGGTAAGTAATGCCGATATCAAAATAAATTAAAACATTATTGAAATAGTGTTTTGGACATACCTACTCTGTTCCTGTTCAAGCATCTGAGAAATTTGATGAACTTCACTGCATTTACTTCTACCGTCTCTACCCTCTAAGGATGTTTCCAGCTCTGTAATTCGAGATTTGTATTCGACCAACTAAAAAACATGAGCAATGTAGCAAAACCAGAAAATCTCGCACACGCTCTCTTGGAGCCTCAGGCTCTGTATATTTCATTTCATTCCCCAACTCCTATTTACCGTTGTAACGTTTTTTCTTTGCAGAAAAATATAATTCAACTCTTTACCTTTGCACGGTTTTTTGTTTTGTTTTTGCTATTTTTACTATTTCACTTCGACTTCATAAAGCCGAACTTTTTCCGGCGTTATCTCTTTTTAATTTCCTCGCCTCTTGAAATCGGAATCAAGAACTTCCTCATAAATACCATGCATTTTCTCGTGTTTTGATTCGTCTTATCTTAAGTCTAGAATATTTAGTTTTTTCAGGAAGTATTTTAATAACCCAAAAGTTCATTTCTATGTAGATATCAACACAAGAATTGTAGTCAATGTTTTCTTTTAATATCATATTCTGGGCCAGGGGCACCGATTGGCAGGGGGGCACAGTCGCAACCATAGATATAGACTTCATTGTCCCTCATCCCAGGATTGAAAAGTACCCTCTGTAGGTATTTTAATATATATCAAAATTATCCTTACACTTTCGCAAATCGGCTCTCCTGTTCAGGGCATTTCTCCGCAGAAGATTACTGAACAAGAAATTTGACAAAAATCAATTAAGGTGTCTAAGAAAAACTTTTCAATATTCAGTCAAAATCGAAAGCTCAATCTTTCGCATCTTTATATTGGCAATATTAAGGAACATGAATTGAAAAAGGAAAAAAGCTTAAATCATCATTTCAAATGGCTTCTCTATGTTTTTGTGTGGCAAAGAAAATGGAACTTCTACAACTACACCAACTATACTACAACCAACTCTACTTCTACAACTATACGGTTCACAACTACACCCAACGCATTCTACTATAATTAAAAAAATTCAAACCAGAGCAGTATTTATAATTCAATTCATATATAAATAACCATAATTAAAAATCTTCTCAAGGCGTATTGAAAGAAAAATTTAAATCACTCCTGTCTGACGCTAGAGTCCGTTCTTGAGGCAATAGGGAAAAAAAAGTCAAAACTTCAACGTAAGCAGTGGAAGAGTGAGTAGCGAGGTAGTCCCTCACATACAGGATAATTTATACCGCTTTAGTTTTAATATAAAATTTATTTTCTTTCGAAATATTTTTTTAAATCTAGTTTTGTTCACGTTTTAATGATTATTGAAATTTTTCCCCTTTGAACAGCTGTTCGACTTTCAATCTTACACTATATAGTTTATTGCATTTATTTTTTCCATTTTTACCTCCTAAAAAGTTTTCAAGTTCTGCAATTTAGTCATCAATTTAGCATCATCAGTATTTTACTGTTTGGATTAGTTTATAATGCTGGTTTGTAAGATAACACTTTTTAAACAGAAACTATCTCCTACTACGACTACTGTTAACAACTCACTACAGTACCAAGCCATTTGAGGCCAACACATCTAAGCACGTTCCTTCTTCATCTCAATATATTCCAAGCCTCCCTCTTTCAAATTTCCCAAGAAATTCTATTCTATATTTTCCCTTATATCCTTCTTTAGGATTTCCTCCCATCAAATTCCAGGCCCTCGCAAACTTTTTCTCATTGTAACCCTACAAGGCAATATAGAACCACATTTCCCGCATGGTTTATTGTCTGAAAAATTGTCAGGCAGACGTGTACCCAAATGAATACGTAGACGATGCTTTTGGAAAACATATAACAAATCTTTCGTCTTTTGGAGCACCCACTTTAAGAGCTATACTTGAACACTGCAACCACTGTAGCTTCCAATGCTTTATTCTTCGTTACCAGACTTATCTTCCTATTTTTCAAACTACTTTCAACCGGAAAAAAACACCCTTCGCCTTGGCCATTCTAGTTTTAGCATGTTCGCTGCATCCCCCATTTTTACTAAAAATACTACCTAGGTAAGTGAAGGTATCCAATTAATCGATTTTCTCGTTACCCAACACCATCTCTTCACCTTCACTTATTTCCAGTCTAAACGACTTAGTCTTCTTAACATTAAATTTTTAACCAATAGTTTAAGGAGAGTTTTATTTACCCACTGTGACAGTCTTGCACAAAGACTACCTAATTGTAATAAAGCCAAGTACTCCGGGTCAAACAATATAAAAATCTAAACATAAAGCATAATTTGGAATACAAGTAAAAAAAAGAAAACAAGTTAAAAACAAGTAATAAAAAATGAATGTTTTTAGATCAAAATTACAACGCTAAAAATTTTTCTAGCATTATAAACATTTTATTACTTCGACTTTTTATTTTAACTATCACAAATAATTGAATAAAACAAACAACACTTCCGCACTGAGGATAAACCAATGAGGGTTAGCGATCGTGCGAAATGACTGACCTGTTAAATTAATTATTCAACTGAATCAAACTAAATAATAATAAAAAAAGAAATAAAGAATAATAAATAAATCAAAATAACAAAAATAAAAAAAACTCAAACCAGAATCATACTAAATAAATAAAAAAAATAACAATGGAGAATCCATTCTCCATCAATCTTCAATATTCAACTCCCTCTCTCTACCCTCCCAAGCTCACCTACCCCCATACCCTCTTATTTCCCCAGCCCTCCCACCATCAAAACATTCATTTTAGGTTTTTCACAATACTCAACTAACCCCTCCCTGCCCTCCCAACCTCACCTACCCCCAGACCCTCTCTTACCTCCCCAGCGCACCCACCATCAAAATATTTAATAAAGTAAATCAATAAATAAAATTGCGAAAAGGGACCATGGAGCAACACTTGTTCAAGGTAAGACACTAAACTTGATGAGGTGTCCCGTGATAAAGGCAATGAAACTCCTTTAAAATCTCTTAATAAAAGCACTGCGATGAATAAGTTATGAGAGCCGAGGAGGCAGATCGTTAAAGACAGGGCAAAAAGAGTATGTGTATCTTATAAGAGTGGAAACTGCTGCAAGTATCAACGACATCCAGCGTTTGGCAACACTTGCCATTTTTTTAAGATTTGTAATCGTTCTTCTGTCAGGAACTGGGATCAGACACTTATTACTACACTAATTTTACCAAATACACAGATTCAATTAAATATTCTTATTCTTACACTGACCAAGTGTTACCGAACGCTAGATGGTGTTGAGGGTTTTTAGTCAAAACTAGAACCAGTTCCAGCTTTTATAAGTTAACCATTCTTTTTAGACGGCGTCGTTACAATTTACAAATTTCGGAAAATTTCGGAAATTTTTAAGTTTCGGATAATGTAACAAATGTGGGTGTTAAAAATGACAATGTTAGTAAAACAGAAACAATGGGCAACAAAGACGAAATTGTAGTGCTGCCTTAAAAACTTAGTGAGCACGAAGAGACCAATAAGAAAACTACTTGAAAATTGTGGAAGTCAGATATAAATAGACCAAAGATGGGTCTATGGATAAAATGTGTTTTTATTTTGGGGTCCTCGATACTTTAAAGATACTACGAAAATATTACTGATTTCAATACCTTTTTCTGTAGGTTATAAACTAGTTTATTTTGATTTTGTGCGCTGTCCCTGTATGCTGCAATTCTTGTTTTTAGGGCGCATCTTTCCTCTTCAAATGTTGCTATGTAACGAGGAAGTGTAAATACTGAGTCTCGATGAATGTGAGTTTCCCCTGGGAGGTCGTATGACACAAGAGATCTCAGCAACTAAAAAGCCAGAAAACGACAAGATTACGGAATATTTATAAATAATCCTTGACTTCTAATATAACCTGGGTGAAACTTATAAACAGTCCTCTTCACAACAACTTTGCGAAAACTTTTCAAATGTCAAATTTGTATATTCCTCAGAAAACTCTTTGATTTTTTTTTTAAACCCCAACTGCAAAACCACATTACTGATTTTTCTTCTTTTTTTTTTGTATTTTGAGCTCACGGTTCAATTATTCTAGGTACAATTTTACTTTAGCTACTTTTTGCTTGCTTAAAAAGGGTTAAGTTAGGAAAATCAAACATTCGGTAATGAATCCAGGACCAAAAATATATTCTTCTGATCTCAAAGTCTTAGAAATTTGCCTGCTTGACAATTACTTAAATACTTATACCTATTGAAATTTTGACGAAACATCATTTTACCCTTAACTTTTAGTTATCAGTTGCTTTTTCTCTGATTTTAGTCCTGAAATTGCAGCTCTCGTTATTTGAGTAGAATTCTAAGCTATATCAATGGTTTTTTTTTCTAAATTTAGGAAATGTGTTTGCAGATCTTTGAAACCTCATATAATGGTATATAATTCTCATATATAATTTCTCATATAATTCTTTGATAATTGAGACTGAGCAAAATTGTGAAGCTGAAAAGAGTTTTCTTGTACTTCATTTAAGCAGAAGATCTATTTTGCAAGGTTTCCTTTTCATAAAACAAAGATTTTTAAAGGTCATCTAAGGTCACTGGCCTCTAGAGGGAGAAGGAGTGGAGGTAGGTACTTTAAAATGCCTTCCTAGGGGATACTTCTAGTCTATAGACCCATCCATTTTCTTAACCTGACCCCTTTCCAAAACGGCAAAAAGTAGCTAAACAAGACTTTTATCTTATTCTAAAGTATGGAATCAGAAAATGCTTAAATTGGGAGTATCTTTTAAAGCTATAGGGGGGGGGGGGTGATGCCTTCAGTTAAATGTGTAATTTTGTTTTTAATTATTTATTTGTTTAAAAACTATGGATTTTTACGAAATATACAAGGCAATATCTTGTACAACAAGAAATGGCCGATACGTTCTTTATTTGTTGACAACTTTCCCCAATACAATTGGTAAGCTTAAATAATGAGTTTTTATGAATGTAAGCGGGTCGTTCCATACAAAAGATCTCAGTAAATAAAAGACCAAACAATAACAAGGCTATTTCCCACCTCTTGGGACGAAAGGAAATATCCGGGAAAGTAAAGTTTGGAGAATGGTCCAAGTTTTCTTCAGTAATATTTAATTTAAAACGTATAATTACTAGTTTAAGTGGTGATTCAGAATATTTAAAAGACTTTTCGTCAGGGTATTAGTTTGAGGGAATTAATAATACTTATAATAAAACTTACATCTGAACCTCGATGCAAAACCTCTTGACATTTAAAAGCATAAGATTTTAAGTCTTGCATTAAAAGCGAAGTTATTCGTATAGAAATAGGTGGAAGGGATTGAATGTAAAAGGACACTGGAGAGTAACTCAGTGGTGACAATCCACGAAAATGTTGGGGGGAGGGAGTGGGCAAACATTTATATCGATTACTCAAATAAGAAAACAAAAAAGGTGTTTTTCAAAATTTATGGGATTTGATTTTTTTTATCTTTAATACCCACACAAAAGATACATTTTCCAAAATCGAAGGAAAAGGCGGCCATTTTCGATATGTTTTTCATTTTTTAAAACAAAGATAAAATAAACATTTTTGAAATAGAACCTCATTCCTCGAATTAGCACCCACGGAGCTATGGCCATATTGACATGAGAAATATTGATAAGCATATGTAGATTAGTATGCAGAATAGAATGGAGTTCCTGAGCAATAGGTATATGTATTTTGCTTCCCTTGTCATTTCTTCTTTAGGTACCTTTTCACGAGTTCATGCATTCCTCATGCATTCTCCTTCATGATTTTAAATTTATTTTGGTAAGCCTTTCATTGAGTTTTTATTCTATTTATTATTTTGTGAAATACAGTCCGCGTGGATTTTGTGTTGAAATATATACAAACATACACATACTAAGTAATGTAATGTTAATTGTGGAGTGATTCTATCTTTCGCCTTTATAACTAGCGTGCCTAAATAGACCCTTAACAATAGGGCACAAAATTTGGGTATATTACCTTGTCAGTATGTGCAGTACCATTGTATTGGATCACATAAGCTATTCTTTAAATCGTTGAATTTTACTACTACTACTACTAACAACTCATCTCAGCATCAAGCCACCTGAGGCCAACAGTCCTTCGCACGCTCCTCCTCCATGTCAATCTATCCAGAATCTCCCTCTTTGAACCCTTCCAGGAACTTCTTATTTCAATTAAATGTTTTTTTACGACTTACTCTCCTCTCAACCAAGAATGACCTGCTTAATGTTTAGCCCTTGATGGTTGGCCGAAAAGGGCAAACTTCGGAAATCTGTCATCCTTCATCCGCAGAACGTGCCCTAGTCATCTCAGCCTTTATCTCATTATAGCTCTAGAAAGCAGGATTTAACCATATTTTTCGTACTACCTACTGTTAAAATACGATAAGTCAGTTGGGTACCCAAAACAACACGTACAAGTTGGATTTTGACTTATAATTATTTAATTGTGTGCAAAATTACACATGATAGAAGTAAAAAATGTATAGAACCATGCTGGCTAGGCATTACAATATGAAAAAAATCACAAGGAAAACGGAGAATAATAACAGCCAGTGAAAAATAGAAGAAAACTATGTAAATATTTCGATCAAGACCACCACTCGACCGTCTTCAGTGCAGAATAAAATAATAAAAATACAGATAAGAATCCACAGGACAATAAAAAAAAAACGTAAAACCAACTTTTAACTTCAAAAAAGACCCTTCCCAAGTAACGATGAAAGAGTAACTGAGTAAGAAGTTGGATAATGAATAGCAATTCAAACTTTCATTTTATGAACGACCTTTTTTAAGAATTAAATAAAAAACAAGTTTTTTTTTAACTGCAAGTAAGGAGCAACATTAAAACTTAAAAAGAACAGATATTATTCTGTATATGAAAGGGGTTGCCCCTCCTATACGCCTCGCTCTTTACGCTAAAGTTTGACTCTTTTTCACAGTTCTACTTTTTTTAAAATAAAAAACTTTAGCGTAAAGAACGAGGCGTTGAGAAGGGGAAAACCCCTTTTATATATGGAATAATTTCTATTCGTTTAAGTTTTAATGGCACTCCCTACTTGCAGTAAAAAAAACTTGTTTTTTTATTTAATTTCTGAACGTTTTTGAATTAATGTATGTTTTGATTTTGGCTAACCGCACATGAATAATCAAAACGAAATTTTTATATTAATTTTTTTTTGGCTAAATGGCTTTCTCATAGTTTTGATCGGACCATTTTGGTAAAAGAGGTGGGGGAGGAGGCCTATTTAAAGATGCGACTAGAACTTTTTATTTTTTTTACGATGTTTTTATTGGTAATAAGTATACATAACTTACGAATTAACTTATGTAACAAACTTCTATATTTGTATATTTTTATTACGTATATGAGGGGTTTGCCCCCTTGTCAATATCTCGCTCTTTACACTAAAGCTTGAATTTCGTCCCAATTCTTTAAGAATGAACCCTGAGTCACAAAGGCCGTAGAATAATTAGTTGAAATTAATAGAAATACTTTAGCGTAAATAGCATGGTATTGTGGAGGAGACAAAAACCCGTTATATACGTAATATTTTCTGTTCGTTTTAAGTTTTAATGGTACTCCTTACTTCTAGTTGAAAAAACTATTTTTATATTTATTTTCTCATTGTTTTTTTTTTAATAATGTCAGAAAATCCTTCGCCCCCTTCATGGAAATTCTCTTCCCTCACGATAAATTCCTCCATGGAAAGATCCTCCCACGTAGCCCCCTTCCCACGACCCACCCCAACCCCAACGCAAAAAGGTCCCCCTGAAAACATCTGTACACTTCCCAATAACCATTACTAGGTGTAAACAATGGTCAAAGTTTGTAACTCGCATCTAGGACCACTGGATCGATACGATCACCCCTGGAAAAAAACCAACGGACAAATAAACACGCATCCGTGATCTGTCTTCTGCCAAAAAATACGAAATTCCACGTTTTTGTAGATACGAGCTTGAAGATTCTACAGTAGGGTTCTCTGATAGGTTGAATCTGATGGTGTAATTTTCGTTAAGATTTTATGACTTTTAGGGGGTGTTTCCCCCTATTTTCCAAAATAAAAAAATAAATAAATTAAAAATTTCTTCAGTATCTCTATTAAGGGTAAGCTTTTGGTGGGATATGCTTTTTTATTTCAACTGCCTCATGCCTCCTGAAAATTTGCACGAGGCTTTTAACGGGGGCAATAATGGAGGTGCTATCAAACAAATTGGAATTGTGCGGGTAGTCATTTACGCATTGAATCAAAGCGGAATCAAGTGTCAAGCTTTTGGCGTAGCTTCATGGCTTTGTCAATTGAGAATTTGTGTTCCGATAACTTCTCTTTCAATTACTGGTGATTCCTTCCAACAGGGAATTCTAAGAACACCACTATCTAGAATGGGGTAGTGGGGTAGTTATCCTACCACACTTGAAAAAGCTCTCTATTTTGTTTAAATTGATAAATTAAGATTAAGGGCATATTTCCCCTTCTTGTCACTCAATTTAGGAAAGTAGAGTATAACAGTGAGATATTTCTTATTACCGATCAAAGGAATGCTATCCTTTGGGGGCTGCGGGGTTGATGCGTCTTTTTCTGACTTTTTCTATTATGAATTTAAGAAGTTTATAGGATATCCATTGCAAAATGAAACTCGTTAAGATAGATCAGATCATCAACAAAGCTTCTGAGCATATTCGTAGTAAAACATCAACCAAAGATACAACTACTCCCCTTTTAACGATAGGAGAAAAATACAAATGCCTGTCGTTATGTCTATGTTTTCTATTAATCGGAAACTAAAGGCTGAGATATTTATTGAGAATTAAAACGTTTAGAAAAGGCAGTTTAAGACTATTTTCTAGTATTAAGGCGGACTGAAGTTCAGAATCTAAAGTGTTAAAACGGGTCAGGGAGAAAATAAGTGACGTCTCTCCGTAATACCACGCAGAAATAACGTCATCCACAAACCGACCTAGAAACGGCTTTTTATAGGCAAAATTTTCCAAGGAGAGGTCTCAGTAAATTCCAAGTAGAAAGTGACCAAAAGAGGTGAAAGGCTAGTATCCATTGCTAGACCAATAATTTGGGTGAAAAATTGGTTATTGTATCGGAAATTTAAGGAAGAAACATTGCAAAGACGGACTAGACACATAATAATTTCGATATCCAAAGTTTTATAGTTCATTTGGTCTACTTTATCTTCTAGTTTCCTTTGAAAAGCAAGTTCACATTTTTAATATCACGACCTGTATACATAGAAATTGCACTGAAACTGGCCACAATTGTATCTTTTTCTTTTGTGTCAAGGTCTTTTAATTCTTCAACAAGGTTAACTGAACTTTTAATGTATAATTAAAAAAACAGGTTTTTTTTAACTGAAAGTAAGGAGCGACATTAAAACTTAAAACTAACAGAAAATACCTCGTATATGAAAGAGGCTGCTTCCTTATCAACGCCCCGCTCTTTACGCTAAAGTTTGACTCTTTCTCTCAATTCTTCTTTTTTAAAACGGTAAAAAACTTCAGCGTAAAGAGCGGGGCGCTGATGAGGAAGCAGCCTCTTTCATATACGAAGTAATTTCAGTTCGTTTTAAGTTTTAATGTCGCTCCTTACTTTCAGTTAAAAAAACCTGTTTTTTTTATTTAAGCTATAAAAAAGAAGCTATTTTCCTAGTTTTATAGTTTTATACATTCCAATAACTTTATCGGATTGTTCTGAAATTTTGAGAACAAAATGACCACTTTACACTTGTATATCTATAAAAAAGAAGCTATTTTCCTAGGCTACATAGTTTTATACATTCTGATAACTCTATTGGAATGTTCTCAAAAGCAGGATGGAATGTTCACATTGGAATGTTCTAGGAAAATAGCATCTTTTTATAGAGATTTTTATAGAGATTTTCTTATAGATAAAACATTTTTTTATGACCCTACAGTGGTCATTTTTTTCTAGAAATTTTAGAACATTCCGAAAGAGTTATCGGAATGTATAAAACTATGAAACTAGGAAAATAGCTTCTTTTTTATAGATATACAACTGTAAAGTGGTCATTTTTTTCTACACAATTTGATAACATTCCGATAGAGTTATCGGAATATATAAAACTATGAAGCTAGGAATATAGCTTTTTTTTATACATATACAACTGTAAAGTGGTCATTTTGTTCTAAGAATTTGAGAACATTCCGATAGAGTTATCGGAATGTATAAAACTATAAACTTAGGAAAATACCTTCTTTTTTATAGATTAAATAAAAAAAACTAGTTTTTTTAACTGAAAGTAAGGAGCGACATTAAAACTTAAAACGAACAGAAATTACTCCGTATATGAAATGGGTTGTCCCCTCCGCAGTCCCTCGCTATGTACGCTAAAGTTTGACTCTTTGCTACAATTCTACTTTTTAAAAGAATTAAAAACTTTAGCGTAAAGAGCGAGGGACTGCGGAGGGGACTCTACAATATGCAACTCTACAGTGACCATTTTGTTCTCAAAATTCGAAAACATTCCGATAGAGTTATCAGAATGTATAAAACTATGAAACTGGGGAAATAGCTTCTTTTTTATAGATATGCAACTCTACAGTGACCATTTTTTCTCAAAATTTGAGAATATTCCGATAGAGTTATTGGAATGTATCTTTTCCTAGTTTCAAAGTAATATACATTCCGATAACTCTATCGGAATGTTTTCAAATTTTGAGACCAAAATGGTCACTGCAAAATTGCATATCTATATAAAAAAGCTATTTTCCTAGTTTCATAGTTTTTTGCATTCCGATAACTCCAGTCGGAATGTTCTCAAATATGAGAACAAAATGACCACTTTACAATTCTATATATATGAAAAAGAAGCTATTTTCCTTGTTTCATAGTTTTAATACATTCCGATAACTTTATAGAAATGTTCTAAGATTTTTAGAACAAAATGGTCACTGTAGAGTTGTATATCTACAAAAAAGAAGCTATTTTGCTAGTTTTATACATTCCTATAACTCCATCGGAATGTTCTCAAATTTTGAATACAAAATGACCACTTTACACTTGTATACATATGAAAAAGAAGCTATTTTCCTTGTTTCATAGTTTTAATACATTCCGATAACTTTATAGAAATGTTCTAAGATTTTTAGAACAAAATGGTCACTGTAGAGTTGTATATCTACAAAAAAGAAGCTATTTTGCTAGTTTTATACATTCCTATAACTCCATCGGAATGTTCTCAAATTTTGAATACAAAATGACCACTTTACAGTCGTATACATATGAAAAAGAAGCTTTTTTCTTTGTTTCATAGTTTTATACATTCCGATAACTAAATAGAAATGTTCTCAAATTTTAAGAACAAAATGGTCACTGTATTGTCGTATATCTATAAAAAAGAAGCTATTTTCCTAGTTTCATAGTTTTATATATTCTGATAACTCTATCGGAATATTCTAAGATTTTGAGAACAAAATGACCACTTTACAATTGTATATCTATAGATAAGAAGCTATTTTTCTAGTTTCATAGTTTTATACATTCCGATAACTCTATCGGAATGTTCTCAAATTCTTAGAACAAAATGACCACTTTACAGTTGTATATGTATAAAAAAGAAGCTATATTCCTAGCTTCATAGTTTTATATATTCCGATAACTCTATCGGAATGTTATCAAATTTTGTAGAAAAAAATGACCACTTTACAGTTGTATATCAAACAGTTCGTGGTAACGAACTGTAGTAAGGAGCGATCCGGCTCAATAGTAACCAAAACTCTAAAAAATAGAATTTTGATATCAATAGCTACATCAAAAGAATCGCATTTTAATGCTGATTTTAAATATATAAGTTTCATCAAGTTTAGTCTTAGCCATCAAAAGTTACGAGCCTGAGAAAATTTGCCTTATTTAGGAAAATAGGAAGAAACACCCCCTAAAAGTCGTAGGATCTTAACGAAAATGACACCATCAGATTCAGCGTATCAGAGAACCCTACAATAGAAGTTTCAAGCTCCTATCTACAAAAATGTGGAATTTTGCATTTTTTGCCAGATCACGGGTGCGTGTTTATTTGTTTGTTTTTTTTGTTTTTTTTTTCCAGGGGTTATCGTATCGACCAAGTGGTCCTAGAATGTCGCGAGAGGGCTCATTCTAACGGAAATGAAAAGTTCTAGTGCCCTTTTTAAGTGACCAAAAAATTGGAGGGCTAATAGGCCCCCTCCCATGCTCATTTTTTTCCAAAAGTAAACAGATTAAAATTTTAAGATAGCCATTTTGTTCAGCATAGTCGAAAACCATAATAACTATGTCTTTGGGAATGACTTACTCCCCCACAATCCCTGAGGGAGGGGCTGCAAGTTACAAACTTTGACCAATGTTTACATATAGTAATGGTTATTGGGAAGTGTACAGACGTTTTCATGGGGATTTTTTGGTTTGGGGGGTGGGGTTGATGGGAGAGGGCTTTGTGGGAGGATCTTTCCTTTGAGGAATATGTCATGGGGGAAGAAAAATTCAATGAAAAGGGCGCTGGATTTTCTAGCATTACTATAAAAAAAACAATGAAAAAAAAATGAAAACGTTTTTTCAAATGAAAGTAAGGAATAGCATTGAAATTTAAAACGGACAGAGATTATTACGCATATGAGGGGTTCTAAAAATACTTTAGCATAAAGAGCGAGGTATTTAGGAGGAGATAAATACCTCGCTCTTTATGCTAAAATATTTTTAGTGATTTCAACTATTTATTCTACGGCCTTTTCAAACAGTTCGTGGTAACGAACTGTAGTAAGGAGCGACCCGGCTCAATAGTAACCAAAACTCTAAAAAATTGAATTTTGATATCAATAGCTACATCAAAAGAATCGCATTTTAATGCTGATTTTAAATATATAAGTTTCATCAAGTTTAGTCTTACCCATCAAAAGTTACGAGCCTGAGAAAATTTGCCCTATTTAGGAAAATAGGGGGAAACACCCCCTAAAAGTCGTAGGATCTTAGCGAAAATGACACCATCAGATTCAGCGTATCAGAGAACCCTACTGTAGAAGTTTCAAGCTCCTATCTATAAAAATGTGGAATTTTGTATTTTTTGCCAGAAGACAAATCACGGGTGCGTGTTTATTTGTTTGTTTTTTTTTTGTTTTTTTTTTTTTTTCTTTTCCCCAGGGGTCATCGTATCGACCAAGTGGTCCTAGAATGTTGCAGGAGGGCTCATTCTAACGGAAATGAAAAGTTCTAGTGCCCTTTTTAAGTGACCAAAAAAATTGGAGGGCATCTAGGCCCCCTCCCACGCTCATTTTTTCCCCAAAGTCAACGGATCAAAATTTTGAGATAGCCATTTTGTTCAGCATAGTTGAAAACCATATTAACTATGTCTTTGGGGATGACTTACTCCCCAACAATCCCTGGGGGAGGGGCTGCAAGTTACAAACTTTGACCGGTGTTTACATATAGTAATGGTTATTGGTAAGTGTACAGACGTTTTCAGGGGGATTTTATTTTGTTTGGGGGTGGGGCTGAGGAGAGGGGGCTATGTTGGAGGATCTTTCCTTGGAGGAATCTGTCATGGGGGAAGAAAAATTCAATGAAAAGGGCGCAGGATTCTCTAGCATTACTATAAGAAAACAATGAAAAATAAACATGAAAACGTTTTTTCAAATGAAAGGAAGAAGCAGCATTGAAACTTAAAACGAACAGAGATTATTCCGCATATGAGGGGTTCTAAAAATACTTTAGCATAAAGAGCGAGGTATTTAGGAGGAGATAAATACCTCGCTCTTTATGCTAAAGTATTTTTAGTAATTTCAACTATTTATTCTACGGCCTTTCTGATTCAGGGGTCATTCTTAAGGAATTGGGACAAAACTTACGATTTAGTGTAAAGAACGAGGTATTAACGAGGGTACAAACCCCCTCATATACATAATAATAATTAAAGAATATAAAAGTTTGTTACGTAAGTTAATTCTAAAGTTACGTATATTTTTTGCTAATAAAAAAATTCGTTAAAATTAAAATTAATAGTTGCCTTTTTATGTAACGGAAAAATTGCATGGCAACTAGGCCTCCTTCCCCATCCCATATTTCTCAAAATCGTATGATCAAAACTAAGAGAAAGCCATTTAGCCAAAAAAGGAATTAATATGCAAATTTCATTTGAATAGTTTACGTGTGGAGAGTCAAAATCAAACATTCATTAATTCAAAAACGTTCAGAAATTACATAAAAAAAACTAGTTTTTTTAACTGAAAGTAAGGAGCGACATTAAAACTTAAAACGAACAGAAATTACTCCGTATATGAAATAGATTGTTCCCTCCACGATCCCTCGCTCTTTACGCTAAAGTTTGACTCTTTGCCACAATTCTGCTTTTTAAAACAATTAAAAGCTTTAGCGTAAAGAGCGAGGGATTGCGGAGGGAACAATCTATTTCATATACGGAGTAATTTCTGTTCGTTTTAAGTTTTAATGTCGCTCCTTACTTTCAGTTAAAAAAACTTGTTTTTTTTATTTAATTGATTCAGGGGTCATTCTTAAAGAATTGGGACAAAACTTACGATTTAGTGTAAAGAGCGAGGTATTAACGAGGGTACAAACCCCCTCGTACACATAATAAAAATATAAGAATATAAAAGTTTGTTATGTAAGTTAACTCTTAAGTTACGTATATTTTTTACTAATAAAAACGTTCGTTGAATATTAAAAGTTTTAGTAGCCTTTTTAAGTAACCGAAAAATTGGAGGGCAGCTAGGCCTCCTTCCCCACCCCTTATTTCTCAAAATCGTCTGATCAAACCTAAGAGAAAGCCATTTAGCCAAAAAAAAAAAATTAATCTACTAATTTCATTTCAATGATTTATGTGCGGAGAGCCAAAATCAAACATGCATTAATTCAAAAACGTTCAGAAATTAAATAAAAAAAACTAGTTTTTTTAACTGAAAGTAAGGAGCGACATTAAAACTTAAAACGAACAGAAATTACTCCGTATATGAAATGGGTTGTCCCCTCCGCAGTCCCTCGCTCTTTACGCTAAAGTTTTTAATTGTTTTAAAAAGTAGAATTATGGCAAAGAGTCAAACTTTAGCGTAAAGAGCGAGGGACTGCGGAGGGGACAACCCATTTCATATACGGAGTAATTTCTGTTCGTTTTAAGTTTTAATGTCGCTCCTTACTTTCAGTTAAAAAAACTAGTTTTTTTTTTATTTAATCTATAAAAAAGAAGGTATTTTCCTAAGTTCATAGTTTTATACATTCCGATAACTCTATTGGAATGTTCTAAAATTTTTAGAAAAAATGACCACTGTAGGGTCATAAAAAAATGTTTTATCTATAAAAAAGATCTCTATAAGAAATCTCTATAAAAAAGATGCTATTTTCCTAGAACATTCCAATATGAACATTCCATTCTGCTTTTGAGAACATTCCAATAGAGTTATCAGAATGTATAAAACTATGTAGCCTAGGAAAATAGCTTCTTTTTTATAGATACACAACTGTAAAGTAGTCATTTTGTTCTCAAAATTTCAGAACAACCCGATAGAGTTATTGGAATGTGTAAAACTAAAAAACTAGGAAAATAGCTTCTTTTTTATAAATATGCAACTCTACAGTGACCATTTTGTTCTCAAAATTCGAAAACATTCCGATAGAGTTATCAGAATGTATAAAACTATGAAACTGGGGAAATAGCTTCTTTTTTATAGATATGCAACTCTACATTGACCATTTTTTCTCAAAATTTGAGAATATTCCGATAGAGTTATCGGAATGTATCTTTTCCTAGTTTCAAAGTTATATACATTCTGATAACTCTATCGGAATGTTTTCAAATTTTGAGACCAAAATGGTCACTGCAAAATTGCATATCTATATAAAAAAGCTATTTTCCTAGTTTCATAGTCTTATGCATTCCGATAACTCCAGTCGGAATGTTCTCAAATTATGAGAACAAAATGACCAGTTTACAATTCTATATATATGAAAAAGAAGCTATTTTCCTTGTTTCATAGTTTTGATACATTCTGCTAACTTTATAGAAATGTTCTAAGATTTTTAGAACAAAATGGTCACTGTAGAGTTGTATATCTACAAAAAAGAAGCTATTTTGCTAGTTTTATAGTTTTATACATTCCTATAACTCCATCGGAATGTTCTCAAATTTTGAATACAAAATGACCACTTTACAGTTGTATACATATGAAAAAGAAGCTTTTTTCTTTGTTTCATAGTTTTATACATTCCGATATCTAAATAGAAATGTTCTAAAATTTTTAGAACAAAATGGTCACTGCATAGTCGTATATCTACAAAATAGAAGCTATTTTCCTAGTTTCATAGTTTTATATATTCCGATAACTCTATCGGAATATTCTAAGATTTTGAGAACAAAATGACCACTTTACAATTGAATATCTATAGATAAGAAGCTATTTTTCTAGTTTCATAGTTTTATACATTCCGATAACTATCGAAATGTTTTCAAATTTTGAGAACAAAATGGTCACTGTAGAGTTGCAAAAAAAAACGATATTCCTAGTTTCATAGTTTTATACATTCCGATAACTCTATCGGAATGTTCTCAAATTCTTAGAACAAAATGACCACTTTACAGTTGTATATGTATAAAAAAGAAGCTATATTCCTAGCTTCATAGTTTTATATATTCCGATAACTCTGTCGGAATGTTATCAAATTGTGTAGAAAAAAATGACCACTTTACAGTTGTATATCTATAAAAAAGAAGCTATTTTCCTAGTTTCATAGTTTTATACATTCCGATAACTCTTTCGGAATGTTCTAAAATTTCTAGAAAAAAATGACCACTGTAGGGTCATAAAAAAATGTTTTATCTATAAAAAAATCTCTATAAAAAATCTCTATAAAAAAGATGCTATTTTCCTAGAACATTCCAATGTGAACATTCCATCCTGCTTTTGAGAACATTCCAATAGAGTTATCAGAATGTATAAAACTATGTAGCCTAGGAAAATAGCTTCTTTTTTATAGATATACAAGTGTAAAGTGGTCATTTTGTTCTCAAAATTTCAGAACAATCCGATAGAGTTATTGGAATGTATAAAACTATAAAACTAGGAAAATAGCTTCTTTTTTATAGATTAAATAAAAAAAACAGGTTTTTTTAACTGAAAGTAAGGAGCGACATTAAAACTTAAAACGAACTGAAATTACTTCGTATATGAAAGAGGCTGCTTCCTCATCAGCGCCCCGCTCTTTACGCTGAAGTTTTTTACCGTTTTAAAAAAGAAGAATTTAGAGAAAGAGTCAAACTTTAGCGTAAAGAGCGGGGCGTTGATAAGGAAGCAGCCTCTTTCATATACGAGGTATTTTCTGTTAGTTTTAAGTTTTAATGTCGCTCCTTACTTTCAGTTAAAAAAAACCTGTTTTTTTAATTATACATTAAAAGTTCAGTTCACCTTGTTGAAGAATTAAAAGACCTTGACACAAAAGAAAAAGATACAATTGTGGTCAGTTTCAGTGCAATTTCTATGTATACAGCTCGTGATATTAAAAATGTGAACTTGCTTTTCAAAGGAAACTAGAAGATAAAGTAGACCAAATGAACTATAAAACTTTGGATATCGAAATTATTATGTGTCTAGTCCGTCTTTGCAATGTTTCTTCCTTAAATTTCCGATACAATAACCAATTTTTCACCCAAATTATTGGTCTAGCAATGGATACTAGCCTTTCACCTCTTTTGGTCACTTTCTACTTGGAATTTACTGAGACCTCTCCTTGGAAAATTTTGCCTATAAAAAGCCGTTTCTAGGTCGGTTTGTGGATGACGTTATTTCTGCGTGGTATTACGGAGAGACGTCACTTATTTTCTCCCTGACCCATTTTAACACTTTAGATTCTGAACTTCAGTCCGCCTTAATACTAGAAAATACTCTTAAACTGCCTTTTCTAAACGTAATAATTCTCAATAAATATCTCAGCCTTTAGTTTCCGATTAATAGAAAACATAGACATAACGACAGGCATTTGTATTTTTCTCCTATCGTTAAAAGGGGAGTAGTTGTATCTTTGGTTGATGTTTTACTACGAATATGCTCAGAAGCTTTGTTGATGATCTGATCTATCTTAACGAGTTTCATTTTGCAATGGATATCCTATAAACTTCTTAAATTCATAATAGAAAAAGTCAGAAAAAGACGCATCAACCCCGCAGCCCCCAAAGGATAGCATTCCTTTGATCGGTAATAAGAAATATCTCACTGTTATACTCTACATTCCTAAATTTAGTGACAAGAAGGGGAAATATGCCCTTAATCTTAATTTATCAATTTAAACAAAATAGAGAGCTTTTTCAAGTGTGGTAGGATAACTACCCCACTACCCCATTCTAGATAGTGGTGTTCTTAGAATTCCCTGTTGGAAGGAATCACCAGTAATTGAAAGAGAAGTTATCGGAACACAAATTCTCAATTGACAAAGCCATGAAGCTACGCCAAAAGCTTGACACTTGATTCCGCTTTGATTCAATGCGTAAATGACTACCCGCACAATTCCAATTTGTTTGATAGCACCTCCATTATTGCCCCCGTTAAAAGCCTCGTGCAAATTTTCAGGAGGCATGAGGCAGTTGAAATAAAAAAGCATATCCCACCAAAAGCTTACCCTTAATAGAGATACTGAAGAAATTTGTAATTTATTTTTTTTTATTTTGGAAAATAGGGGGAAACACCCCCTAAAAGTCATAAAATCTTAACGAAAATTACACCATCAGATTCAACCTATCAGAGAACCCTACTGTACAATCTTCAAGCTCGTATCTACAAAAACGTGGAATTTCGTATTTTTTGGCAGAAGACCGATCACGGATGCGTGTTTATTTGTCCGTTGGTTTTTTTCCAGGGGTGATCGTATCGATCCAGTGATCCTAGATGCGAGTTACAAACTTTGACCATTGTTTACACCTAGTAATGGTTATTGGGAAGTGTACATTTGTTTTCAGGGGGATCTTTTTGCGTTGGGGTTGGGGTGGGTCGTGGGAAGGGGGCTACGTGGGAGGATCTTTCCATGGAGGAATTTATCGTGAGGGAAGAGAATTTCCATGAAGGGGGCGAAGGATTTTCTGACATTATTAAAAAAACAATGAGAAAATAAATATAAAAATAGTTTTTTCAACTAGAAGTAAGGAGTACCATTAAAACTTAAAACGAACAGAAAATATTACGTATATAACGGGTTTTTGTCTCCTCCACAATACCATGCTATTTACGCTAAAGTATTTCTATTAATTTCAACTAATTATTCTACGGCCTTTGTGACTCAGGGTTCATTCTTAAAGAATTGGGACGAAATTCAAGCTTTAGTGTAAAGAGCGAGATATTGACAAGGGGTCAAACCCCTCATATACGTAATAAAAATATACAAATATAGAAGTTTGTTACATAAGTTAATTCGTAAGTTATGTATACTTATTACCAATAAAAACATCGTAAAAAAAATAAAAAGTTCTAGTCGCATCTTTAAATAGGCCTCCTCCCCCACCTCTTTTACCAAAATGGTCCGATCAAAACTATGAGAAAGCCATTTAGCCAAAAAAAAATTAATATACAAATTTCGTTTTGATTATTCATGTGCGGTTAGCCAAAATCAAAACATACATTAATTCAAAAACGTTCAGAAATTAAATAAAAAAACAAGTTTTTTTTACTGCAAGTAGGGAGTGCCATTAAAACTTAAACGAATAGAAATTATTCCATATATAAAAGGGGTTTTCCCCTTCTCAACGCCTCGTTCTTTACGCTAAAGTTTTTTATTTTAAAAAAAGCAGAACTGTGAAAAAGAGTCAAACTTTAGCGTAAAGAGCGAGGAATATAGGAGGGGCAACCCCTTTCATATACAGAATAATATCTGTTCTTTTTAAGTTTTAATGTTGCTCCTTACTTGCAGTTAAAAAAAACTTGTTTTTTATTTAATTCTTAAAAAAGGTCGTTCATAAAATGAAAGTTTGAATTGCTATTCATTATCCAACTTCTTACTCAGTTACTCTTTCATCGTTACTTGGGAAGGGTCTTTTTTGAAGTTAAAAGTTGGTTTTACGTTTTTTTTATTGTCCTGTGGATTCTTATCTGTATTTTTATTATTTTATTCTGCACTGAAGACGGTCGAGTGGTGGTCTTGATCGAAATATTTACATAGTTTTCTTCTATTTTTCACTGGCTGTTATTATTCTCCGTTTTCCTTGTGATTTTTTTCATATTGTAATGCCTAGCCAGCATGGTTCTATACATTTTTTACTTCTATCATGTGTAATTTTGCACACAATTAAATAATTATAAGTCAAAATCCAACTTGTACGTGTTGTTTTGGGTACCCAACTGACTTATCGTATTTTAACAGTAGGTAGTACGAAAAATATGGTTAAATCCTGCTTTCTAGAGCTATAATGAGATAAAGGCTGAGATGACTAGGGCACGTTCTGCGGATGAAGGATGACAGATTTCCGAAGTTTGCCCTTTTCGGCCAACCATCAAGGGCTAAACATTAAGCAGGTCATTCTTGGTTGAGAGGAGAGTAAGTCGTAAAAAAACATTTAATTGAAATAAGAAGTTCCTGGAAGGGTTCAAAGAGGGAGATTCTGGATAGATTGACATGGAGGAGGAGCGTGCGAAGCACTGTTGGCCTCAGGTGGCTTGATGCTGAGATGAGTTGTTAGTAGTAGTAGTAGTAGTAGTAAAATTCAACGATTTAAAGAATAGCTTATGTGATCCAATACAATGGTACTGCACCTACTGACAAGGTAATATATCCAAATTTTGTGCCCTATTGTTAAGGGTCTATTTAGGCACGCTAGTTATAAAGGCGAAAGATAGAATCACTCCACAATTAACATTACATTACTTAGTATGTGTATGTTTGTATATATTTCAACACGAAATCCACGCGGACTGTATTTCACAAAATAATAAATAGAATAAAAACTCAATGAAAGGCTTACCAAAATAAATTTAAAATCATGAAGGAGAATACATGAGGAATGCATGAACTCGTGTAAAGGTACCTAAAGAAGAAATGACAAGGGAAGCAAAATACATATACCTATTGCTCAGGAACTCCATTCTATTCTGCATACTAATCTACATATGCTTATCAATATTTCTCATGTCAATATGGCCATAGCTCCGTGGATGCTAATTCGAGGAATGGGGTTCTATTTCAAAAATGTGTATTTTATCTTTGTTTTAAAAAATGAAAAACATATCGAAAATGGCCGCCTTTTCCTTCGATTTTGGAAAATGTATCTTTTGTGTGGGTATTAAAGATAAAAAAAAATCAAATCCCATAAATTTTGAAAAACACCTTTTTTGTTTTCTTATTTGAGTAATCGATATAAATGTTTGCCCACTCCCTCCCCCCAACATTTTCGTGGATTGTCACCACTGAGTTACTCTCCAGTGTCCTTTTACATTCAATCCCTTCCACCTATTTCTATACGAATAACTTCGCTTTTAATGTAAGACTTAAAATCTTATGCTTTTAAATGTCAAGAGGTTTTGCATCGAGGTTCAGATGTAAGTTTTATTATAAGTATTATTAATTCCCTCAAACTAATACCCTGACGAAAAGTCTTTTAAATATTCTGAATCACCACTTAAACTAGTAATTATACGTTTTAAATTAAATATTACTGAAGAAAACTTGGACCATTCTCCAAACTTTACTTTCCCGGATATTTCCTTTCGTCCCAAGAGGTGGGAAATAGCCTTGTTATTGTTTGGTCTTTTATTTACTGAGATCTTTTGTATGGAATTACCCGCTTACATTCATAAAAACTCATTATTTATGCTTACCAATTGTATTGGTGAAAGTTGTCAACAAATAAAGAACGTATCGGCCACCTCTTATTGTACAAGATATTGCCTTGTATATTTCGTAAGAATCCATAGTTTTTAAACAAATAAATAATTAAAAACAAAATTACACATCTAACTGAAGGCATCACCCCCCCCCCCCTATAGCTTTAAAAGATACTCCCAATTTAAGCATTTTCTGATTCCATACTTTAGAATAAGTTAAAAGTCTTGTTTAGCTGCTTTTTACCGTTTTGGAAAGGGGTCAGGTTAAGAAAATGGATGGGTCTATAGACTAGAACTATCCCCTAGGAAGGCATTTTAAAGTACCTACCTCCACTCCTTCTCCCTCTAGAGGCCAGTGACCTTAGATGACCTTTAAAAATCTTTGTTTTATGAAAAGGAAACCTTGCAAAATAGATCTTCTGCTTAAATGAAGTACAAGAAAACTCTTTTCAGCTTCACAACTTTGCTCAGTCTCAATTATCAAAGAATTATATGAGAAATTATATATGAGAATTATATACCATTATATGAGGTTTCAAAGATCTGCAAACACATTTCCTAAATTTAGAAAAAAAAACCATTGATATGGCTTAGAATTCTACTCAAATAACGAGAGCTGCAATTTCAGGACTAAAATCAGAGAAAAAGAAACTGATAAGTAAAAGTGAAGGGTAAAATGATGTTTCGTCAAAATTTCAATAGGTATAAGTATTTAAGTAATTGTCAAGCAGGCAAATTTCTAAGACTTTGAGATCAGAAGAATATATTTTTGGTCCTGGATTCATTACCGAATGTTTGATTTTCCTAACTTAACCCTTTTTAAGCAAGCAAAAAGTAGCTAAAGTAAAATTGTACCTAGAATAATTGAACCGTGAGCTCAAAATACAAAAAAAAAAGAAGAAAAATCAGTAATGTGGTTTTGCAGTTGGGGTTTTAAAAAAAAATCAAAGAGTTTTCTGAGGAATATACAAATTTGACATTTGAAAAGTTTTCGCAAAGTTGTTGTGAAGAGGACTGTTTATAAGTTTCACCCAGGTTATATTAGAAGTCAAGGATTATTTATAAATATTCCGTAATCTTGTCGTTTTCTGGCTTTTTAGTTGCTGAGATCTCTTGTGTCATACGACCTCCCAGGGGAAACTCACATTCATCGAGACTCAGTATTTACACTTCCTCGTTACATAGCAACATTTGAAGAGGAAAGATGCGCCCTAAAAACAAGAATTGCAGCATACAGGGACAGCGCGCAAAATCAAAATAAACTAGTTTATAACCTACAGAAAAAGGTATTGAAATCAGTAATATTTTCGTAGTATCTTTAAAGTATCGAGGACCCCAAAATAAAAACACATTTTATCCATAGACCCATCTTTGGTCTATTTATATCTGAAATCCACAATTTTCAAGTAGTTTTTTTATTGGTCTCTTCGTGCTCACTAAGTTTTTAAGGCAGCACTACAATTTTGTCTTTGTTGCCCATTGTTTCTGTTTTACTAACATTGTCATTTTTAACACCCACATTTGTTACATTATCCGAAACTTAAAAATTTCCGAAATTTTTCGAAATTTTTAAATTGTAACGACGCCGTCTAAAAAGAATGGTTAACTTATAAAAGCTGGAACTGGTTCTAGTTTTGACTAAAAACCCTCAACAGCATCTAGCGTTCGGTAACACTTGGTCAGTGTAAGAATAAGAATATTTAATTGAATCTGTGTATTTGGTAAAATTAGTGTAGTAATAAGTGTCTGATCCCAGTTCCTGACAGAAGAACGATTACAAATCTTAAAAAAATGGCACGTGTTGCCAAACGCTGGATGTCGTTGATACTTGCAGCAGTTTCCACTCTTATAAGATACACATACTCTTTTTGCCCTGTCTTTAACGATCTGCCTCCTCGGCTCTCATAACTTATTCATCGCAGTGCTTTTATTAAGAGATTTTAAAGGAGTTTCATTGCCTTTATCACGGGACACCTCATCAAGTTTAGTGTCTTACCTTGAACAAGTGTTGCTCCATGGTCCCTTTTCGCAATTTTATTTATTGATTTACTTTATTAAATATTTTGATGGTGGGTGCGCTGGGGAGGTAGGAGAGGGTCTGGGGGTAGGTGAGGTTGGGAGGGCAGGGAGGGGGAGTTGAGTATTGTGAAAAACCTAAAATGAATGTTTTGATGGTGGGAGGGCTGGGGAAATAAGAGGGTATGGGGGTAGGTGAGCTTGGGAGGGTAGAGAGAGGGAGTTGAATATTGAAGATTGATGGAGAATGGATTCTCCATTGTTATTTTTTTTATTTATTTAGTATGATTCTGGTTTGAGTCTTTTTATTTTTGTTATTTTGATTTATTTATTATTCTTTATTTCTTTTTTTAATATTATTTAGTTTGATTCAGTTGAATAATTAATTTAACAGGTCAGTCATTTCGCACGATCGCTAACCCTCATTGGTTTATCCTCAGTGCGGAAGTGTTGTTTGTTTTATTCAATTATTTGTGATAGTTAAAATAAAAAGTCGAAGTAATAAAATGTTTATAATGCTAGAAAAATTTTTAGCGTTGTAATTTTGATCTAAAAACATTCATTTTTTATTACTTGTTTTTAACTTGTTTTCTTTTTTTTACTTGTATTCCAAATTATGCTTTATGTTTAGATTTTTATATTGTTTGACCCGGAGTACTTGGCTTTATTACAATTAGGTAGTCTTTGTGCAAGACTGTCACAGTGGGTAAATAAAACTCTCCTTAAACTATTGGTTAAAAATTTAATGTTAAGAAGACTAAGTCGTTTAGACTGGAAATAAGTGAAGGCTAAGAGATGGTGTTGGGTAACGAGAAAATCGATTAATTGGATACCTTCACTTACCTAGGTAGTATTTTTAGTAAAAATGGGGGGTGCAGCGAACATGCTAAAACTAGAATGGCCAAGGCGAAGGGTGTTTTTTTCCGGTTGAAAGTAGTTTGAAAAATAGGAAGATAAGTCTGGTAACGAAGAATAAAGCATTGGAAGCTACAGTGGTTGCAGTGTTCAAGTATAGCTCTTAAAGTGGGTGCTCCAAAAGACGAAGGATTTGTTATATGTTTTCCAAAAGCATCGTCTACGTATTCTTTTGGGTACACGTCTGCCTGACAATTTTTCAGACAATAAACCATGCGGGAAGTGTGGTTCTATATTGCCTTGTAGGGTTACAATGAGAGAAAGTTTGCGAGGGCTAGGAATTTGATGGGAGGAAATCCTAAAGAAGGATATAAGGGAAAATATAGAATAGAATTTCTTGGGAGATTTGAAAGAGGGAGGCTTGGAATATATTGAGATGAAGAAGGAACGTGCTTAGATGTGTTGGCCTCAGGTGGCTTGGTACTGTAGTGAGTTGTTAACAGTAGTCGTAGTAGGAGATAGTTGCTGTCAAAAAAGTGTTATCTTACAAACCAGCATTATAAACTAATCCAAACAGTAAAATCCTGATGATGCTAAATTGATGACTAAATTGCAGAACTTGAAAACTTTTTAGGAAGTAAAAATGGAAAAAAATAAATGCAATAAACTATATAGTGTAAGATTGAAAGTCCAACAGCTGTTCAAAGGGGAAAAATTTCAATAATCATTAAAACGTGAACAAAACTAGATTTAAAAAAATATTTCGAAAGAAAATAAATTTGAAATAATTTAAAATTATTTTTATTTAAATAATTAAATAAATAAAAAAGCATATCCCACCAAAAGCTTACCCTTAATAGAGATACTGAAGAAATTTTTAATTTATTTATTTTTTTATTTTGGAAAATAGGGGGAAACACCCCCTAAAAGTCATAAAATCTTAACGAAAATTACACCATCAGATTCAACCTATCAGAGAACCCTACTGTAAAATCTTCAAGCTCGTATCTACAAAAACGTGGAATTTCGTATTTTTTGGCAGAAGACAGATCACGGATGCGTGTTTATTTGTCCGTTGGTTTTTTTCCAGGGGTGATCGTATCGATCCAGTGGTCCTAGATGCGAGTAACAAACTTTGACCATTGTTTACACCTAGTAATGGTTATTGGGAAGTGTACAGATGTTTTCAGGGGGACCTTTTTGCGTTGGGGTTGGGGTGGGTCGTGGGAAGGGGGCTACGTGGGAGGATCTTTCCATGGAGGAATTAATCGTGAGGGAAGAGAATTTCCTTGAAGGGGGCGAAGGATTTTCTGACATTATTAAAAAAAAAACAATGAGAAAATAAATATAAAAATAGTTTTTTTAACTAGAAGTAAGGAGTACCATTAAAACTTAAAACGAACAGAAAATATTACGTATATAACCGCTTTTTGTCTCCTCCACAATACCATGCTATTTACGCTAAAGTATTTCTATTAATTTCAACTAATTATTCTACGGCCTTTGTGACTCAGGGTTCATTCTTAAAGAATTGGGACGAAATTCAAGCTTTAGTGTAAAGAGCGAGATATTGACAAGGGGTCAAACCCCTCATATACGTAATAAAAATATACAAATATAGAAGTTTGTTACATAAGTTAATTCGTAAGTTATGTATACTTATTACCAATAAAAACATCGTAAAAAAAATAAAAAGTTCTAGTCGAATCTTTAAATAGGCCTCCTCCCCCACCTCTTTTACCAAAATGGTCCGATCAAAACTACGAGAAAGCCATTTAGCCAAAAAAAATTAATATAAAAATTTCGTTTTGATTATTCATGTGCGGTTAGCCAAAATCAAAACATACATTAATTCAAAAACGTTCAGAAATTAAATAAAAAAACAAGTTTTTTTTACTGCAAGTAGGGAGGGCCATCAAAACTTAAAACGAATAGAAATTATTCCATATATAAAAGGGGTTTTCCCCTTCTCAACGCCTCGTTCTTTACGCTAAAGTTTTTTATTTAAAAAAAAGTAGAACTGTAAAAAAGAGTCAAACTTTAGCGTAAAGAGCGAGGCGTATAGGAGGGGCAACCCCTTTCAAATACAGAATAATGTCTGTTCTTTTTAGGTTTTAATGTTGCTCCTTACTTGCAGTTAAAAAAAAACTTGTTTTTTATTTAATTCTTAAAAAAGGTCGTTCATAAAATGAAAGTTTAAATTGCTATTCATTATCCAACTTCTTACTCAGTTACTCTTTCATCGTTACTTGGGAAGGGTCTTTTTTGAAGTTAAAAGTTGTTTTTACGTTTTTTTTTATTGTCCTGTGGATTCTTATCTGTATTTTTATTATTTTATTCAGCACTGAAGACGGTCGAGTGGTGGTCTTGATCGAAATATTTACATAGTTTTCTTCTATTTTTCACTGGCTGTTATTATTCTCCGTTTTCCTTGTGATTTTTTTCATATTGTAATGCCTAGCCAGCATGGTTCTATACATTTTTTAATTCTATCATGTGTAATTTTGCACACAATTAAATAATTATAAGTCAAAATCCAACTTGTACGTGTTGTTTTGGGTACCCAACTGACTTATCGTATTTTAACAGTAGGTAGTACGAAAAATATGGCTAAATCCTGCTTTCTAGAGCTATAATGAGATAAAGGCTGAGATGACTAGGGCACGTTCTGCGGATGAAGGATGACAGATTTCCGAAGTTTGCCCTTTTCGGCCAACCATCAAGGGCTAAACATTAAGCAGGTCATTCTTGGTTGAGAGGAGAGTAAGTCGTAAAAAAACATTTAATTGAAATAAGAAGTTCCTGGAAGGGTTCAAAGAGGGAGATTCTGGATAGATTGGCATGGAGGAGGAGCGTGCGAAGCACTGTTGGCCTCAGGTGGCTTGATGCTGAGATGAGTTGTTAGTAGTAGTAGTAGTAAAATTCAACGATTTAAAGAATAGCTTATGTGATCCAATACAATGGTACTGCACATACTGACAAGGTAATATATCCAAATTTTGTGCCGTATTGTTAAGGGTCTATTTAGGCACGCTAGTTATAAAGGCGAAAGATAGAATCACTCCACAATTAACATTACATTACTTAGTATGTGTATGTTTGTATATATTTCAACACGAAATCCACGCGGACTGTATTTCACAAAATAATAAATAGAATAAAAACTCAATGAAAGGCTTACCAAAATAAATTTAAAATCATGAAGGAGAATGCATGAGGAATGCATGAACTCGTGAAAAGGTACCTAAAGAAGAAATGACAAGGGAAGCAAAATACATATACCTATTGCTCAGGAACTCCATTCTATTCTGCATACTAATCTACATATGCTTATCAATATTTCTCATGTCAATATGGCCGTAGCTCCGTGGGTGCTAATTCGAGGAATGGGGTTCTATTTCAAAAATGTGTATTTTATCTTTGTTTTAAAAAATGAAAAATATATCGAAAATGGCCGCCTTTTCCTTCGATTTTGGAAAATGTATCTTTTGTGTGGGTATTAAAGATAAAAAAAAAATCAAATCCCATAAATTTTGAAAAACACCTTTTTTGTTTTCTTATTTGAGTAATCGATATAAATGTTTGCCCACTCCCTCCCCCCAACATTTTCGTGTATTGTCACCACTGAGTTACTCTCCAGTGTCCTTTTACATTCAATCCCTTCCACCTATTTCTATACGAATAACTTCGCTTTTAATGCAAGACTTAAAATCTTATGCTTTTAAATGTCAAGAGGTTTTGCATCGAGGTTCAGATGTAAGTTTTATTATAAGTATTATTAATTCCCTCAAACTAATACCCTGACGAAAAGTCTTTTAAATATTCTGAATCACCACTTAAACTAGTAATTATACGTTTTAAATTAAATATTACTGAAGAAAACTTGGACCATTCTCCAAACTTTACTTTCCCGGATATTTCCTTTCGTCCCAAGAGGTGGGAAATAGCCTTGTTATTGTTTGGTCTTTTATTTACTGAGATCTTTTGTATGGAACGACCCGCTTACATTCATAAAAACTCATTATTTAAGCTTACCAATTGTATTGGGGAAAGTTGTCAACAAATAAAGAACGTATCGGCCATTTCTTGTTGTACAAGATATTGCCTTGTATATTTCGTAAAAATCCATAGTTTTTAAACAAATAAATAATTAAAAACAAAATTACACATTTAACTGAAGGCATCACCCCCCCCCCCTATAGCTTTAAAAGATACTCCCAATTTAAGCATTTTCTGATTCCATACTTTAGAATAAGATAAAAGTCTTGTTTAGCTACTTTTTGCCGTTTTGGAAAGGGGTCAGGTTAAGAAAATGGATGGGTCTATAGACTAGAAGTATCCCCTAGGAAGGCATTTTAAAGTACCTACCTCCACTCCTTCTCCCTCTAGAGGCCAGTGACCTTAGATGACCTTTAAAAATCTTTGTTTTATGAAAAGGAAACCTTGCAAAATAGATCTTCTGCTTAAATGAAGTACAAGAAAACTCTTTTCAGCTTCACAACTTTGCTCAGTCTCAATTATCAAAGAATTATATGAGAAATTATATATGAGAATTATATACCATTATATGAGGTTTCAAAGATCTGCAAACACATTTCCTAAATTTAGAAAAAAAAACCATTGATATGGCTTAGAATTCTACTCAAATAACGAGAGCTGCAATTTCAGGACTAAAATCAGAGAAAAAGAAACTGATAACTAAAAGTTAAGGGTAAAATGATGTTTCGTCAAAATTTCAATAGGTATAAGTATTTCAGTAATTGTCAAGCAGGCAAATTTCTAAGACTTTGAGATCAGAAGAATATATTTTTGGTCCTGGATTCATTACTGAATGTTTGATTTTCCTAACTTAACCCTTTTTTAAGCAAGCAAAAAGTAGCTAAAGTAAAATTGTACCTAGAATAATTGAACCGTGAGCTCAAAATACAAAAAAAAGAAGAAAAATCAGTAATGTGGTTTTGCAGTTGGGGTTTTAAAAAAAAATCAAAGAGTTTTCTGAGGAATATACAAATTTGACATTTGAAAAGTTTTCGCAAAGTTGTTGTGAAGAGGACTGTTTATAAGTTTCACCCAGGTTATATTAGAAGTCAAGGATTATTTATAAATATTCCGTAATCTTGTCGTTTTCTGGCTTTTTAGTTGCTGAGATCTCTTGTGTCATACGACCTCCCAGGGGAAACTCACATTCATCGAGACTCAGTATTTACAGTTCCTCGTTACATAGCAACATTTGAAGAGGAAAGATGCGCCCTAAAAACAAGAATTGCAGCATACAGGGACAGCGCACAAAATCAAAATAAACTAGTTTATAACCTACAGAAAAAGGTATTGAAATCAGTAATATTTTCGTAGTATCTTTAAAGTATCGAGGACCCCAAAATAAAAACACATTTTGTTTTTTTATTGGTCTCTTCGTGCTCACTAAGTTTTTAAGGCAGCACTACAATTTCGTCTTTGTTGCCCATTGTTTCTGTTTTACTAACATTGTCATTTTTAACACCCACATTTGTTACATTATCCGAAACTTAAAAATTTCCGAAATTTTCCGAAATTTGTAAATTGTAACGACGCCGTCTAAAAAGAATGGTTAACTTATAAAAGCTGGAACTGGTTCTAGTTTTGACTAAAAACCCTCAACACCATCTAGCGTTCGGTAACACTTGGTCAGTGTAAGAATAAGAATATTTAATTGAATCTCTGTATTTGGTAAAATTAGTGTAGTAATAAGTGTTTGATCCCAGTTCCTGACAGAAGAACGATTAAAAATCTTAAAAAAATGGCTCTAGTCTATTCTAGTCGGGGGAATACGCATATTTATATTTTGCTTAGTGATTTACTTCTATCTTTGGAGACGCAGATCTTAACCTCGCTACCGCTACGATAAACTAATATACTTATGTTAAATCTTTCCCTGAATCTTCTGAATCTTATTCTGCCGATATCTCTTATATTTCTCTGTCTCTATTGAAGTCTCTCTCAAGGGGGCTAAAATTAAAGACCCCTGGTTGTATAATCAACCTTATCCTGCTTTCAAAACAGATGCATTAACCGGCCAAGGGGTCACACTACACAATCTTGTCATTCATATTAATAATAATTGGAGTAAATACAAAATTAGAGAAGTGCACACACGTGAAAACTTGGCCTAGAAAAATATAAGGATTTTATGCGGGTCCTGCCCCAATCCATGTGAGATGTAAGGATACGGAAACTCATGATCAAAATATGGGTTGAGCGATAGACTAGAACTCAAGACCTCGGAACTTTAGCATAAATGTAAAGGAAAGGGACACAAGAATGAGGATAGAAGAGACAGAAGCAATTAACCCTCCTAATTTATTAGGAATAGACCGTAGGATACATATGCAAACAGGAAATATTCTTCTGGCTGGATATAGGCTGGGGTAACTAACGGATAGCAGGAATGAAATTATCCGGGTCTCCTAGAAGATAAGGTCTAGTTAGGGATAGAGCTACAAGAAAAAAGATATGCACTATAAATCCCACGGTATCCTTAATAGTAAGGGTGTAACGGTAACTTGTCTAGGTTGGCGTTAATCCCAAGAGGATTACTAGAGCCTCTTTGATGAAGGAATAAAAGGTGAATTATTGTTAAACCGGCTACCAGAAAGGGGATTAAGAAATGAAAAATAAAAATCGCGTTAGAGTAGGATTATCAACAGCAAATCCAACCCACAATCATTGCACAATATTATTACCGATATAGGGTACGGCAGATACTAAGTTCTTAATCACAGTAGCTCCCCAAAAGGACATCTGACCTCATGGAAGAACATATCATAAAAAAGCAGCGGCTATTACAAGGAATAAGAGAGCGTTTCCAGTCATTCATGTCTCAAAGTAATGAAAAGAGCCATAATTATATTCCTCGACCAATATGAAAATAAATGCAAATAAAAAAAAAGGAGGCACCGTTGGCATGAATAGTACGAAGCAGTCAACCGTAGTTTACATCTCGGCAAATATGAGCTACTCTGGAAAAGGTTAAGTTTACTCTTGCTGTGTAATGCATGGCTAAGAGTAGTCCAGTAACGATCTGGATAATCAGGCAGAGACATAGGAGGGAGCCAAAGTTCCATGAAATTGAAATTTTAGCTGGGACAGGCAGGTCTACTAAGGCAGAATTAATAATCTTGAGGGTAGGCTGGGTCTTGGGTAAAGATAACATTTTATTTTTTTTAAATCACGGGGGCATTAAACTATCGACCGAAGGGGCTTCTTATTGCTGTTTAAAAAGTCAATAACTAGAAGGAGTGCCAAAAGTAAGTACACTACTACAAATGAATAGGCTAATAGAGTAGGCTAATAGGCTAAAGAACTTATAAATATATTATTTTTAACCAAAACCAAGAAAGAGAAGATAATTGTAGGAAGAACTCATATGAATGAAGTTAACTCAATAACAAACTTCTCGTTAGCTCTGAGCGAAGATAAATATATAAATATTACCAGAATTCGAATCAAAAAGATCAAAAAAAGAATTAAGGAAATTCACAAGGAAATATTTTTAAGCATAATACGAATAATAGAGTTTAGATTGAATAACGAGAGCGTAAAAGCAAGAGGATGATTTATTAGGAGCATAAGTATAGATATAACAACAATAGATCTTAGCATTTCAAAAGGTAGTCTAATAAAAATATTAACTTTGGAAGTTAAAGATGTTAATAACTCTTCGGAAGACCGAGAGATTTATCTAAATCCAGTTTACAAGACCGAAATTATTTTTCAATTCCTCAGTCTATTATAATAATTTATTTATGACTCTTCTTAGGGCTATTAATCTTCTCTTCAAAAAGCAGGCACCTTCTAGTAACTCTGCTGAGATTAGAATTCCTCATCCTTTTACTGTTCTGATTATTAATATATTCAAACTACATAAGGACAATCAATGCATTCATCTTCCTCAGAATTACAGTTTGTGTAGGAGCTTCAGGGTTATGACTACTAGTATCTTTAGTGTGTTCATCAGGACCAGATCAAGTACAGTTTTTAAATGAATAAGTGGTTCCTTACCTCAAGTCTAATATACTTATTATCAACATATAAGTTATTATTCGAACTCTATTCAGAATGGGTGAGCATCCTACTGACTTTAACGTCAGGAATCTTCTTTTTAATAGTTATTAGATTGAAGCCAAGTTGGCGATTAAGCTCTAGAATTATTCTTTTAAGTCTGTTTGTTCTTTTATGGCTCACTTTCATTACTCGGTCATTTATTTATTTTTTGTTTTCTTTCAGTGCTCTTTATAGATAACTTCGAAGACCACACTGACTTGACAAAAGTAAAACAGTTCAAAATAGGGGGATGAAACCTTTTTATTAACAATGAACTGATATGACATTTAACTGGATATTTCGAACACATATACAGCGTTCATCATCAGCAGTACAACTAAAAGACAAGAATAAAACCAAACAAAATTTATACCTAATAAACTAATTACATATAGTTTATTGCTCCTATTTTTTTCAATGCAACAGCGGAAGCCAGTCTCTTTGACCTTTTCGGTTCCGGTTCATTAGATTTATCTGACATATTACGTGGACAGAGGTAATAGCTTTTAGGTGAGGTGATATTTACTTTATTTGAGCTCAGTAAATTACAATAAAATGAATTCAATCCAAATTCACCTGTATCTCTGTCTATGGAATTATTTTTGAATAATTTTTTTTTTCGATTGTTTCCCTGAAAATTTGCTTTAAACCTTGGTCCCTAGAAATAAAAAAAATGTTTTTAAAAAAATAAAATAATTTGCAAAATTATAGATATGTTCCGAGAGGGCCGACGTGAAATCTTCAGGTTTAGTATTTTGCTTTAAAGACGATGAAATAGAATTATGATGTTTTAGCAATCTCAGTTTTAAATTCTGGATAGTACGTCCCACATAAGAGCTTTCACAAGTAAATGGGATTTTATAAACCCCACATTGTTGCTCTACGGAAGTTCGATCCTTTCCAGAATTTAAAAAACTAGCCAAAGTATTACTACCTCTTAAAGCTATCCTTAAGCCATTATTTTGTAAAATTCTTTTAAGTCGCTCAACCTAGGAACATATGGTAGAGAACAAAAAATATCTTTCTTTTCTGTTATTTCCAGAATATCGTCAGAAAATTCTTCTTTTTCTTCTTTTTGAAAAAGTCAGGTCAATTAACAAACCCGGATAATGATTACTTATTAAAATCTCTTTTAACAACAATAGTTCCTCCTCAGTGAATGTTGGAGAGCAAATTCTAAAAACGCGGTCAGTTAAGGATATGATTAAATCAATTTTTACTTGGCGAGCATGACCAGAGAAAAACGACAAATATCTGTTAATGTTTAGTAGGTTTTCTGTAAATCTTAAAATCCAGACTATTTTTATTTTTTAAATGAAGAACATCCAGTAAAGGAAGTTTATTATCCTCTTCTAATTCAATTGTAAATTTTAAATCACCTCCCCAAAAATTAAGATGTTCTAGAAAAACCTTTTAATTCCTCCACCCCATAATTCCATACTAAAATTATTTCGCCCATATATCGCCTCCAAAATTTAAGTTTCACAAAGTATGAATCTAAAGCTATTGTTTCAATATTTTCTACAAAATAATTTGTTAATAAAGGATTTAATGGGGCCCCCGTGGGTAAACCATTTACTTGTTCGGAAAAACTTCCTCTGAAATGAAAAAAATAAGCGAACGTGTTGCACAACCTAACTAAATTCATAATTACACCGACTTCCAAAACTGTTTCACCACTAATTAAGTCCAAATTTCTTAGTATCTTTCTTTCAAGAAGAATTTCTGTGGCTTTTACATCAATACTCGTATACATTGACACTATGTCAAAACTTGAAATTATACAATTAGAAGAAATCTCCACTTCTTTTAGTTTTTTTTTGTAAGTTCTGACGAGTTCTTAATGTAAGAAATTTGTGTAGACATGATTGGTTTACATTATGACACTAACCACTTACTCAGAGCACTTGTTGGTGACTTTGTCCTTGCAACAATTGGTCGTAATGGCAGATTTGGCTTATGTATATTTGGAAGTCCATATAATTTAGGGCATAAAGAACTTCTTAGTAAGAATTTGTAGAAAAGTTGAGGTTTAATCTTCCCTTCTTCCTTCAAACACTTTAACTCGTTCTTAAACTTCTTTGTGTATGAGTCCGTCGGGTCAAAAGAAACTTTTTTGTACGTTTTTTCATCTTTCAGTAAAGTGTTTAATTTTGAATCGCAGCCCTTGGTGTCCATTACCACTAAAGTGCTACCCTTGTCTGCTTTTGTAACAATAATAGATTCATCACTTCTTAAATTATTAGGAATCTTTATGTCATTGATAGAATTATAAGGGATTACTGGTTTTAAAGCAATGTCTGACAGGGTTTTTACTGTAGAAAATTGAAATGATTTCTTGCTGTTTGTTGAATAAAACAAAAATCACTTGCACTCACCTTTTTTGATAAAATATTCTCCAGGAAAAGTTTATCTTTCACTAATAAGGCTCTTTTTCTCCTGTTATCTTTAATCAGATGATTTAAAGCCTTTTAATTGTACACCTCGTTCAAATTTTCTTCCTTTAAAAGTTCCTAAATATAGAACTTTCTACAAAAATTCTAAATTTCAAAATTTCTATAATTTTCTGACGATATTCTGGAAACAACAGAAAAGAAAGATATTTTTGTTCTCTACCATATGTTCCAGGGTTGAGTGAAAAGGCTAAGAAAATTTTACAAAATAATTGCTTAAAGATAGTTTTAAAAGGTAGTAATACTTTGGCTAGTTTTTTAAATTCTGGAAAGGATCAAACTTCCATAGAGCAACAAAGTGGGGCTTATAAAATCCCATGTACTTGTAAAAGCTCTTATGTGGGACGTACTAAACAGAATTAAAAAATGAGATTGCTACAACATCATAATTCTATTTTATCGTCTTTAAAGCAATATACTAAACCTGAAGATTTCACGTCGGCCCTCTCGGAACATATCTAAAATTTTCCAAATCATTTTATTTTGTTTGAAAATGATTCTTTGATTTCTAGGGACCAAGGTTTAAAGCAAATTTTCAGCGAAACAATCGAAATTAGAAAAAAAATATTCAAGAATAATTCCATAAACACAGATACAGGTGAATTTGGATTGAATTCAATTTCTGATAGTTTACTGAGTTCAAATAAAGTAAATATTACCTCACCTAAAAGGTATGACATCTGTCCACGTAATATGTCAGATAGATTTAATGAACCGGAACCAAAAAGGTCAATGAGACTGGCTTCCGGTGTTGCATTGAAAAAAAAAAAATAAGAACAATAAACTATATGTAATTAGTTTATTAGGTATAAATATTGTTTTGTTTTATTCAGGTCTTTTAGTTTTCTGCTGATGATGAACACTGTACAAGTGTTCGAAATATCCAGTTAAATTTTATATCTGTTCACTGTCAATAAAAAGGTTTCATCCCTATTCTGAACTGTTTTACTTTCGAGTACTCTTTAATTCCTCCAATCATCTTAATTTTCGGGTGAGGTCATCAGCCAGAGCGGCTTCCTGCTTCTTATTATTTCTTGTTATACTCTGTTTTCCTCTTTACCTCTTCCTTTTATCATCATTGCTCATAAAAGTCTGTATTCATCCTCTTTCTTGGGATTCTGGGGAAATTTTACCGACAAGATGATATTTTCTTTGACCATTCTTCCATTTTTAGTGACACTTCCAGATTACTTTGCACATATTTGGTTACCCAAGGCTCATGTACAAGCCCCAGTTACAGGATCCATAGCGTTAGCTGCCAGCCTCCTAAAACTAGGGGGCTATGGCCTAAAATTAGGGGTCTGTTTAGTAGGCGGAATCTTCTGCTGCTTGATTTGCTTGCGGCAATCCGATTTTAAGCCGATAATTCCTGACTCTTCCGTAGCCCATATATCGTTTGTCATTTTGTTTGTCATATTTCCTGTTTTGTTTGTCATATTTTATCGTTTGTCATATATCCTGCACCTACAAGAATTCAAGATCAATTTTAATGATGGTGTATCACGGGATCTGTTTTTCCAGAATATTTTATCTAAGCTATTTATTCTATGTACGTATTTAAAGTCGTAGATTCTTGCTCACCCGCAGAACAATTTCTCTTTTTCCATAGCTATTCTTTTTGATGGCTCGGTAATAGTTTTTTCAATATAGGAATCCCTCCATAACTCAACTTCTTTTGCGAGATATACTTTTTTATCGGGGTATTAAGTTTCGATTGAATGGTAGTAGTCCTATCCGGAGCCTTATGTTTTTTCTCATCTTGTTATTGTATTTTTTTGTACTGCAGCACCAGCCATTGGGAAAGTCTATATATTTTTAGTTGAATAGAATTCAGTCTAAAGGAATATCTAGTCGGAAGTGCCCACTTCATCCCTCTATTAACTTTAATTCTCGTCTACTGTTATAGTTTAAAAAGAATATTAGTCTGTGGAACTAAAGGAGAATCATCTCTAACAGTATTGTTATATTTCGTATCAGGTTACATTTTATTAATTATCGGAGTAACGTCTATTTGTTGTTTATTCTCATTTTTTGTATCGGATGAAATTTACTTGTAAAAATATCCTTCTTGCATTTGGATTACCAAGTCTGTTTAGATTAGTTAGGACTATCATTCATCTTTGTAGTGCTTCTGATTTCTTCTCAAGTTATAATTTATTCTTCATATTATATAAGCGATGAAATTATATATTTTAAGATATTTCTCTTTATCAATCATCCTCCTTTTTATTCTATCTTCTTTTACTAAAAGAGCTCAGTTATCCTTTTCTGCGTGACTACTAGCAGCCATAGCAGCCTCAACTCCCGTCTCTTCTTTAGTTCATTCTTCTACATTGGTAACAGCTGGAATCTATTTGATGATTCGTTTCTCTCCTTCATTTGAAGAAAGAGGATTTTCTCTACTTCTTACCATGGGGGCTCAAACTTTCTTTTTCTCAGGGCTGGCCCCTTTCGGAGAAAACGCTTTAAAACGAAAAATTGTATTGTCCACATTAAGCCAGTTAGAAGTAATAATATTTTCTTTAGGTTTGGGGATTACACTATTTTGTTACTTTCATCTCTTTGCCCATGTTCTCTTTAAAACCCTTCTTTTTATAATTCAGGGGTCTTAATCCACTCATTAGGTGTATAAGATATGCGTCGAATAGGAGGGGTATCTAAAATACTTCCTTACACTAGCTATATCATCTCAGTCTGTTCCATAAGACTGATGGGATTCCCGTTTTTATCGGGTTTCTTTTCGAAAGATCTAATCATTGAATCTTCAGAGGACCTAAGCCTATTGATTCCCAGCGTACTTATATTAGTATCATGTCTCTTAACAAGAACTTATTCTTCCCAAATTGCAATAATATGCTTATGCTCCCATAACTATAATCTAAGCTGTCAGTACAAGGACGAAGAAGGCGATTATCTAACCACCCTTTTTGTCCTTTACTGGGGGGCCGTTATAGGAGGATATATTTTTTATTGGTGCTTTCTGGGGGATGCAAGAATCACTTAGGTACATCCTTTCTCTTATCAGAATAGGGGTCGTCCAACTCCACTTTATCAAATTGCTCAGCTTAGGTCTAAGACACTATCTATTTAGAATATTATTTTTACCATCCATTACAGGGCGGAAAAACTTTATACCCTTAGCAATGGGTGAACTTCTCTACTATGAGGGTGATTGCGGCTGGGTAGAGGAAGCAGGACCTTCACTAATCTACCAAAACAGTTCGTGGGGCTCATCTCTATTTTTGTTTTTAACTTCCTCCCCATATAAGGTGCTCATTCTATCTTCTTTATTGTTGACACTATTTATTTATTTCTATAGCTTAATAAGAGCCTAACTATGAAGATGTTGGGGTTTATTATTCCTGGAAATATCTAAGAGCCATCTGTCTATCTATGCATTGAAAATGCATTGTATTAAATATATTTCGTAAATAGGCAGTGAGTAGAATTTAACTACCCAGTTGAAGAATTAGCAGCTCCCATCCTTCTTTTTGCCTCTTAACAGGTGCTACCCCTTCCTCTTCATTAACAATGAAGCGCTATTAATTAGCTTCTGTTAAAGAGTAGGAGCCAAGAAGCCTTAATTCAGGTCGTAACTGGATTTGATAACATCAACTCTCACTCTGAGAGAAGGGATATCCCCTCCTTTAGGATGCAAACCTAATGTTCTGATTAAACTATTCTTCTAAATAAACTAACCTCCAATAAAGCTAACAATTATCTAATTCATCTGAGGGTACCCTTCTTTCACTCATAAGATATTCCTGCAACAAGGATAAAAAAAAGAAGATAACCAAGTAGGTTCTTGAGTAGGATATATTCAAAAATACTATTGGTAGGAGCAGGGTAATTTCTGCATCAAAATAAGAAGATTAGACTAATAACAAAAAACCGAATAGAAAAGGGGGCTCGAGAGGAATTTAAGGATCAAATCCACATTCAAATGGGGAACTTTTCTCACGATCTAGAGACATTTTTTATTAATAAACACCCCCAGGGTCAGCATAATAAAAACAAGTATAAAAATTCTTAATCAAACTAAAATAATTATCTTTCCCTAACAGGATCCCTCGATTGGAAGTCAAGTATAATATATATACTAGAAAGATTTTATTCTCCTCATCCTTAGATGGAAAGATGAAGAAACAACCATACAACGTCAGCAAAGTGTCAGTATCAAGCTGCAGCCTCAAACCCGAAATGATGTTGGGGGGAGAATTAGCATTTAGCATGGGGCAAAATACAAATTATGAGAAAAATAGTGCCAAAAAGCACATGTAAACCATAAAAACCTGTTCTTATAAAGAATGTATATCCATAGATTTTATTTGCTATAGTGAAAGAGGCCTCTATATATTCCAACCCTTGGAGAAACGAGAAGTATACTCCCAACAACAAAGTAATTTGGAGCCATTGTAGACACTGACCAAAATTATTTTCTATTAAGGCATGGTAGGCTCAAGTTACTTTAACCCCTAAGGCCAGAAGGATACTCATATTAAGTAGGGGTACTTGGAATGGATTAAATCCTTCTACTCCGATTAGGGGTCATAAGGCCTCAACTTCAATATTTGGCGATAGGGTTCTGTGAAATCCAAAATAAACCTTCGTTGAATGCATTCCTTGGAAAATAGCTTCTTGTGAGACATCTCGCCACCATTGATACGAGACAAATAGGATTGCAAGCAACCCTGTAAAGAAGAGTATTCAATCAAAAGAATGAAATCATTTTACAAGTCCCGAAGCTATTGCAAAAGCTGCTATACCTGTAGCCAGGGGTCAAGGTCTAACATTAACTAAATGATAGGGGTGATTTAATTGATTCATTATTCTCTTGCGTAAAGAGTTATTAGAGTCAAAAAATCATAAGATTGAATAATAGCCAAAGAGAATTCTAGTATCAATAAGACAATCTGTGAAAAGATAACAATTGTAGTAATATAAACATTTTCTATGGTACCTTGAGCCCTTAAGAGAGTTAGTAGGAGATGGCCGAATATCATATTGGCCGCAAGTCAGAGAGAGAGTGTAAGAGGTCGAATCATATTTCAAATGATTTCAATCACCACTATGAAAGGTGTCAGAGGTTCTGGTGTTCTTCGAGGAGCAAGATGTGCTAAAGCGTTTGTAGTCTCCTTAACTCAAGCATATATGATGAAAGAGATCCAGAGAGGAACTGCAAGTCTTATAGTGACCGTAAAATGTCTAGTAGCAGTGAAAATTTAGGGAAATAAACCAATAAAATTATTAAACAAAATAAATAAGAAAAGGGCAATAACTGGGATATTAGTACCAAATCTAGTCCGTCCTATAAGTAAAGACATCTCCAAATTCAATCCTATCGGAGCTCTCTAAGCCAAAAATTGAGGTCGTGTGGGGATTAATCAAAAAGATATCACTATAAATGAGAGTGGGGTTATTATTCTTAACCAGTTGGATAAAAAAGAGGAAGTCGGGTAAAATACTAAAAAGAGATAAGATATCATTTTCAATTCAAATAAATAGTCTGATTAGAGAATCTCTTACAAGAAGGGATTGAATGTGGTTGATAAAGGAAAAAAAACTATAGTCATAATAGTTCATAAGAGGGTTATGGAGATAAAAAAGATTATAACTCAAGGGAGCGGTATTATTTGGGGAATAAGAGACTGCCGTTGGCTTCTTAAAGTTGACAACCTTATATTTATTATTAAACTAAGTCTCTATTCCATAGGGGGTAATTACGATAAGAGAGCTTATGAGGCTACCGCTTGACCTTTAGCCACCCTATGAAATTTGTAACTCAAGTTACTTTAGAAAGTCTCTCTCCCCTACAGCCTCATTTACAATAGGTATTGAACTATGTCAAGATCCAAAAATTTCAGAACATTATCCATAAAATACTCCGGGTATATTTACTAGAAGTCTGGATTGATGAAGTCGACCATGGAGAGTATACATCTTAATGCCTAGAGACGGTACGGCCCTTGAATGTAAAACGTCATCTGAAGTAATCATTAGACTAATAGCTTAATTTTAAGGTAGCGGTATATGATTATCTACATCAAGATTAGTATACTCATAAGATAAGTAAGTATCACTGGTGTTTTGTTACCTTAATTGTTAGAGCAGGATTGGGGATTTCATCAATTAAATAAAGAAGTCGAATAGAAGGAAGGACAATAACTACTAAGATAAGAGCAGGAATATCGGTCCAAATTGTCTCGATTGCTTGACCATCAAGTTAATAACGATGTAGAAACTTATAAGAAAAAAAAGCAGCTAAGAAAAAGCCGACAAGTGAAGTAATTAGGATAAACTACTAGTAAGGCATGGTCATGGAAAAAAAATAAGTTGTTCTATAAGGGGTGAGTTCCCATTTTGTAAGCCCAGTTGGAATCATTGAGACACTTTTATAGGGGTTACCCATCTTTGGAGCTTAAATCCAATGCATACATTTTCTGCCACTTTAAAATATAGAGATCATAGTAATTTCTTCGTAAGAGTGATCAGCGGGCGGACGGGGGTGATTTCACTTCACACTTGATCTTAGATTAAGCGAAAAAACATTAATTCGTTTGGCGATCATGGACTCTCAGATACAAAAGATAAACATGAGTGCGGCAAATATAGACATAACTCTCCCTAAAGAAGAAATTACATTTCCTGAAGCAAATGTATCGGGATAATCTGCGTAACGACGTGGTATTCCGGCGACACCTAAGAAATGTTGAGGGAGAAAAGGTAAGTTCTCTTCTAAGAAAATGATAAAGAAATGCACCTTAAGAAGGAACTGATTCATTCTCAACCCAGTTATTAAAGGAAATCAATGAACAAATCTTGCTATAATAGCAAAGACAGTACCCATTGACAGAACGTAGTGAAGATGGGCGACTATCTAATAGGTATCTTGGAGAACAATATAAATTCTGGAGTTTGATAGCAATACTCCTTTTTCCCCCTACAGTAAATAAGAACTCGAACCCAGTTGCCCATAATATAGAGGGGGTTATAGTAAGTCTTGTTCTTTGTAAAGTCCCGATTCATCTAAAAATCTTAATTCCCGTAGGAATTGCAATGATTGTAGTTGCAGCAGTAAAATATCCTCGGGTGTCTACGTCCTTTCCCACAGTTAATGTATGATGGGCCCAAACAACAAAACCAAGAATACCAATAGCAAGTATAGCATAGATCATACCTAATGTACCAAATTCTTCCTTCCTACCTCTCTGTTGACTAATAATATGGGATACCATTCCAAATCCAGGTAAAATTAAAATATATACTTCAAGACGTCCGAAAAATCAGAATAAATGTTGATAAAGGATGGGGTCTCCACCACCTACGGGATCATAGAAAGAAGTATTCAAGTTACGATCAGTTAATAATATAGTAATAGCTCCCGCTAGGACTACTCCTTTCGGATACCCCACAAGGAAGATTTTCTAGGGAACGAGCTCTAGAAAAAATTATATTATAATATCAAGGAGGACATGTGATGGCTTAAAAGTTGCCTGGTTGTAACGAACATCGTCATTAAAATGATAATTTCAAAATAATTAATTCAGACTAGGTGGGGCTAATTATAGAAATTTAGCAACTATAATGATAGAATTAGTAGAAACACAAATATATTTCATATAATTCATTTTAAAAATCCGAAAGTAATTCAGCAAAACTCATCTCCGCCTGTTTAACAAAGACATCGCCTCCCAATTTTAGGAGGTTGGGCCTGCCCACTGATGAATTGAATGGCCATGGTATACCGACCATGCGAAGGTAGTATAATCATTAGCCTTTTGATTTGAGGCTGGAAGGAATGGCTTGTGAGAGATGGCCTGTCCCTTTGATTAGATTGAAGTTAATTTTTAAGTGAAAATGCTTAAGTGTACATGGAGGGTGGTAAGACACTATAGATCTTTACTTTTAATCCTTCTGTCCTACGGTAAGTAACTAGACACAAGAAAATAATGTTTGGTTGGGGCGACGGTGAGAGAAGAATAAACACTCATAGTACAAATACATCGATAAATGACCATTAATCCTTAGATGAATAAATACCAAGTTACCTTAGGGATAACAGCGTAATTCTTTTTGAGAGTTCAAATCGACAAAAGAGTTTGCGACCTCGATATTGGTTCAGGGACCCTACTCGGTGTAGCACCCTCGAAAGGTAGTCTGTTTGATTATTAAACCCCTACGCGATCTGAGTTCAGACCGGCGTAAGCAAGGTTTGTTTCCACCCCCAGGGCAAATTCACTCATAATAGTGCGAAAGGACCATTTGAGATTTTATGTCAACTTGGCAGATAAATGTGTTAGATTTAGGATCTATTTATAAGGAGTCCTTAGTTGATAGCACTAGCTAAAATGATCTATTTTATTTTTCCACGGGTAGTTATGGTTTTAATCTCAGTTGCTTTCTTAACACTATTAGAACGAAAGATTTTGGGGTACACTCAATTACGTAAGGGCCCAAACAAAGTCGGTTTTTTAGGGATCTTATAGCCTTTCTCTGGCGGTATCAAACTATTTTGTATGGAAGTTTCACTTCCCCTTGTTTCAAACTTCTTACCATATCTGTTTGCCCCTGTGTTTAGCCTATTCCTCTCTTTCTTCCTATAAACCTTAGTCCCATTCATATCTTATGGAACTAAATTCAATTTATCATTCCTCCTAGTCATTTGCGAAATGAGACTGGGATTATACAGAATCATAGTAGAAGGCTGATCTTCTAACTCTTAAGTATTCCTGGCTAGGAAGAATTCGCGCGGGGGTACGGACTATTTCTTATGAAGTAGCTCTAATTATCATTATTCTCTCTCCTTTAATATTAGTCAAAAGCTCGATCTAGTGGGGTATGTAGTTAAGTCCTCGTATTTAGGGTGACCCCGATATTTACGTTTCTCTCTAGGATTGTGCTGGTTCATTACAATTCTGGCACAGACCAATCGTACCCCATTCAATTTAGCTGAGGCGGGATCTGAATTAGTGTCGGGCTTTAACACAGAGTACATAGGGGTCGGCTTTGCTTTAACTATATTATCTGAATATGCTAGTATTCTTTTCATATCTCTTCTATTAAGTGTAGTATTCGGGGGAATAAGCTTTTTGATATTTTGCTTAGTGGTGTACTTCTATCTTTGGAGACACGGATCTTTCCCTCGCTACTGCTACGATAAACTATTATACTTATGCTGAAAAAGCCTTCTGCTGGTATCTCTTATATTTCTCTGTCTCTATTGAAGTCTTTCCCAAAGGGGCTAATATTAAAGACCCCTGGTTGTATAATCAACCTTATCCTGCTTTCAAAACAGATGCTTTAATCGGCCAAGGGGTCTCACTACGCAATCGTGTCGTTAATATTAATAATAATTGGAGTAAATACAAAACAAGAGAATTGCACACGCGTGAGAACTTGGCCTAGAAAAATATAAGGATATTCTACGGGTCGTGCCCCAATCCATGTGAGAAGTAAGAATACGGATACTCATGATCAAAATATGGGTTGAGCGATAGAATACAACTCGAGACCTCAGAGCTTGGGCATAAATGTAAAAGAAATGACACAAGAGTGAGAATAGAAGAGACAAGAGCAATTATCCCTCCTAATTTATTAGGAATAGACCGTAGGATAGCATATGCAAACAGAAAATATTCTTGTTGCTGGATATGGGCTGGGGTAACTAACGGATTAGCAGGAATGAAATTATCAGGGTCTCCTAGAAGATAAGGTCTAGTAAGGGATAGAGCTAAAAGAATAAAGATAAGCACTATAAATCCCACGGTATCCTTAATAGTAAAATAAGGGTTGAATGGTAACTTGTCTAGGTTGGCGTTAATCCCAAGAGGATTACTAGAGCCTCTTTGATGAAGGAATAAAAGGTGAATTATTGTTAAACCGGCTACCAGAAAGGGGATTAAGAAATGAAAAATGAAAAATCGCTTATTTTTTAAAATCTGGGGGGTCATTTAACCATTGACCATAGGGGCTTCTTATTCCTGTTTAAAAAGTCAATAGGAGGGCCAGAGGGGAAACTAGAAGGAGGGCCAGAAATAAGTACGCTACTACAAATGAAAAGGCTAATAGAGTAAGTTTATTAACATTAAAATTAATGAACGTGAGGTCAGCAGGAAAGAGATACCCCAAAGAAGAGCTTAAAAATATATCATTTTCAAGCGAAACCAAGACTGAGAAGATAATTGTAGGAAGAACTCATGTGATTGAAGTTAACTCAATAGCAAACTTCTCGTTAGCTCTGAGCGAAGATACATTAATAAATATAACCAGAATTCCACCCAAAAATATCAAAAAAATAATTAAGGAAATTCACAAGGAAATATTTTTAAGCATAATACCAATAATAGAGTTTGGATGAATAACGAGAGCGTAAAAGCAAGAGGATGATTAATTAGGATCATAAGTATAGAAATAACAACAATAGATATTAGCATTTCAAAAGATATTTTAATATAAATATTAACTTTGGAAGTTTAAAGATGTTAATAACTCTTTTGAAGACCGAGAGATTTCTCTAAATCCGGTTTACAAGACCGACATTATTTTTTGATTCATTATGTTTTAAAAAAATTTATGAGTAGAGATCTAGGAAGCACAGTAAAGAGTATCTTTTTAGTGCAAGCAAAATGTTTATTCAAACTCCCTCCTTCTTTCAAGACACACTTTCCGGTGTGCCTACTTTGTTACGACTTATCTCTTCAGAAACGAGAGCGACGGGCGATGTGTACATTTCTCAGAGCCTTCATCAGTTTAGCAGGCCTTACTTCTAAACCCAGCTTCTTCTCCATGGTAACATAAAGATTCCGTGTAAGTTCTTTTTGTAACACACCCTCTCCCGAACATAAGCTACACCTTGATCTGATTTGTTAGCCTAAGCAATTAAGAGAAGTTAATTATTTAATCCCCTGAACGACGGTATATAAGCTGTTTCACCAGAACGGGTTGATTGTCTCGTGGATTGTCGTTTATGGGGCAGGTTCCTCTAGTAAGCTTAGAAACCACTAAATTCTTTAGGTCTGAATAATACTATCCAGGTTAATTAAGAGTGGACTAGTACGGTATCTAATACTAGTTTTTTGACCATCTAAAAAGTGCTTTAATCAAAGAAAATAGGAGATAAATACAGATTTCACCCTTATTGATATGAAATATATTTGTGCCAAAGCTCCTCTGTTCACCTAAAATATTTCCTCTAGGACCTTGTGTGACCGCGGATGCTGGCACAAGGTCGCCCCCCAATCTTTTCATTCGCTATACCTAGGAAATAGACAATAATATTGGCCACTCCACCTCTTGTCTAAAATGATATCTTGCATATGGCTCGTAGAAATAGTAAATAGACTAGCTAGAATCAAACTTTCACTGCTGAATCTGTTAGTGATTAGCCCTGAATATGGGTTAGCAGTGTTGTTAAATGTAAATAAAGCATATTGAACAAGACGGTGTTCCCAGATTTACTTAGTAGGTCAGCAGTCCGTAAAAATAGAATCTATGGACATTAATACGAAGAAGACAGATCTGGGAGGTTAATAAAAGCAGCTAGCCCTGCAAGCGACCGAAACCCATTCTCTGGCCGCCATAAAGAGCGTAACATCCGGTCGATATTTATATTTTTAAATATGAAAAATACTATAAGCCAGCTTCATGTGTGTATGATTATACGTCATGCAAGTAAGTCAATAATAGTAGAAATAGAATTAATAGTGACTACTTGTCTGATGAGTTAATTTCTTATCATACAATAATTGCCCCTCCCGACTAAATTTCTCCTTGGTACTTGGAATTAAATTTCTTTCAAGTGAATGCATACACAAATGTAAATTACAAATTATTTGAATACTTGCTATGTTGCATATGTTATTATAGAAGTTATGAACAAAAATAAAAAGGTTAAATAGGGAACTAGCCCACCCCTAGGTACCTAAAGTGCCCATGTAAATAATATGTTGCTTGTTCAACCTTGAGTAAGAATTGAGTGTAGCTAATGACGAATCGAAACGACACCGAATGGCGAAATGCAATGCTGTAACTAAATGTACTGTAAATATATATACAAACGAAGTGACATGCAACATTAAATACGCAGGCTGCCTCTGTAACAAGCCCTCCCCCCTTAGACATGTAAGCTTAACCTACATGTCTGGGGAGGGGCCTTGCCAAAGAGCCAAGCCTGCGTATGTATATTCATATATTTAATGTTCATTTATATAACGTTCTGTACAGTACATTCACCCCTCTTTTATTAGTTCAATAAAACAGCGGTGAATGTGCGTTATTTATATCATTTATATAATATTAAATTTCGTTCTAACCCTCCTAAGAGGGTTTCCTGAATAGCCTAGAGATATTGATTTCTATTTATCCTGGAAGATTTGGTGTTCCAGGATAAATAAAATCATTATTTCATTTAATACAACCCTCTTAGGAGGGTTTGAAATTTAATAGAGCCATAAACTTATTTGTAGTATTTGTGTTAAGGAGAAAATGCTACAGATAAGTTTATATCTTATTAAAGGTAGCTATAATAAAAGATTATTTTTTTTTATTTAATATCATGATAATGACGTTCTGTATAGGTAAATTTGTTTCAAATTCTAAATTCAAAAACCCCTAGAATTGCTGAAAATCGGCTTAAAAGTCACGTCTAGGGGATTTTGTAACACCCTTTTACACGATTAAAACACCAGTTCTTGATATTACCTAAAAAAATGGCCACTTCGAGGTACTGCCTTTGATTCTGTAAAAGGCTAGGTTCAACTGCCCTCAATTTTCCTCCAAAAATAATGAAAGTAATGATTTTGTTCCGTTTGGTCGGGGGGGGGGGGTAATTTGACCACCTTAATCGCTTGCGACAGCTAACATCTCTTTTTGTTGGAGAAGAAATCGAGGATTTGATATATGCTAAATATTGTTTACTATTGGAATAGAATGCGGTTGTTTTATTGATGTTGGCCGATGATGTTGGCCTCATTCTGAAGCAACGCCTCTGAGGGGGGGACCCTTCTCTAGTGTAGGTGTTAAAGAGTATTCTAAGATAAGCTACTGGGCTCTTACCCCAATGATAGAGCAATCTCTCTTTAAATGATTAAGTGGTTATGCCTAAATTTTTCTTATATTCTTATAGTATCCTCCCACTCCTGGTTAGGTCTGTGACTTAGAATAAAAATAAATTCTTTAAGTTTTATCCCTATCATGATTGAAGAGAGATGGGAAAATAGATTAAAGTATTTCTTAATTCAGTCATTAGCCTCAGTCATCTTTTTAGCGAGTATTTTGAATCAATCATTTGCATTCTTAATCCCTTTTGCCCTACTAATTAAGAGTGGCGCGGCCTCGTTTCACATATGACTAGTAAGTATTTCTAAGTCTATGTCATGAAAGGTTTTATCTCTTTTAATAACTTTTCAGAAAATTTGACCTCTTCTCGGACTAGTTATAATGCATTTTACAAATTATTTTCTTATCCTTGTTAGAGCATTGATTGATGGATTGGGGGGAATTAACCAATCCAACCTTCGGCTAGTTATGGGGTTTTCCTCTGTTAGACATTTATCCTGATTAATATTTTATTTAAGTGGATTTTTCTTGATAATAATTTATAATATCACTTATTTGGCTATCTTATATTTTTTAGTAATTTTACTACAACATAAGGGTACATGCTCCCTCGCCATGATTAATAATAATGCCAAATTGATCTATAAGGCTTCGATTTCATTTAGTCTTCTCTCTTTAGTCGGAATATCCCCCTTTTTGGGATTTTTTATTAAATGAATATCTCTAGAAATAAATGTTTTACCCCCTCTTCTTGTACTAGCCCATGTTATATCCTCGTGTCTCTCAGTGTATTTTTATTTTAAGATTGCTATGAGCTCTCTTTTATTCCCCTCAGAGGTAAAGTCTAATTAAATATAGATCCTGGGCATTTTATCAAAAGGGTTCAATATTTTTCTTCCCCTGTTCTTTTTGTAAAGCTTTAAGTTAATTAAACTACCAGCCTTCAAAGCTGGAAATAAGAGGTTCTTAAGCTTTTTTAATTTCTACTTAACATAGATGGGGGTATTATCAACATAATTACAGTATCAGGCACCCCATCTGTTTGTCAGGCACCTTTTTATCAGGTACCCCATCTGTTTATTATATATGAAATGTAAATTTTTCCTTAAGAATCAAAATCTTACGTGCACAAAACACTTATATACAAAATTACTTCCTGCCTGAAAAGTGATATAACTGACTAAGGCCGGGTTAGACACAACTCAAGATTTGCAATCTTATATTTTTTTAAACTACTGAGCCACAAATTAACCTTAGTAAAGGGAATAATCCTTAACTAAATTTACAATTTAGCAACTATTGTCGGCCAATTTACGTATGCAACGTTGATTTTATTCTAAAAATCACAAAGGTATTGGAGCTTTGTACTTTATTTATTGGGCTTGAGCAGGTATAGTTGGGACTTCTTTAAGAATGCTTATCCGAGCAAAATTGAGCCAGCCAGGTTCTCTGAATGGTGACGAACAAGTATATAATGTCATTGTGACAGCTCATGCATTTATCATGATTTTTTATTCATGGGTATACCAATCTTGATTGGAAGATTTGGTAACTGACTAGTACCCATTATACTATGCGCTCCGGATATAGCCTTCCCCCGACTAAATCACTTAAAATTTTGAATACATCCTCCATCCCTAACTCTTCTCTTGGCCATATCTATAGTGAAAAGAAGTGCAGGAACTGGATGGACAGCATATCCTCCACTCTCATATGCCATTGCTCAAGCCGGACCTTCTGTAGACTTAGATATTTTTTCACTTCATTTAGCTGGGGTTTCTTCCATTTAAGGGGCTGTGAATTTTATTACTACTATTATTAATATACGACCTCAATTAATATCTATTGATCTTATACCTCTTTTCGTTTGGGCAGTGGGAATTACGGCCGTTCCTCTCACCACTTCCAGTCCTAGTGGGAGCTTTTACTATATTTTTAACTGATCCTACCTTGAATACTTCTTTCTTTGATCCCGCAGGTGGCGGAGACCACATCCTTTATCAACATTTATTCTGATTTTTAGAACATTCTGAAGTATATATTTAAATTTTACCTGGATTCGAAATGGTATCCCATATTATTAGTCAAGAGAGAGGTAAGAAGGAAGAATTTGGTACATTAGGTATGATTTATGCTATAATTGCTATTGGTATTCTTGGTTTTGTTTTCTGGGTTCATCATATGTTTACTATGGGAATGGACTTAGACAACCGAGCATATTTTACTGCTGCAACTATAATCAGTGCAAATCCTTGTATTTTTAGATGGAATTAAGATTTTAAGATGAATCGGGACCTTACACGGAAAACGACTTACTCTACCCCCCTCTATACTATGGGCCCTTGGGTTCGTGTTCTTATGTACTTTAGAGGGACTTACCGGAGTTGTACTCTCAAACTCCAGAATAGATATTATTCTCCGCGATACCAATCACGTGGTCGACCATTTTCACTACGTTTTGTCAATGGGTGCTGCCTTTGCTGTTATAGCAGGATTCGTTCATTGATTTCCTTTAATAACTGAGTTGGGAATGAATCAGTCAAGCGGTAGCATCTTAAGCTCTTTTATGGTAATTTCCCCCTATGGAATAGAGACTTAGTTTAAGAATAAATATAAGGTTATCAACCTTAAGAAGCCAGTGGCAGTCTCTTATTCCCCAAATAATACCGCTCCCTTGAGTTATAATCTTTTTTATCTCCATAGCCCTCCTATGAACAATTATGACTATAGTTTTTTCCCTTTTCAACCATATTCAGTCCCTTCTTCTAAGAGATTCTCTAATCAGACTATTTATTTGAATTGAAAATGATAGCGAATCTCTTTTCAGTATTTGATCCGACTTCCTCTTTTTTATCCATCTGGTTAAGAATGTTAACCCCTCTCTTATATAGTGATATCTATTTGATTAATCCCCTCACGACCTCAATTTTTGGCTAAGAGAGTTCTGATAGGACTGATTCGGGAGAGATCTTTACTTATAGGACCAACTAGATTTGGTGCTAATATCCTAGTTATTGCCCTTTTCTTATTTATTTTGTTTAATAATTTTATTGGTTTATTCCCCTATATTTTCACTGCTACGAGATTTAACGTTCATTTTAAGACTTGCAGTTCCTCTCTGGATCTCTTTCAACATATTTGCTTGAGTTAAGGCGACTACAAGCGCTTTAGCTCATATTGTGCCTCTAGGAACACCGGTGCCTCTGATACCTTTCATAGAAGTGATTGAAATCATTAGAAATATAATTCGACCTACTAAACTCTCTGTCAGACTTGCGGCCAATATGATTGCCGGCCATCTCCTACTAACACTCTTAGGGGCCCAAGGTACCATAGAAAAAGTTTATATTACTGCAATTGTAGTCTTTTCACAGAATTTCTTATTGATACTAGAATTATCTGTGGCTATTATTCAATCTTATGTTTTAATGACTTTAATAACTCTCTACGCAAGAGAATAATGAATCAATAAAATCACCCCTATCAATTAGTTAACATTAGACCTTGACCCCTGGCTACAGGTATAGGAACTTTGGCAATAGCTTCGGGACTTGTAAAATTTTTTCATTCTTTTGATAGAATGCTCTTCTTTACAGGGTTGTTTACAATCATATTTGTCTCGTATCAATGGTGGCAAGATGTCTCACGAAATGTTATTTTTCAAGGAATGCATTCAACAAAGGTTGGATTTGGATTATGATGAGGAATAATTTTGTTTATTATTTGTGAGATTTTCTTTTTTGTCTCTTTCTTTTGGGCATTTTTTCCCAGAAGTCTATCGCAAAATATTGAAGTTGGGCCTTGTGACCCCAAATCGGAGTAGAAAGATTTAATCCGTTCCAAGTACCGCTACTGAATACAAGTATCCTTCTGGCTTCAGGGGTTACAGTAACTTGAGCCCACCATGCCTTGATAGAAAACAATTTTGATCAGTGTTTATAGGGGCTCCTGATTACTGTGTAGTTGGGAGTATACTTCTTGTTTCTCCAAGGATTGGAATATATAGAGGCCTCTTTCACTATTGCAGATGGAATCTATGGATCTATATTCTTTTTACCGACAGGTTTTCATGGTTTATATGTGCTTATTGGCACTATTTTTCTCATAATTAGCATAAGCACGCTAAATGCTACTTCTCCCCCCAACATAATTTCGGTTTTGAGGCTGCAGCTTGATACAGACACTTTGTTGTCTTTGTATGGTTGTTTCTTCATCTTTCTATTTACTGATGAGGAGAATAAAATCTTTTTAGTATAAATATTATACTTGGCTTCCAATCGAAGGATCCTGTTAGGTAAAGATAATTATTTTATTTTGATTAAGAATTTTTATACTTGTTTCTATTATGCTGACCCTTGGGGTGTTTATTAATAAAAAATGTCTCTAGATCGTGAGAAAAGTTCCCCATTTGAATGTGGATTTGATCCTTAAATTCCTCTCGAGCCCCCTTTTCTATTCGGTTTTTTGTTATTACTCTAATTTTTCTTATTTTTGATGTATAAATTACCCTTTTTCCTACCTATAGTATTTTTGAATATATCCTACCCAAGAACCTACATGGTTATCTTCTTTTCTTTTATCCTTGTTGCAGGAGTATTTATGAGCGAAAAGAGGTTGCCCTCAGATGAATTAAATAATTGTAGCTTTATTGGAGGTTAGTATATTTAGGAGAATAGTTTAATCAGAATATTGAGTTTGCATCCTAAAGGAGGGTATATCCCTTCTCTCAGAGTGAAAATTGATGTTATCAAATCCAGTTTCGACCTAAACTTAGGCCTCTTGGCCCCCAATCTTTAACAGAAGCTAATTAATAGCGCTTCATTGTTAATGAAGAGGACAGGGGTAGCCCCTGTTTGGAAGCATAAAAAAGAATGGGAGCTGCTAACTCTTCAGCCGGGTAGTTAAATTCTACTCACTGCCTATTTAGTATATTTAATACAATGCATTTTCAATGCATAGATAGACAGATGTCTCCTAGCTATTTCCAGGAATAATCCGCCCCAACATCTTCAGTGTTTTGCTCCTATTAAGCTATAGAAATATATAAATAGTGTGAACAATAAAGAAGATAGAATGAGCACCTTATATGGGGAGGAAGTTAAAATCAAAATTATTGTTGAGCCCCACGAACTGTTTTGGTAGATAAGTTAAGGTCCTGCTTCCTCTACCTAGTCGCAGTCATCCTAGTAGTAGAGAAGTTCACCCATAGCTAAGGGTATGAATCTTGTCCGCCCTGTAATGGATGGTAAAAATAATATTATAATTCGATAGATTCTGAGACCTAAGCTGAGTGATTTGATAAAGTAGGGTAGGACAACCCCTATTCTGATAAGAGAAAGGAGGAGAATCTTCTCGGATGCACCTAAGATGATTCTTGCATCCCCCTGAAAGCACCAATAAAAAATGTATCCACCTATAACGGCTCCCCAGTAAAGGACAAAAAGGGGGGTTAGATAATCGCCTTAGTCGTCCTTGTACTGACAGCCTAGATTATAGTTATGGGAGCATAAGCCTATTATTGCGATTCGGGAAGAATAAGTTCCTGTTAAAAGACATGAGACTAATATAAGTTAGCTGGGAATCAATAGGCCAAGGTCCTCTGAAGATTCAATAATTAGATCTTTCGAAAAGAAACCTGATAAAAACGGGAATCCCATCAGTCTTAAGGAACAAACTGAGATGATATAGCTAGTGTAAGCTATACTAGGAAGTATTTTAGATACCCCTCCTATTCGACGTATATCTTGTACACCTAATGAGTGGATTACGACCACCGAACATATAAAAAGAATGGCTTTAAAGAGCGCATAGGCAAAGAGATGAAAGTAAGAAAATAGTATAAGCCCCAACCCTAAAGAACATATTATTACTCCTAACTGGCTCAATGTGCACAATGCAATTACTCGTTTTAAATCGTTTTATCCGAAAGTGGCCAGCCCTGAGAAAAAGGAAGCTAGAGCCCCCAGGGTAACTCTACTCTTAAAAGTGGAGAATAGAATCAAACGAATCACTTCGTTTGAAGAGTGATTCGTTCACTCTTCAAATGAAGGAGACAAACGAATCAGCAAATAGATTCCGGCAGTTATCAGTGTAGAAAAATGAACTAAGGATGTGAAGTGAGTGAAGGCTACTATGGCTCCTGGTAATCGCGCAGAAAAAGGTAACTGAGCTTTTTTTGTGAAAGAAGAGCCCCAATGGTAACAAGTAGAGAACATCCTCTCTCTTCAAATGAAGGAGATGAACGAATCAGCAAATAGATTCCGGCTGTTACCAGTGTAGAAGAATGAACTAAAGATAAGACGGGAGTAGGGGCTACTATGGCTGCTGGTAATCGCGCAGAAAATGGTAACTGGGCTCTTTTAATGAAAGAAGATAGAATAAAAAGGAGCATGACTGATAAAGAGAAATATCTTAAAAATATATAATCTCAACTCCTAGTGTAAAACATTAGCCCCAATGACCATAAAATTAATTCATCCCCCACCCGGTTTCTTAGAATGGTGAATATCCCTCTAGAAGAAGAAGTGTAATTTTCATAGAATATAATTAATGAAGAAGAGGGGATCCCTACCCCGTCTCAAACCAACATCAGTCTTAGCCCGTCTGAAGATATGATTAACAAAACCATAGATGATATGAATCTTAGTATTATGCTTATGCAGTGGTTTAGAAAAATTTCATCGCTTATATAATAAGAAGAATAAATTATAACTTGAGAAGAAATAAGAAGCACTAGAAAGATAAATGATAGTCCTAATCATTCTAAACAGACTTGATAATCCAAATGCAAGAAGGATTTTCTTAGAAGTAAATTTCATCCGATACAAACAATAAGAATAAACAACAAATAGACGTTACTCCGATAATTAATAAAATGTAACCTGATACGAAATATAGCAATACTCCTAGAGATTATTCTTATTTAGTTCCACAAACTAATATTCTTTTTAACTTATAACAGTAGACGAGGACTAAAGTTAATAGGGGGATGAAGTGGGCGCTTCCGACTAGATATTCCCTTAAACTGTATTCTAATCAACTAAAAATATATAGACTTTCCCCATGGCCGGTGCTGAAGTACTAATCAATGCAATAGCAAGATGAGAAAAAACATAAGGCTCCAGATAGGACGACCGAACCATCAAAAGCATAAATATAGAAAAAGAAAAATGGTTCTGTGGGTGAGCCTGAATCTCCAACTTCAAATACACACATAGAATAGATAGCTTAAATAAAATAATCCGAAAGAACAGATCCCGTGAGACACCATTATTAAAATTGATCTTAAATTCGTGTGGGTGCAGGATATGAGTAAACCCCAAATGACAAACGATATATGAGCTACGGAAGAGTAAGTAATTGATTACTTAACATCAGATTGCCGCAAGCAAATCAAGCAGCTGAAGATTCCGCCTACTAAACAGACCCCTATTAATAAATTATCTTTATAAATGTTTAGTCCTTGCACCAAGTAGAGGCCATAGCCTCTACATGAGCCTTGAGTAGCCAAATATGTGCAAAGTAAACTGAAAGTTTCACTAAAAATGGAAGAATGGCCAAAGAAAGATTATCTTTCCTGGAAAATTTCCCCAGAATCCCAAGAAAAAGGATGAATACAGACTTGTATGAGCAATTATGATAAAAAGAAGAGGTAAAGAGAAGAATATAGTATAAAATAAGAAATAATAGGAAGCAGGAGAACGTTCTGGCTGATAACCTCACCCGAGAATTAAGATGATTGTAGGAATTAAAGAGCACTCAAAGAAAACGTAAAATGAAATAAATGACCGAGTAGTGAAAGTGAGCCATAAAAGTACAAACAGACTTAAAAGAATAATTCTATAGCTTAATGGCCAACTTGGCTTCAAGCTAATAACTATTAAAAAAAAGATTCCTGACGTTAAAGTCAATAGGATGCTCCCCCATTCTGAGTGGAGTTCGAATATCAACTTATAAGTTAATATTAAGTATATTAGACTTGAGGTAAGGAACCACTTATTCATTTAAAAATTGTACTTGATCCGTTCCTGATGGACGCACTAAATATACTAGTAGGCTACTGATAATCCTAAAGCTCCTTCACAAACTTTAATTCTGAGGAAGATGATTGCAACTGTAATTCTTCACAAACTGTAATTCTGAGGAAGATGAATGCATTGATTATTCTTAGGTAATTTGAATATATTAATAATCCGAACAGTAAAAGGAATTCTAATCTCAGCAGAGTTACAGGTGCTTGCTTCTTGAAAAGAAGATTAATAACCCTAAGAAGAGAGCTAAATAAATTACTTGAATAGACTGAGTAATTAAAAAATAATGTAGGTCTTGTAAACTAAATTTAAAGAAGTGTCTCGTTCTTCAAAAGAGTTATTAACATCTTTAACTTCCAAAGTTAATAATTTTATTAATCTACCTTTTTAAATGCTACGATCTATTGTCGTTATTTCTATACTTATGCTCCTAATAAATCATCCTCTTGCTTTTACGCTCTTGTTATTCATCCAAACTCTATTAATTTGTATTCTGCTTAAAAATATTTCCTTGTGAATTTTCTTAATTCTTTTTTTGATCTTTTTGGGTGGAATTCTGGTAATATTTATTTATGTATCTTCGCTTAGAGCTAACGAGAACTTTGCTATTGAAATTAACTTCATTCATATGAGTTCTTCCTACAATTATCTTCTCTTTCTTGGTTTTGATTATAATAATATATTTATAAGCTCTTCTTCGGGGAATCTCTATCCTGCTGATATCATGGTCATTAATTTTAAAGTTACTAGACCTACTCTATTAGCCAATTCATTTGTAGTAGTGTACTTATTTTTGGCCTTCGTTCTAGCTATTGACTTTTTAAACAGCAATAAGAAGCCCCTACGGTCGATGGTTTAATGCCCCCGTGATTTAAAAAAATAAAATGTTATCTTTATGCAAGACCCAGCCTGCCCTCAAGATTATTAATTCTGCCTTAGTAGACCTGCCTGTCCCTGCTAACATTTCCATTTGATGGAACTTTGGCTCCCTCCTAGGTCTATGCCTGATTAGAAGTTATTTGTTTAATCCCCTGAACGACGGTATATAATCTGTTTCACAAGAACGGGTTGATTGTCTCGTGGATTGTCTTTTACGGGGCAGGTTCCTCTAAGTTTAGAAACCACCAAATTCTTACCTTGGGAGTTGGGAGATAATAAAAGTGTGTTGAATGTGCGTTATTTATATCATTTATATAATATTAAATTTCCTTCTAACCCTCCTAAGAGGGTTTCTTGAATAGCCTAGAGATATTGATTTCTATTTATCCTGGAAGATTTGGTGTTCCAGGATGAATAAAATCATTGTCTCATTTAATACAACCCTCTTAGGAGGGTTTGAAATTTAATAGAGTTATAAACTTATTTGTAGTATTTTTGTCCTAACCCTTAGTGTTAGGACAAGGAAAAAATACTACGGATAAGTTTATATCTTATTATATGTAGTTATAATAAAAGATTATTTTTTTTATTTAACATCATGATAATGACCTTCTGTATAGGGAAATTTTTTTCAAATCTTAAATTCAAAAACCCCTAAAATCACAAAAAAAACGGCTTAAAAGTCACGTTTAGGGTATTTTGTAACACTCTTTTACACAATAAAGCACCAGTTCTTGATATTACCTCAAAAAATGGCCACTTTGGGGTACTGCCTTTGATTCTGTAAAAGGTTAGGTTCAGCTGCCCTCAATTTTCCCCCAAAAATTATGAAATTAAGGATTTTGTTCCGTTTGGTCGGGGGGAGGAGGGTAATTTGACCGTCTTAATCACTTGCGACAACCGTAATCTCTATTAGTTGGAGAAGAAATCGAAGACTTGATGTATGCTAAGTATTGTTTACTATTGGAATAGAATGTGGTTGTTTTATTGATGTTGGCCTATGATAAGAAATACCTCCCTTGTAATGCCTCATTCTAAAGCATAGCCACTGGGAAGCATAGTCTCTCTAGTGTAGGTGTTAAAGAGTAAGTTAAGATAAGCTACTGGGCTCTTACCCCAATGATAGAGCAATCTCTCTTTAAATGATTAAGTGGTCATGCGTATTTTTTCTTATGTTCTTATACTATCCTCCCACTCCTGGTTATGTCTGTGACTTAGAATAGAAATAAATTTATTAAGCATTATCCCCATTTTGATTGAAGAGAGAAGGGAAAATAGATTAAAGTATTTCTTAATTCAGTCAGTAGCCTCAGTCATCTTTTTAGCGAGCATTTTGAATCAATCATTTGCATTCTTTATCCCTTTTGCCCTACTAATTAAGATTGGCACAGCCTCGTTTTACCTATGACTAGTAAGTATTTCTGAGTCTATGCCATGAAAAGTTTTATCTCTTTTAATCACTTTTCAGAAAATTGGACCTCTTCTCCGACTAGTTATAATGTAAATTACAAATTCTTTTTTTATCCTTGTTAGAGCATTGATTGGTGGATTGGGGGGAATTAACCAATCCAACCTTCGGCTGGTTATGACGTTTCCCTCTGTTGGAAATTTATCCTAATTAATAGTTAATATAAGTAGATTTTTCTTGATATTAATTTATTATATCACTTATCTAGCTATCCTATATTTTGTAGTAATTTTACTACAACAAAAGGGGAAATGCTCCCTCACCCAGATAAATAATAATGCCAGATTGATGTGTAAGGCTTCGACTTCATTTAGTCTCCTCTCTTTAGCCGGACTACCCCCCTTTTTGGGATTTCTTATTAAATGAATATCTCTAGAAATAAATGTTTCTCCCCCCCCCCTTTTCTTGTACTAGCCCTTGTCATATCCTCTTGTCTCTCAGTCTATTTTTATTTTAAGATTACTGTGATCTCTCTTTTATTCCCTTCAGAGGTAAAGTCTAAGTAAATAGAGATCCTGGGCATTTTATCAAAAGGGCTCAATATTTTTCTTCCCCTGTTATTTTTGTAAAGCTTTAAGTTAATTAAACTACTAGCCTTCAAAGCTGGAAATAAGAGATTCTTAAGCTCTATTAATTTCTACTTAAAATAGATGGGGGTATTATCTACATAATTACAGTATCAAAGCAATCCTTTTTATCAGGCACCCCATCTGTTTATTATATATGAAATGTAAATTTCTCTTTAAGAATCAAAATATTACGTGCACAAAACACTTATATACAAAATTACTTCCTGCCTGAAAAGTGATATAACTGATTAAGGCCGGGTTAGACACAACTCAAGATTTGCAATCTTATATTTTTTTTAAACTACTGAGCCACAAATTAACCATAGTAAAGGGAATAATCCTTAACTAAATTTACAATTTAGCACCTATTGTTGGCCACTTTCTGTATGCAACGTTGATTTTATTCTACAAATCAAAAAGATATTGGAACTTTGTTCTTTATTTATTGGGCTTCAGCAGGTATAGTTGGGACTTCTTTAAGAATGCTTTTCCGAGCAGAATTGAGCCAGCCAGGCTCTCTGATTGGTTACGAACAATTATATAATGTCATTGTGACAGTTCATGCATTTATCATGATTTTTTTCATGGATATACCAATCTTGATTGGAGGATTTGGTAACTGACTAGTACCCATTATACTAGGTGCTACGGATATAGCCTTCCCCCGACTAAATCACTTAAGATTTTGAATACATCTTCCATCCCTAACTCTTCTCTTGGCCAGAAATATAGTGGAAAGAGGTGCAGGAACTGGATGGACAGTATATCCTCCACTCTCACCGGCTATTCCTCATGCCGGACCTTCTGTAGACTTATATTTTTTTTCACTTCATTTAGCTGGGGTTTCTTCCCTTTTATTGGCTGTGAATTTTATTACTACTTTTATTAATATACGACCTCAATCAATATCTATTGATCGTATACCTCTTTTCGTTCGGGCAGTGGGAATGACGGTCGTTGTTCTTTTCTTATCACTTCCAGTCCTAGGGTGTTTCCAGTAAAACAAATATGTTATCAGTTAAAATTAACATAATCCTCAGTTAAATTCGACATGTCCGCCGTTAATTCAACATGTCCCCAATTGAATGCAACATATCCAAAGTTAAATTCATCATCTCCTCAGTTAAATTTAATATGTCTCCAGCAAAAATCAACGTGTCTATGTCCCTAGTAAAATTGATTATTTCCCCAGTTAAATTCAACATGTCCCCAGTAATTTACTTGTCCCCACTAAAATTCAACATGACCTCAGTTAAATTCAACATGTCCGAAGTGAAATGCGACATATCCCCAGTTAAATTCAACATGTCCCTAGTTAAATCCAACATGTCCTCAGTTCAATGCAACTTGTCCGCAGTTAAATCCAACATATCTCCAGTTAAATTCAACATGTAAAAATAGAATAAAAATAGTGTAGACAGACAAACATTGTGTCCAACCATATCAAAGGTCTTTTAAAAGTCAAAAAATAGACCCAAAACACACAAGCCCTTTTCCAGATTAGCACCTTCAAACTCTGTTGCATCAGAAAGTACATTCAAGGTAAAGAATGAGGGACACTGATGGTTAGTCATGAGAAAATTTCCAGCAATCGGCAGAACTGCTGGATTTCCAGAAAGAAAATTTCCAGCAGAATTTCCAAATAAACAGAACTTAGAAAGCTATATATTTTGAGTAGTCCTGTGGTGGCGCAGTGGATTTGACCTTAGCTTGGTAATACGGGACCCATAGATCGAATCACGCTGCAGGAATGCACTGCAGGGCCGACGCAGGGATTTTAGTAGTCAAAAAGCGTCGTTAATTCTTAAATAATAATAATAATAATAATAATAATAATAATAATAATATATATTTTGAGTGTTTTTCTCTGCTTTAGGTTTAACATATATATATATATATATATATATATATATATATATATATATATATATATATATATATATATATATATATATATATATATATATATATATATATATATATATATATATATATATATATATATATATATATATGTTTTTAACTACGTAAAACTTGCGAATATACAACATTCTTTGCTGTCCCATCGTCTGTGCATATAAATAGATTGTCAGGTTTACCGACTCTTGAACATGCAACGCATAATGGTCCATGGGAAAACAATCCGTATTCAGATCTATACCTCATGATTCTATTGATTGCCCTTGAGCTTTGTTGATGGTGATTGCTAATCGACCATTTCCTTTGTTGCCGTCGTCATTTATATATCCCCCTGTGCCCCCCGGCGTCCCCGTTGTAGTTGTGTCCCTGTGTCCGGGTCGTCATTTATATTCCCTGTGTCCCCGTCGTCATTTGTGTCCCGGTGTCCCAGTCTGTGATTTCTATTTGAGTGTCCCAGGCGTCATTTATATTCGTCAGGATATTGTAGGGCATCGTAGCATCGATGAGTTTAAGCAATTCTTGTCAACTGATTGTTTCGCCTATAAAGAATATTACCTCGAGGTAAGAACTGATCACCGACCACAACGATTGCCACTTTGTTGATAGTTGCGTATCAGGAGGCATCAATTCGATTGCTGTTTTTAAGCAGAAGCACTAAATTATTATTTTTGTGGAAAAGATGATATATATATAAATATATATATATATTTTCTTTTTAGTTTTTTTGTAGTTTTTACCTTTTTTAGTTTTTTTCTTCTTTTGTATTAATGCTAAAGCCAAGGTTCAAACCTGGAGCCTCTCGGACCTAGAACCTGAAACATAACGCTTTACCAACTCAGCTACTTCGGCGTGAATACATTCGTTTTGAGCAGCTTCCTCGGGTGTTGCCATTGTAGGTTCTTCAGCCATTTTACAATTAGAAATTTCTCTTTCAACGGTCTTCTTACAATTAAAAATTTGTCTTTGAACGATATTCTTAAATACCTGTATCCTGGTCGTCATTTATATTGCCTGTGTCCCGGTCGTCATTTGTGTCCTGGTATTCCAGTCTGTAATTTCTCCTTGAGTGTCCCGGTCGTTATTTATATTCCCTCTGTCCCGGTCGTCATTTATAATAATAATATTTATTTCTAACCCACTTACATCAAAAAGATAAATAGTGGAGTAAAAACTTGAAGAAAAACGGAAAACAAATAAAAAAAAAATGTGATACAAAAAAAAAACGAGAGTCAACAATAGACATTAATCATACAAACGGATCAGACCATGGTGAGGCGACAAACGCCGATACGCCGTTTCTGAGAGCATTTTGTGTAGATCAGTCAGCTTCTCAGTAGTGTTCGGAAGATGGAACTTTTTGATTATCTTTCGATTCCTATACCACAGAGGAAGATAGAGAAGAAATTTACAGAAACGGAAATAAGAGGATCGAATATCGCTAATATCTTTTTTCTTAAATATAGGGTAAAGCCCAGAAAGGTAAAGAACAGAATGATCGGAAAAAGTAGAATAAAGCTTACCAAGGGCAATACGATTGTATTTCCCTCGATTGGCTACAATTTTAGAGTAACCAATCTGGATTTTCACTCTAGCATCCCAGACAGCACGCTCCCGAAGAGTTTTAAGATTTTTTGTAAGTGTAATACCCAACCACCGGATCGAATCAACATGAGGGATAGAAAAATTTTGAAAAATTAGAGGCCTAGGAGAAGAGGGAACATTGAAAGAAAGATACTCACATTTATCAACATTAAGCGAAAGACCGATTTTAGTAAAAGAAGAAGAAACTTTATGAACCATCTGCGATAGACTGAGTGGATCTTCATCTAACTGCGCGGTTTTGCGTTCTTTAGCCTCAAGCCTGTTTCCTTGCTGTTCTTTTGATTCCTCGGCCCACTTTCTTTTCTGACTTTCTCTATCAGCAGCAAGTTTTTTGGCATAGACTCTTTGAGCATCTTCATCGGATTTATATATATATATATATATATATATATATATATATATATATATATATATATATATATATATATATATATATATATATATATATATGTGTGTGTGTGTGTGTGTGTTTTTAACTATGTAAAACTGGCGAATATACAACATTCTTTGCTGTCCCATCGTCTGTTCATATAAATAGATTGTCAGGTTTACCGACTCTTGAACATGCAACGCATAATGGTCCATGGGAAAACAATCCGTATTCAGATCTATACCTCATGTTTCTAATGATTGCCCTTGAGCTTTGTCGATGGTGATTGCTAATCGACAATTTCCTTTGTTGCTGTCGTCATTTATATATCCCCCTGTGCCCCCCGGCGTCCCCGTTATAGTTGTGTCCCTGTTCCGGGTCGTCATTTATATTCCCTGTGTCCCCGTCGTATTTGTGTCCCGGTGTCCCAGTCTGTGATTTCTATTTGAGTGTCCCAGGCGTCATTTATATTCGTCAGGATATTGTAGGGCATCGTAGCATCGATGAGTTTAAGCAATTCTTGTCAACTGATTGTTTCGCCTATAAAGAATATTATCTCGAGGTAAGAACTGATCACCGACCACAACGATTGCCACTTTGTTGATAGTTGCGTATCAGGAGGCATCAATTCGATTGCTGTTTTTAAGCAGAAGCACTAAATTATTATTTTTGTGGAAAAGATGATATATATAAATATATATATATATATATTTTCTTTTTAGTTTTTTTATAGTTTTTACCTTTTTTATTTTTTTTCTTCTTTTGTAATAATGCTAAAGCCAAGGTTCAAACCTGGAGCCTCTCGGACCTAGAACCTGAAACATAAGACTTTACCAACTCAGCTGCTTTGGAGTGAATACATTCGTTTTGAGCAGCTTCCTCGAGTGTTGCCATTGTTGTCCTGGTCGTCGTTTATATTGCCTGTGTCCCGGTCGTCATTTGTGTCCCGGTATCCCAGTCTGTAATTTCTCCTTGAGTGTCCCGGTCGTTATTTATATTCCCTCTGTCCCGGTCGTCATTTGTGTCCCGGTCTGTAATTTCTCTTTGAGTGTTTTTTCTTTTTAGTATTTTTCTAGTTTTTTACATTTTTTCAGTTTTCTTTTTCTTCTTTATTTTTCAGCTTCACTATGAAATACATATCACCGAACCTTTGTTTTTTTAACTAAAATCTGGTAGGCATTGATGACCTTATCAAAGTCAAGATCCCAAACCCAATCATCATCGCTATCATTTTCAGTTTTGATATGTTTTGACTCTCGCTGTCCAGGTGGATCTTCATCTAACTGCGCGGTTTTGCGTTCTTTAGCCTCAAGCCTGTTTCCTTGCTGTTCTTTTGATTCCTCGGCACGCTTTCTTTTCTGACTTTCTCTATCAGTAGCAAGTTTTTTGGCATAGACGCTTTGAGCATCTTCATCGGCTTTTGCCATTGTAAGTTCATCAGTCATTTTAAGCTTAAATATTAATAGATTTCTACGTGAACATATATCTTAAATATCTTTAATGACGTCACCGTCATAGCAAAAATGACGACAACTAACTTCATGATGCCAGTCGACACAGAAACATGACGTCACCTGATCCACAGACAGACAACTTATTTTTATATATATAGATAGATATAATTCTAAAATTGTCAGGTAATTTTCTATTTTGAAATAAAAACTAAAAATTATTGCTCAGACAACATAAATATTTTTGATATTTACATAATAGCTTTATTGCTTCTGGACTGAAAACTAAATATGCTAATCAAATTGGGAATTGCAACCTTTTAGGTTGAAAAGGCAGATCCATTGGAATCATGAGAATGCGTGGAATAAGAAAAGCCTCACCCTCAAAAGGCCCTGTCAAGATTGTTGCCTCTATTACGTTATAACAGACATAACACGTCATTTGTGTCCGGTGTCCCGGTCTGTAGTTTCGTTAGTCGACAAACATGACGTCAGACGACAAAAAACTTCATGACGACATACAGCTCAATCCTTATAATGACGTCAGTCGACAAGCATGACGTCAGTCGACACACAAACATGACGTCAGTCGACACACAAACATGACGTCAGTCGACAGACAGACAAACAACTTATTTTTATATAGATACTAGCTGTTAGGGTGGCGCTTCGCGCCACCCCAACACCTAGTTGGTGGGGGCGCTTCGCGCCCCCCCAAAGCCCCCCCGCGCGCGTAATTCGTTACGCGCCATAATAGTTACGCGCCATTGTAGTTGTGTCCCTATGTCCCACCTGTGAATATAGATAGATAGATATATATATATATATATATATATATATATATATATATATATATATATATATATATATATATATATATATATATATATGGTTTTAACTACGTAAAACTTGCGAATATACAACATTCTTTGCTGTCCCATTGTCTTTGCATATAAATAGATTGTCAGGTTTACCGACTCTTGAACATGCAACATATAATGGTCCATGGGAAAACAATCTGTATTCAGATCTATACCTCATGATTCTAATGATTGCCCTTGAGCTTTGTTGATGGTGATTGCTAATCGACCATTCCCTGTCCCGGTCGTCATTTACATCCCCCTGTTTCCCCCGGTGTCCCTGTTGTAGTTGTGTCCCTGTGTCCCGGTCGTCATTTATATTCCCTGTGTCCCGGTCGTCATTTGTATCCCGGTGTCCCGGTCTGTATATACATTCGTTTTTTGTTTTGTTTTTCTCCTTTATTTTTTTCCCTTTTTTTTCTTTTTTAGCTTATTTAGATTTTTAGATTTTTTAGTTTTTTTTATTAGTTTTTAGTTTTTTTTTCTTTTTAGTTTTTTTGTCCCGGTCGTCATTTATATCCCCCTGTTTCCCCCGGTGTCCCCGTTGTAGTTGTGTCCCTGTGTCCCGGTTGTCATTTATATTCCCTGTGTCCCGGTCGTCATTTGTATCCCGGTGTACCGGTCTGTATATACATTCGTTTTTTAGTTTTGTTTTTCTCCTTTATTTTTTTCCTTTTTTTTTCTTTTTTAGTTTATTTAGATTTTTAGATTTTTTAGTTTTTTTATTAGTTTTTAGTTTTTTTTTTCTTTTTAGTTTTTTTGTAGTTTTTACCTTCTTTTTAGTTTTGTTAATTTTTTTTTTTACTTATGTCCTGGTCGTCATTTATACTCCCTGTGTCCCGGTGCTTTGTTGATTGCTAATCGAACATTCCTTTTGTCCTGGTCGCTTTCTCTTTGAGTGTCGTCATTTATTTTTTTCTTTTTTAGTTCTTTTAGTTTTTACCTTTTTTAGTTTTTTTTAGTTTTTTAGATGAAAATTTTTTTTAGTTTTTTCCTTTTTTTCTTTTTAGTTTTTTATTGGTTTTTACCTTTATGTTAGCTTATTTTTCAGTTTTTTCCTTTTTTTTTAGTTTTTTTTTTTTTTTTTTTTTTTTAGTTTTTTACCTTTTTTTAGCTTTTTTACTTTTTTTATTAGTTTTTAGTTTTTTTGTAGTTTTTGCCTTTTTTTAGTTTTTTCAGTTTTTTTTTAGTTTTTTATTGGTTTTTACCTTTATTTTAGCTTATTTTTCAGTTTTTTCCTTTTTTTTAGTTTTTTTTTGTTTTTAGTTTTTTTAGTTTTTTACCTTTTTTTAGTTTTTTTAGTTTTTTTAGTTTTTTAGCTTTTTTATTTTTTTTTATTAGTTTTTAGTTTTTTTTGTAGTTTTTGCCTTTTTTTTAGTTTTTTTAGTTTTTTAGCTTTTTTATTAGTTTTTAGTTTTTTTTGTAGTTTTTGCCTTTTTTTAGTTTTTTTAGTTTTTTAGCTTTTTTATTTTTTTTATTAGTTTTTAGTTTTTTTTGTAGTTTTTGCCTTTTTTTAGTTTTTTCAGTTTTGACGTCACCTGATCCAGTTTTTTCAGGTGACGTCACCTGATGCACGATCCACAGATCCACAGACAACTTATTTTTATATATATAGATATTTTTTTTTTTTTACTTATGTCCTGGTCGTCATTTATACTCCCTGTGTCCCGGTGCTTTGTTGATTGCTAATCGAACATTCCTTTTGTCCTGGTCGCTTTCTCTTTGAGTGTCGTCATTTATTTTTTTCTTTTTTAGTTCTTTTAGTTTTTACCTTTTTTAGTTTTTTTTAGTTTTTTAGATGAAAATTTTTTTTAGTTTTTTCCTTTTTTTCTTTTTAGTTTTTTATTGGTTTTTATCTTTATTTTAGCTTATTTTTCAGTTTTTTCCTTTTTTTTAGTTTTTTTTTATTTTTTATTTTTTTTAGTTTTTTACCTTTTTTTAGTTTTTTTAGTTTTTTTAGTTTTTTAGCTTTTTTACTTTTTTTATTAGTTTTTATTTTTTTTTTGTAGTTTTTGCCTTTTTTTAGTTTTTTCAGTTTTTTTTTAGTTTTTTATTGGTTTTTACCTTTATTTTAGCTTATTTTTCAGTTTTTTCCTTTTTTTTAGTTTTTTTTAGTTTTTAGTTTTTTTAGTTTTTTACCTTTTTTTAGTTTTTTTAGTTTTTTTAGTTTTTTAGCTTTTTTATTTTTTTTATTAGTTTTTAGTTTTTTTTGTAGTTTTTGCCTTTTTTTAGTTTTTTTAGTTTTTTAGCTTTTTTATTAGTTTTTAGTTTTTTTTGTAGTTTTTGCCTTTTTTTAGTTTTTTTAGTTTTTTAGCTTTTTTATTTTTTTTATTAGTTTTTAGTTTTTTTTTGTAGTTTTTGCCTTTTTTTTTGTTTTTTCAGTTTTGACGTCACCTGATCCAGTTTTTTCAGGTGACGTCACCTGATCCATCCACAGACAGACAGACAACTTATTTTTATATATATAGAAGATATATATATATATATATATATATATATATATATATATATATATATATATATATATATATATATATATATATATATATATATATATATATATATATATATATATATATATATATATATATATATATATATATATATATATATATACATATATATATATATATATATATATATATATATATTGTTTATTGTTTTTACGCTTTGAGATCAATATGTTGTTTTCGCTTTGAGATCACCTACGACACATATGATATCGTGTTTAAGAATTTCTGCAACAACACTTTGTAGTGTTTCATAAAAGTTGTCTTTCTCTATTTCATCCGCATCGTTAGTTGCTGCATAGCAGGCAACGATTGAGAGTTTTCCATGAGCTGACCAAAATCGTGTGTAAATAATTCTTTCGTTTACAGGTGTCCACTTTAGCATCGCTCGCCTAGCTGCGGGTGATATCAGTACACCCACACCTGCTTGGCGTCTGTTTTCATGTCTGCTGTATGAAAGCACGTGGCCATCTTGTAGGGGCTCCATCCCGCTACCAAGCTATCTAGTTTCACTAATGGCTGTTATGTCTATATTGTACCGTATCAGTTCTTTCATTAACTGTTCAGTTTTTGAGATCTGGCTCATTGTTCTCATAATCCAAAATCCGAGCTTCAGTTGTTGCTTTGTAGTCAAAAATCGGGTCCCGGGGCATGCTGACGTTGTTAGGGAAGTAGTAGTCATATCAGAGGCTAAAGTCGACGATTCAGTTGCTGGTTTCTTTTTTTAAAGGGACAGGTAGCAAGCCTATCGCCCGACCCTCTTCCTTTTGCAACCGGACTTGGGACCGGCTATGGTGGAACTAAATATATATATATATATATATATATATATATATATATATATATATATATATATATATATATATATATATATATATATATATATATATATATATATATATATATATATATATATATATATATATATATATATATATATATATATATATATATATATATATATATATATATATATATATATATATATATATATATATATATATATATATATATATATATATATATATATATATATATATATATATATATACTAGCTGTTGGGGAGGCATTTCGCCCCCCCAAGCCCCCCCCACCCCGCGCGCGTAAGTCGTTACGCGCCATATTAGTTACGTGCCATTGTAAAAATGTCCCTGTGTCCCACCTGTGAATATAGATATATATATATATATATATATATATATTTAACTACGTAAAACTTGCGAATATACAGCATTCTTAGCTGTCCCATTGTCTTTGCATTTAAATAGATTGTCAGGCTTACCGACTCTTGAATATGCAACATATAATTGTCCATGGGAAAAACAATCTGTATTCAGATCTATACCTCATTATTCTAATGATTGCCCTTGAGCTTTGTTGATTGTGATTGCTAATAGAACATTCCCTGTGTCCCCGTCGTCATTTATATATCCCCCTGTGCCCCTCTGCGTCCCCGTTGCTGTTTTTTCCCTGTGTCCCGGTCGTTATTTGTGTCCCGGTGTCCCAATCTGTAATTTCTCTTTGAGTGTCGCGGTCGTCATTTATATTCCCTGTTTCCCGGTCGTCATTTTTTTCCTGGTCGTCATTTGTGTTCTGGTGTCCCGGTCTGTAATTTGTCTTTGAGTGTCCCGGTCGTCATTTGTATCCCGGTGCTTTGTTGATGGTGATTGCTAATCGAACATTCCTTGTGTCCCGGTCGCTTTCTTTTTGAGTGTCCCGGTCGCCATTTATATTCCCTATGTCTCGGTGTCCCGGTCGTCATTTGTGTCCCGATGTCCCGGTCTGTAATTTCGTCAGTCGACAAACATGACGTCAGTCGACACACAAACATGACGTCACTCGACACACACACACAGACAACTTATTTTTATATATATACTAGCTGTTGGGGTGGCACTTCGCGCCACCCCAACACCTAGTTGGTGGTGTGCTTCGCGCCCCCCAAGCCCCCCCGCGCGCGTCAGTCGTTACGCGCCACATTAGTTACGTGCCATTGTAGTTGTGTCCCTGTGTCCCACCTGTGAATATAGATAGATTTATATATGTGTTTCAAACTACGTAAAAATTGCGAATATACGACATTCTTGGTTTTCCCATTGTCTGTGCATATACAAAGCCGTATGTACTAATAATGACGTCATATGCAAACGCTCTTTTTACAAACAAACAAACATGCATACACACAACTCGTTTTTATATAGATAGATAGATAGATAGATACAATACAAATTAACTGCGTAAAACTTGCGAATATACAACATTCTTCGCTGTCCAATTGTCGCTGCATATAAATAGATTGTCAGGTTTACCGACCCTCGAACATGCAACGTACAATTGTCCATGGGAAAAACAATCACTATTAAGATCTATACCACATTTTTCTAATGATTGACCTTGAGCTTTGTTAATGGTGATTGCAAATGCTAATCGAATTGGGAATTGCAATCTTTTAAATTGAAAAGGCAGATCTGTTGGAATCATGGGAATGCGAGGACTAAGAACAGCCTCACCCTCAAAAGGCCTTGTCAAGATTGTGGCCTCTATTAGGTTTTCCATTGTTTTTTTTACGGCAAGTCGCGTGCCATTGCAAAGCTTTGGTAGATTGATATTTCTTAAAAGTATTATTGGTACGCCTATTTTTAGTTGTAGCACGTGTGGTGGAAACCCTGAAAGATCTATGGAATTTAAAAATTCAGATGGATATTAACCGCTTCATTTGGTTCCAAAACTGTGTTGACTGACTTGTAAAGGACTGCCTGGTCTCGAATCTTGGTCAAAACAATATTGTTGATTTCGTGGACGTCTATATTTTTGGGTGCGAGAATCACTCTTTCACTAAGCTATTTATTATTTTTATAATTTTTTAGAATATTCGGAAATACTTTTTCAATCAATTCATTTTTGGACGTCACTAAATTACAGAAATCAGCAGGTAGTTGTATACGTCCTGAAATTGAGTCTACTGGGAGCTTTCTGTTTCCAATTGCCAGCAATTGATCTGAAAATTTTTGACCAGAGTCATCGTTTTGCAATCGGACACGCATATTTGTAGTTAATTTTAATATTTTTACGTGTGCCCATAAATTAGAATTTTTCAGGCAAGCATTCATTTCGTCTGCAGGAGTTGATCTAGGTATTATAGGTAATATTTGCCTGAAATCTCCCGCGAGCAATATTAATGTGCTGCCAAAGGGTTTTGACTTCCCTCTCAAATCTTTCAAGCATTGATCCAGAGCCTCGAGCAATTTTTTGTGTGCCATTGTTCACTCATCCCAAATAATAAGTTTGCATTGCTGCAATACTTTACCCATCCCAGATGATTTGGAAATATTGCACGTGGGAGTTTCTGTAGAATGCAGATTCAGAGGCAATTTCAAAGCGGAATGAGCATTTCTTCCACCAGGCAGCAATGTTGCAGCTATTCTGGACGACGCAATTGCCAACGCTATATCATTTTTTGATCGAATTGATGCCATAATCAGTTTTATCACAAACGTTTTACCAGTACCTCCTGGCGCATCCAAAAAGAAAATTTCTCCAACGTTGTTATCGACACAATGCATTATCGTATCATAAATGTCTTTTTGTTCCAACGTTAACTTGGAAATGTTATTTTGTACATACGACAATAGATCACTTGCACTGTAACTTTGTTCACGATCCAATTCTACACATGTCGAAACAGCAGCGATACGGTTAGGTGAAGGCATTCCCAAATCCTGAAGAGGTTTGTTTGCCATACGTACGCACAATGTTGGCTAGGAGGCGTTTTGACAGCGGAAATAACAATTTTATGCGTATCAGTAGGCATCAAATCGATGGCTGTTTTGAACAGACGCACTAAATTATTATTTTCGTGGAAAAGATGTTGCAATTGGGAAACGATTGTCCTTTCAACGTTGGGAGAAATTTCGCAACGTGCATTCAGAATTTCTATCACTGATGAAGTATAATTGTAAAAATTTATGATTCTCGCCTGAGAATGGTAGAAGGGACCCTGCTCTAAGATAAATTTGCCCTTTTACTTTGAAAGTAGACATAAATTGATCTGGATTTTCGATTTGGGCTCCAAACGACGTCATTTGGAAACATGAGTTGTATTTTCTGATTTCTGACAAAAAACGCTTAGATTCTGACGTAGTTCCAGTAAGGAAAGTCTTCAATGGCTCTGGTGGTGCAGCCAATAGAGGAAGTTTAACTTTTCCTGAGGCGCAACACATTCCCATTGTTTCACCATTGAATTTCAAGGCCTTGCAATAGGGACAAATTTTAGACATTGTCCCGATTTGAACACATCTACTCAAGCTATAATCATCGACTGGGCTGTATCTGAATGCCAGGCGATAACTTTCAGGTTGTTCTAATTCCTCGGCACGATTTCTTTTCTTACTTTCTCTATCAGCAGCAAGCCTGATTTCTTGCTGTTCTTGTGATTCCTCGGCACGCTTTCTTTTCTTACTTTCTCTATCAGCAGCAAGCCTGATTTCTTGCTGTTCTTGTGATTCCTCGGCACGCCTTCTTTTTTCACTTTCTCTTTTAGCAGCAAGTCTGCTTTCGCGTTGCTCTGGTAGTTCCTCGGCACGCTTTCTGTTCTTTCTTTCTCTATCAGCCTCAAGCCTGTTTCCTTGCTGTTCTTTTGATTCCTCGGCACGCTTTCTGTTCTTTCTTTCTCTATCAGCCTCAAGCCTGTTTCCTTGCTGTTCTTTTGATTCCTCGGCACGCTTTCTTTTCTGACTTTCTCTATCAGCAGCAAGTTTTTTGGCATAGACTCTTTGAGCATCTTCATCGGCTTTTGCCATTGTAATTTCATCAGTCATTTTAAACTTAAACATTAATAGATTTCTACGTGAACATATATGTCTTAAATATCTTTAATGACGTCACCGTCATAGCGAAAATGACGACAACTAACTTCATGATTAAATATATTTAATGACGTCACCGTCATAGCAAAAATGACGACAACTAACTTCATGACGTCCGTCGACACAGAAACATGACGTCACCTGACAGACAGACAACTTATTTATGTATCTTTTATATATATATATATATATATATATATATATATATATATATATATATATACTAGCTGTTGGGGTGGCGCTTCGCGCCACCCCAACACCTAGTTGGTGGGGGCGCTTCGCGCCCCCCCCAAGCCCCCCCGCGCGCGTAAGTCGTTACGCGCCATAATAGTTACGCGCCATTGTAGTTGTGTCCCTATGTCCCACCTGTGAATATAGATAGATATATATATATGGTTTTAACTACGTAAAACTTGCGAATATACAACATTCTTTGCTGTCCCATTGTCTTTGCATATAAATAGATTGTCAGGTTTACCGACTCTTGAACATGCAACATATAATGGTCCATGGGAAAACAATCTGTATTCAGATCTATACCTCATGATTCTAATGATTGCCCTTGAGCTTTGTTGATGGTGATTGCTAATCGACCATTCCCTGTCCCGGTGTCCCGGTCGTCATTTACATCCCCCTGTTTCCCCCGGTGTCCCCGTTGTAGTTGTGTCCCTGTGTCCCGGTCGTCATTTATATTCCCTGTGTCCCGGGTCCCGGTCGTCATTTGTATCCCGGTGTCCCGGTCTGTATATACATTCGTTTTTTAGTTTTGTTTTTCTCCTTTTTTTTTTTCCTTTTTTTTTCTTTTTTAGCTTATTTAGATTTTTAGATTTTTTAGTTTTTTTATTAGTTTTTAGTTTTTTTTTCTTTTTAGTTTTTTTGTCCCGGTCGTCATTTATATCCCCCTGTTTCCCCCGGTGTCCCCGTTGTAGTTGTGTCCCTGTGTCCCGGTCGTCATTTATATTCCCTGTGTCCCGGTCGTCATTTGTATCCCGGTGTACCGGAGTTGTGTCCCTGTGTCCCGGTCGTCATTTATATTCCCTGTGTCCCGGGTCCCGGTCGTCATTTGTATCCCGGTGTCCCGGTCTGTATATACATTCGTTTTTTAGTTTTGTTTTTCTCCTTTATTTTTTTCCTTTTTTTTCTTTTTTAGCTTATTTAGATTTTTAGATTTTTTAGTTTTTTTATTAGTTTTTAGTTTTTTTTCTTTTTAGTTTTTTTGTCCCGGTCGTCATTTATATCCCCCTGTTTCCCCCGGGTCGTCATTTATACTCCCTGTGTCCCGGTGCTTTGTTGATTGCTAATCGAACATTCCTTTTGTCCTGGTCGCTTTCTCTTTGAGTGTCGTCATTTATTTTTTTCTTTTTTAGTTCTTTTAGTTTTTACCTTTTTTAGTTTTTTTTAGTTTTTAGTTTTTTTAGTTTGTTACTTTTTTTTAGTTTTTTTAGTTTTTTTTAGTTTTTTAGCTTTTTTATTTTTTTTATTAGTTTTTAGTTTTTTTGTAGTTTTTGCCTTTTTTTTAGTTTTTTTAGTTTTTTAGCTTTTTTATTAGTTTTTAGTTTTTTTTGTAGTTTTTGCCTTTTTTTAGTTTTTTTAGTTTTTTAGCTTTTTTATTTTTTTTATTAGTTTTTAGTTTTTTTTGTAGTTTTTGCCTTTTTTTTCTCTTTGAGTGTCGTCATTTATTAGTTTTTTCCTTTTTTTTTTTAGTTTTTTATTGGTTTTTACCTTTATTTTAGCTTATTTTTCATTTTTTTCCTTTTTTTTAGTTTTTTTTATTTTTTATTTTTTTTAGTTTTTTACCTTTTTTTAGTTTTTTTAGTTTTTTAGCTTTTTTACTTTTTTTATTAGTTTTTAGTTTTTTTTGTAGTTTTTGCCTTTTTTTAGTTTTTTCAGTTTTTTTTTTAGTTTTTTATTGGTTTTTACCTTTATAGTTTTTTTAGTTTTTTAGCTTTTTTATTTTTTTTATTAGTTTTTAGTTTTTTTTGTAGTTTTTGCCTTTTTTTAGTTTTTTCAGTTTTGACGTCACCTGATCCAGTTTTTTCAGGTGACGTCACCTGACACATCCATCCATCCATCCACAGACAACTTATTTTTATATATATAGATATATATATATATATATATATATATATATATATATATATATATATATATATATATATATATATATATATATATATATATATATATATATATACATATATATATATATAAAGATAAATTGTTTGTCTGTCTGTTGACTGACGTCATGTTTGTGTGTCGACTGACGTCATGTTTGTCGACTGACGTCATTATAAGGATTGAGTGGTATGTCGTCATGAAGTTGTTTGTCGTCTGACGTCATGTTTGTCGACTAACGAAACTACAGACCGGGACACCGGGATACAAATGACGTGCTATGTCTGTTATAACGTAATAGAGGCAACAATCTTGACAGGGCCTTTTGAGGGTGACGCTTTTCTTATTCCACGCATTCTCATGATTCCAATGGATCTGCCTTTTCAACCTAAAAGATTGCAATTCCCAATTTGATTAGCATATTTAGTTTTCAGTCCAGAACCACTAAAGCTATTATGTAAATATCAAAAATATTTATGTTGTCTGAGCAATAATTTTTAGTTTTTATTTCAAAATAGAAAATTACCCGACAATTTTAGAATTATATCTATCTATATATATAAAAATAATTTGTCTGTCTGTGGATCAGGTGACGTCATGTTTCTGTGTCGACTGGCGTCCTGAAGTTAGTTGTCGTCATTTTTGCTATGACGGTGACGTCATTAAAAATATTTAAGACATATATGTTCACGTAGAAATCTATTAATGTTTAAGTTTAAAATGACTGATGAACTTACAATGGCAAAAGCCGATGAAGATGCTCAAAGAGTCTATGCCAAAAAACTTGCTGCTGATAGAGAAAGTCAGAAAAGAAAGCGTGCCGAGGAATCAAAAGAACAGCAAGGAAACAGGCTTGAGGCTAAAGAACGCAAAACCGCGCAGTTAGATGAAGATCCACCTGGACAGCGAGAGTCAAAACATATCAAAACTGAAAATGATAGCGATGGTGATTGGGTTTGGGATCTTGACTTGGATAAGGTCATCAATACCTACCAGATTTTAGTTAAAAAAACAAAGGTTCGGCGATATGTATTTCATAGTGAAACTGAAAAATAAAGAAGAAAAAGAAAACTGAAAAAAGAAAAAATGTAAAAAACTAAAAAATACTAAAAAGAAAAAACACTCAAAGAGAAATTACAGACCGGGACACAAATGACGACCGGGACAGAGGGAATATAAATAACGACCGGGACACTCAAGGAGAAATTACAGACTGGGATACCGGGACACAAATAGCGACCGGGACACAGGCAATATAAATGACGACCAGGACACAGGTATTTAAGAATATCGTTCAAAGACAAATTTTTAATGGTAAGAAGACCGTTGAAAGAGAAATTTCTAATTGTAAAATGACTGAAGAACCTACAATGGCAACACCCGAGGAAGCTGCTCAAAACGAATGTATTCACGCCGAAGTAGCTGAGCTGGTAAAGCGTTATGTTTCAGGTTCTAGGTCACAGACGATGGGACAGCAAAGAATGTTGTATATTCACAAGTTTTACGTAATTAAAAACATATATATATAAATATATATATATATATATATATATATATATATATATATATATATATATATATATATATATATATATATATATATATATATATATATATATATATATACATATATATATATATACATATATATATATATATAAATATATATACATATATATATATATATATATATATATATATATATATATATATATATATATATATATATATATATATATATAAATAAGTTGTTTGTCTGTCTGTCGACTGACGTCATGTTTGTATGTCGACTGACGTCATGTTTGTCGACTGACGTCATTATAAGGATTGAGCTGTATGTCGTCGTGAAGTTGTTTGTCGTCTGACGTCATGTTTGTCGACTAACGAAACTACAGACCGGGACACCGGGACACAAATGACGTGTTATGTCTGTTATAACGTAATAGAGGCAACAATCTTGACAGGGCCTTTTGAGGGAGAGGCTTTTCTTATTCCACGCATTCTCATGATTCTAATGGATCTGCCTTTTCAACCTAAAAGATTGCAATTCCCAATTTGATTAGCATATTTAGTTTTCAGTCCAGAACCACTAAAGCTATTATGTAAATATCAAAAATATTTATGTTGTCTGAGCAATAATTTTTAGTTTTTTCAAAGGAAAAGTGACCGGGACAAAAGGAATGTTCGATTAGCAATCAACAAAGCACCGGGACACAAATGACGACCGGGACACAGGGAGTATAACTGACGACCAGGACATAATTAAAAAAAAAACTAAAAAAACTAAAAAAAGATAAAAAAATACAAAAAAACTAAAAAGAAAAAAAACTAAAAACTAATAAAAAAAACTAAAAAAGCAAAAAAACTAAAAAAACTAAAAAATAAAAAAATAAAAAAGGAAAAAAATGAAAAATAAAGGAGAAAAACAAAACCAAAAAACGAATGTATATACAGACCGGGACACCGGGATACAAATGACGACCGGGACACAGGGAATATAAATGACGACTGGGACACAGGGACACAACTACAACGGGGACGCCGGGGGGCACAGGGGGATACAAATGACGACCGGGACACCGGGACACAAGGAATATAAATGACACCCGAGACACTCAAAGAGAAATCACAAACTGGGACACCGGGACACAAATGACGACCGGGACACAGGGAATATAAATGACGACCGGGACACAGGGACAAAACTACAAAGGGGACGCCGGGGGCACAGGGGGATATATAAATGACGATAGTGACACAGGGAATGGTCGATTAGCAATCACCATCAACAAAGCTCAAGGGCAATCATTAGAATCATGAGGTTTAGATCTGTATACGGATTGTTTTCCCTTGGACCATTATATGTTGCATGTTCAAGAGTCGGTAAACCTGACAATCTATTTATATGCACAGACAAAGGGACAGCAAAGAATGTTGTATATTCGCAAGTTTTACGTATTTAAAAACATATATATATATATATATATATATATATATATATATATATATATATATATATATATATATATATATATATATATATATATATATATATATATATTTATATATATATATATATATATATATATATATATATATATATATATATATATATATATGTATATATATATATATATATATATATATATATATATATATATATATATATATATATATATATATATATATATATTCACAGGTGGGACATAGGGACACAACTACAATGGCGCGTAACTAATATGGCGCGTAACGACTTACGTGCGCGGGGGGGCTTGAGGGGGGGCGCGAAGCGCCCCCACCAACTAGGTGTTTGGGTGGTGCGAAGCGCCACCCCAACAGCTAGTATATATATATATATATATATATATATATATATATATATATATATATATATATATATATATATATATATATATATATATATATATATATATATATATATATATATATATATATATATATATATATATATATATATCTATATTCACAGGTGGGACAAAGGGACACAACTACAATGGCGCGTAACTAATATGGCACGTAACGACTTACGCGCGCGGGGGGACTTGGGGGGGTGCGAAGTGCCCCGACCAACTAGGTGTTGGGGTGGCGCGAAGCGCCACCCCAACAGCTAGTATATATATATAAAATATAAAAATAAATTGTATGTCTGTTATGTCTGTTACACTATGTCTTTTACGCCGGATTATATCTTCTATATATATAAAAATAAGTTGTATGTATTTTTGTGTTGAGAGTTTGCATATGACGTCTGAAAAATAAAGAAGAAAAAGAAAACTGAAACTAAAAATGTAAAAACTGGGAATTGCATAAATATTTCAAAATATTTTGACATTAGATTCAAGTAATTCGAAAACCTTAAAACAGATACTTAAATTTTGAGATTTATTATAAATTGTTGAGCTTTAGCTTGCTTGGCACGTGAAGATTTTTCCAACTGTCAATGTTAGAATGATTATTGACAAATTAAAAAACATTGAAAAAGATAGAATGTTACCAAATCCTACAATGGGAGAGGAAACAGCAGAGGAGGCTGCTCAAAGGGTTAATTCTAAAAGGCTTGCGACTAAAGAACGCAAAACCGCGCAGTTAGATGAAGATCAACCTGGACAGCGAGTGTCAAAACGTATCAAAACTGAAAATGATAGCGATGATGATTGGGTTTGGGATTTTCACTTGGATAAGGTCATCAATGCTTACCAGATTTTAGTTAAAAAAACAAAGGTTCGGCGATATGTATTTACGTCTGAAAAATGAAGAAGAAAAAGAAAACTGAAACTAAAAAGGTAAAAACTGGGAATTGCATAAATATTTCAAAATATTTTGACAATAGATTAAAGTAATTCGAAAACCTTAAAACAGATACTTAAAATTTGAGGTTTATTATAAATTGTTGAGCTTTAGCATGCTTGGCACGTGAAGATTTTTCCAACTGTCAATGTTAGAATGAACATTGACAAATTGAAAAACATTGAAAAAGATAGAATGTTACCAAAAAGGAAAACCAGGCTTGCGGTTCATTTACGTCAACGAAGCCGTGTCGAGGAACTACCAGAGCAACGCGAAACCAGACTTGCTGCTGAAAGAGAAAGTAAAAAAAGAAGGCGCGTCGAGGAATCACAAGAGCCACGTGAAAACAGGCTTGCGGTTCAAGAGATAATGCCAAAAGAAAGCGTGCCGAGGAATCACAAGAGCAATGTGAAAATTATCGCATGGCATTCAGGTACAGCCCAGTCAATGATTATAGTAGATGTGTTCAAATCGAGACTATGTCTAAAATTTGTCCCTACTGCAAGGCCTTGAAATTTAATGGTGAACCAATGGGAATGTGTTGTGCCTCAGGAAAAGTTAAACTTCCTCAACTGGCTGCACCCCCAGAGCCATTGAAGACTTTGCTTACTAGAACTACGTCAGAATCTAAGTGTTTTTTATCAAACATCAGAAAATGTAACTCATGTTTCCAAATGACGTCGTTTGGTGCCCAAATCGAAAATCAAGATGAATTTATGCCTACTTTCAAATTAAAAGGGCAAATTTATCATAGAGCAGGGTCTCTTCTACCGTTCTCAGGTGAGAGTCAAAAAATTTTACAACTGCACTTCATCAGTGATAGCAATTCTTAATTGAATCCACGTTGCGAAATGTTTCCCTAAGTTGAAACGACTATTGTTTCTGAATTGCAACTTTTTTCCACGATAATAATGGTTTAGTGCATATGTTCAAAAATGCCATCCATTTGATGCCTACTGATACACATAAAATGGTTATTTCCGCTGACAAAACGCCTACTGGCGAACATATGCGTAGATACAATGCTCCAACTATCGACGAAGTGGCAATCGCTATGGTGGGTGGTCAGTTTTTACCTCGAGATACTATTCTTCATAAGCGAAACGCTCAGTTGGTAAGAATTGCTGAAACTCATCGATGCTACGATGCCTTACAATATCCTAGCATTTTTTGGGATGGAGCAGACGGCTATCACTTTAATAATAAACCGATAGATCCATCCACTAATAAACAAAAGGATAAGAAATGCAGCGCAATGAATTATTATTCATATAGACTAATGATTCGTCACAATGAAGATAATTATATTTTAAAATGCCGTCAATTGTTTCACCAATACATCGTTGATATGTATGCAAAGATTGAATCAGAACGTTTGCTATTTATCCGTCTGAATCAGACCAAACTCCGCTCTGAACAATACATTCATTTGCAAGATGCAGTTGTAAATGACAGTAATACCACTAACGTTGGAAGATTAACGATTTTACCTTCGTCATATGACGGGGAACTCCCCGTCATATGCATAAATATGCTCAAGATGATATTGCGCATGTTCGCCTCTATGGTCGTCCAGATTTAGTTAGTACATTTACATGTAATCAATCTTGGGACGAGATAGAGCAGCTTTTACTTCAAGGATAATCGGCGGCTCATAAGCATGACATTACGGCCCGTGTCTTCCGGCAAAAGTTGAAATCACTGATAAACTACATAGTAAAACCTGAAGTGTTTTGGTCAGTGCGACGCTGGATGTACTCAGTGGAATGGCAAAAACGAGGATTGCCACACGCACATATACTAATCTGGCTACATGATGAAATTACTTCTAATGAAATTGATGATGTTATTTCCGCTGAAATTCCTGATGAAAATGTCGATAAAGGCTTATATGGTATTGTGGTTAAGAAATATGATACATGGACCTTGCGGTGCACTGAACGAAAAATCACCATTCATGGCCAAAGGAAGGTGCACAAAGCAATATCCTCGAATTTTAGAACCCAATACAATGACGGGCAATGATAGTTACCCACAATATAGAGGAAGATATAATGAAGATGGTGATAAGATAGCAATAATAATGAAGCGTAACGGTACCACTATCGAAGTAGATAACCAGTGGGTTGTTCCATATTCCCCTTTATTATCCAAAACATTTCATGCACATATAAACGTTGAATGTTGTAACTCCGTGAAGGCAATCAAAAACATATGTAAATACGTCAACAGAGGCAGTGACATGGCAGTTTTTGGCTTGCAGTCCAAAATCAGTGATATTGATGAAATCGTACAATATCAGGCTGGAAGATACATAAGCAATAATGAAGCTGTTTGGCGAATTCTTGCATTTCCAATACATGAACGAAGTCCAGCTGTTGTTCACTTAGCGGTACATTTACAGAACGGTCAAAGTGTTTATTTTTCGGAATCCAATGTGCAACAAAGAGCCCTGAATCCACTGGACACAACGTTAACTGCTTTCTTTTCGTTATGCCAAAATGATTCTTTTGCAAAAAAACTGCTGTATACTGAAGTGCCTTCGTATTACACGTGGAATACTAAAAATAAATGATTTGAACATCGAAAACAGGGTAAGTCAGTCGAAGGCCAACCTACAATCTTCAAAGATACCACGATAGGAAGACTCTACACCATTCACCCCAATCAACATGAATGCTTTTTTCTATGCCTGCTTTTGGTGAATGTACCCGGTCCGACGTCCTTTGAGAAGTGTAAACGGTACTATACATGACACTTACCGTAGAGCATGCCAAGCCCTGAATTTATTGGAGAATGACCAACACTGGGATAACTGCATCAACGACGCGTGCGAAACGTCAACTCAAAGTCAAATTCGTACATTGTTTGGAATCATACTAACAACTTGCTCTCCTTCAGCTCCTACAGAGCTATGGGAGAAATTTAAATCGAAAATGTCCGAAGATATACTCCATCGACAACGGTTAGAAAAATGCGGTATAGATCTTATAACAGATTGTTTTTCCCATGGACAATTGTACGTTGCATGTTCGAGGGTTGGTCAACCTGACAATCTATCTAAATACACCGACAATGGGACAGCGAAGAATTTTGAATATTCACAAGTTTTACGTAGTTAATTTGTATTGTATGTGTACATCTATCTATCTATGTATCTATATAAAAATGAATTGTATGTATGCATGTTTGTTTGTTTGTAAAAAGAGCGTTTGCATATGACGTCATTATAAGTATATAAGGCTTTGTAAACAACTTATTTATATATATATATATTTATATATATATATATATATATATATATATATATATATATATATATATATATATATATATATATATATATATATATATATAGAAGATATATATAGATTGTTCAGCTTTAGCATGCTTGGTACGTAAAGATTTTTCCAAGTGTCAATGTTAGAATGAACACTGACAAATTGAAAAACAGTGAAAAAGATAGAATGTTACCAAAAAGCAAAACCAGGCTTGCAGTTCAAAGAGAAAGTAAAAAAAGAATGTGTGTCGAGGAATCACCAGAGCAACGTGTAACCAGACTATGTGTGTGTGTTTGTTTGACGCATATGACGTCTGAAAAATAAAGAAGAAAAATAAAACTAAAAAAAGAAATAGTAAAAAAGGTAAAAAACTAAAAAAAAAACTAAAAAGAAACAAACTAAAAAAAAAATAAAAAAGCCAAAAAAGCTTAAAAAACTAAAAAAACTAAAAATCAAATTAAAAAAAGAAAAAACTAAAAAAAAAAGAAAAACCGGTAAAAAATTATAAAAAGCTAAAAAACTAAAAAAGCTAAAAAAATAAAAAATAGAAAAAACTAAAAAAAAAAATTTAGGCATGTTTGTTTTTTTTTGTATGTTTTAGGGTTTGCATATGACGTCTTAAAAAAAAGAAAAACCTAAATAGAAAAAAACTTAAAAAAAAAAGGTAAAAAAATAAAAAGAAAAAAACTAAAAAAGCTACAAAACTAAAAAATAGAAAAAACTAAAAAAGAAAAAAATTAAAGCATGTTTCTTTTGTATGTTTGAGGGTTTGCATATGACATCTGAAAAATAAAGAAAAACTAAAAAAAGAAAAAGAAAATAAAAAAGATGAAAAACTAAAAAAAAAAGAAAAAAAAAGAAAAACAAACACAAAAAACAAAAAAAAGAAAAAAAAGAAAAAACTAAAAAGAAAAAACTAAATAAGAAAAAAACTAAAAAAAGAAAAAAATATAAAGAAAACAAATCAATAAAAAGAAAAAACTAAAAAAAGGAAAACTAAAAAAGAAAAAAACTAAGAAAAGAAAAAACTAAAAAAGAAAAAAAAACTTAGAAAGAAACTATATCCATACACATAAAAATAAGTTGTATATATGCATTTTTGTTTGTTTGTGGGTTTGCATTTGACGTCAATATAAGTATATAAGGCTTTGTATATGACGTCATTATAAGATGACACTACAGACCGGGACACCGGGACACAAATGACGACCGGGACACAGGGAATATAAATGACGATCAGGACACTCAAAGAGAAATTACAGACCGGGACACAAATGACGACCGGGATACCGAGACAGAGAGAATATAAATGACGACCGGGACACTCAAAGACAAATTACAGACTGGGATACCGGGAAACAAATGACGACCGGGACACAAATGACGACCGGAACACAGGGACACAACTATAACGGGGACGGCGGAGGCACAGGGGGATTTATAAATGACAACGGAGACACAGAAAATGTTCGATTAGCAATCACCATCAATAAAGCTCAAGGGCAATCGTTAGAAAAATGCAGTATAGATCTGAAAACGGATTGTTTTTCCATGGACAATCATTATGTTGCATGTTTAAGAGTCGGTAAACCTGAAAATATATTTATATAGACAGACTATGGGATAGCAAAGAATGTTGTATATTCGCAAGTTTTACGTAGTTAAAAATATATATATATCTATCTATATTCAAAGGTGGGACACAGGGACACAACTACAATGGCGCGTAACTAATATTGTGCTTAATTAATTACGCGCGTGGGGGGTGGGGGCTTGGGGGGAGGGGGTGTGCGAAGGGCCCTCACCAACTAGGTGTTGGGGTGGCGCGAAGCGCCATCCAAACAGCTAGTATATCTATATATATAAAAATAAGTTGTCTGTGGTTTATGTCTTTCGAGTGACGTCATGTCATCATGTCGTCATGTTGTCATGAAGTTAGTTGTTGTCATGTTTGTTGTGACCATGACGTCATTAAAGGTATTTAAGAAAATCGTTCAAAGACAAGTTTTAATTTTAAGATCGTGGAAGGAAAAAATGTTTAATTGTGAAATGACTGAAGAGCCTACAATGGCAACAGCCGAGGAAGCTGCTCAAAGAGTCTATGCCAAAAAACTTGTGGCTGATA